>NW_027136302.1:2829375-3143750 GCF_039906515.1 Pseudorca crassidens | reverse complement strand
ATGCATGTGGAACCTAGAGTATGATCAACCATGTGATCGGGAGACGTGTTCAAACATGTCTCAGTTTTCGTACCCTGGTACTCGGGTGCAACATTCCAGACGCTTTACTAACACTCTCCCCACTTGGAGAGTCAGCGCCTTTAACCTCCTGTTTGGCCCAGTTTGCAATTTCTGTGGAAGATGAACAGGAATAGGGAGAACCAATGAGAGACTAGGTGGAGGTGTCTGGACGGGCAAATTTAACTCTCATTTCCCACCAGGAAGAGGACATAACCAAAGGCTCAGCGTGCCGTGCCGGAACAAGATTAGGGCCTGAAGCCCTCCTGCGGTGTTGCGGCCAGGTCACAAGAAAGTGAGTTGAAGAAAGGAGCTCAGGGGCACTGTAATTCACAAACCTGCAGAGTTATAAATGACAGCTATCGTACAAAAATATACTGAAGTAAGGCTGCCAAGAGGACTTGAAAGCGGGGCAGAATTGCAGGAAACCGATTTCAGGAGGTAGACTGGAATTGCATTGAAAGCATAGGAAAAGAGGCAGAACGTCCACAATGATGCACTTGGCCAAAAAGGGCGTATGCGTTTTTTCCTGAATATATTCAGGAAAAAACGCATACGCCCTTTTTGGCCAACCAAGCAAACTTGCAAAGGAAATCTGCACTACAATGAAGTCTCACTTCCCCCCGGTCAAAAGGGCCATCTGAAAAAAGTGTAAAATCCAGAAAGGCAGGACAGGCCATGGAGAACTGGGAGCCTTGTTATGCTGATGGGCGGGATGTAAATTGCCAACAGCCACTCGGGAAAAGTGTATGGTCTTTCCTGAAACATCTAAAAAACAAAGCAACAGACCCTAGGGCACTTCCACTTATTGTCCTATAGCTTAGGGAAATTAAAATCAAAAAGACACAGCCACCCCAAAGTTTGGGACGCCTCTGTTTACAAGAACCTCATTTACCGTACAAGTTCAATATCACAGAAAGAGAAAAATGGATAAAGAACTTGTGGTACTTACGTACAATGCAGTATCACTCAGCAATGAAATCTATGTCATCAGGCCCGTAGCAGCATAATGAGTGGATTCAGGTACGATGATTCTAACTGAAATAAGTCACACAGAAAAAGAAACATCATAAGATATCACTAATACACGGAATGTAAACTTGGCTACACAGGAACTGAATTACAGAACAGAACAGGGTCTCAAATTTAGAAAACCAACTTATGCTTGCTTAAGGGGAAAGGTGAGCTGGGGTGCTGCATAAAACCAGAGATTGAAATGAGCACAGATAAAGTTCCTTAAGCCAAATATGGAATAGACAAGAGCTACTCCTTGCTCAACGAAATGGACTCAACACCCCATATTAAACGCCTAAGAATGTACCTGACTAGTAAGTATCTTAATACCTACGGATTGCTATGTCTCCGAAAGATAATCAAGCATGTGTACAGGGGCATAAACGCAGCAGTGATAGGATTGGAGAGGTTCGGTGAGCAAATGAAGACCCTTTGAAGTCATATTGCATGGTACCCATTCCACGGGTTTCAACTACCCAGGTTTAAGGTATTCTTCCTTCAGCTAAAACATGCATGTGGAACCTAGAGTATGATCAACCATGTGATCAGGAGACGTGTTCAAATATGTCTCAGTTTTGGTCCCCTGGTACTCGGGAGCAACATTCCAGACGCTTTACTAACACTCTCCCCACTTGGAGAGTCAACGCCTTTAACCTCCTCTTTAGCCCAGTTTGCAATTTCTGCGGAAGATGAACAGGAATAGGGAGAACCAATGAGAGACTAGCTGGAGGTGTCTGGACGGGAAAATTTAACTCTCATTTCCCACCAGGAAGAGGAAATAACCAAAGGCTCAGCGTGCCGTGCCGGAATCAGATTAGGGACTGAAGCCATCCTGCGGTGTTGCGGCCAGCTCACAAGAAAGCGAGTTGAAGAAAGGAGCTCAGGGGCACTGTAATTCACAAACCTGCAGAGTTATAAATGACAGCTATCGTCCAAAAATATACTGAAGTAAGGCTGCCAAGAGGACTTGAAAGCGGGGCAGAATTGCAGGAAACCAATTTCAGGAGGTAGACTGGAATTGCATTGAAAGCATAGGAAAAGAGGCAGAACGTCCACAATGATGCACTTGGCCAAAAAGGGCGTATGCGTTTTTTCCTGAATATGTTCAGGAAAAAACGCATACGCCCTCCTGGGCCAACCAAGCAAACTTGCAAAGGAAATCTGCACTACAATGAAGTCTCACTTCCCCCCGGTCAAAAGGGCCATCTGAAAAAAGTGTAAAATCCAGAAAGGCAGGACAGGCCATGGAGAACTGGGAGCCTTGTTATGCTGATGGGCGGGATGTAAGTTGCAAACAGACACTCGGGAGAAGTGTATGGTGTTTCCTGAAACATCTAAAAAACAAAGCAACAGAGCCTAGGGCACTTCCACTTATGGTCCTATAGCTTAGGGAAATTAAAATCAAAAAGACACAGCCACCCCAAAGTTTGGGACGCCTCTGTTTACAAGAACCTCGTTTACCATACAAGTTCAATATCACAGAAAGTGAAAAATGGATACAGAACTTGTGGTACTTACGTACAATGCAGTATCACTCAGCAATGAAATCTATGTCATCAGGCCCGTAGCAGCATAATGAGTGGATTCAGGTACGATGATTCTAACTGAAATAAGTCACACAGAAAAAGAAACATCATAAGATATCACTAATACACGGAATGTAAACTTGGCTACACAGGAACTGAATTCCAAATAGAACAGGGTCTCAAATTTAGAAAACCAACTTATGCTTGCTTAAGGGGAAAGGTGAGTTGGGGTGCTGCATAAAACCAGAGATTGAAATGAGCACAGATAAAGTTCCTTAAGCCAAATATGGAATAGACAAGAGCTACTCCTTGATCAACGAAATGGACTCAACACCGCATATTAAACGCCTAAGAATGTACCTGACTAGTAAGTATCTTAAAACCTATGGATTGCTATGTCTCCGAAAGAGAATCAAGCATGTGTACAGGGGCATAAACGCAGCAGTGATAGGATTGGAGAGGTTTGGTGAGCAAATGAAGACCCTTTGAAGTCATATTGCATGGTACCCATTCCACGGGTTTCAACTACCCTGGTTTAAGGTATTCTTCCTTCAGCTAAAACATGCATGTGGAACCTAGAGTATGATCAACCATGTGATCGGGAGACGTGTTCAAATATGTCTCAGTTTTCGTACCCTGGTACTTGGGTGCAACATTCCAGACGCTTTACTGACACTCTCCCGACTTGGAGAGTCAGTCCCTTTAACCTCCTGTTTGGCCCAGTTTGCAATTTCTGCGGAAGATGAACAGGCATAGCGAGAACCAATGAGAGACTAGCTGGAGGTGTCTGGACGGGCAAATTTAACTCTCATTTCCCACTAGGAAGAGGACATAACCAAAGGCTCAGCGTGCCGTGCCGGAACCAGATTAGGGCCTGAAGCCATCCTGCGGTGTTGCGGCCAGGTCACAAGAAAGCGAGTTGAAGAAAGGAGCTCAGGGGCACTGTAATTCACAATCCTGCAGAGTTATAAATGACAGCTATCGTCCAAAAATATACTGAAGTAAGGCTGCCAAGAGGACTTGAAAGCGGGGCAGAATTGCAGGAAACCGATTTCAGGAGGTAGACTGGAATTGCATTGAAAGCATAGGAAAAGAGGCAGAACGTCCACAATGATGCACTTGGCCAAAAAGGGCGTATGCGTTTTTTCCTGAATATATTCAGGAAAAAACGCATACGCCCTTTTTGGCCAACCAAGCAAGCCTGCAAAGGAAATGTGCACTACAATGAAATCTCACTTCCCCCTGGTCAAAAGGGCCATCTGAAAAAAGTGTAAAATCCAGAAAGGCAGGACAGGCCATGGAGAACTGGGAGCCTTGTTATGCTGATGGACGGGATGTAAATTGCCAACAGACACTCGGGAGAAATGTATGCTGTTTCCTGAAACATCTAAAAAACAAAGCAACAGAGCCTAGGGCACTTCCACTTATGGTCCTATAGTTTAGGGAAATTAAAATCAAAAAGACACAGCCACCCCAAAGTTTGGGACGCCTCTGTTTACAAGAACCTCGTTTACAGTACAAGTTCAACATCGCAGAAAGTGAAAAATGGATAAAGAAGTTGTGGTATTAACTTACAAAGCAATATCACTCAGCAATGAAATCTATGTCATCAGGCTCTTAACAGCACAATGAGTGGATTCAGGTATGATGATTCTAACTGAAATAAGTCACATAGAAAAAGAAACATCATAAGATATCAGTAATACACGGAATGTAAACTTGGCTACACAGGAACTGAATTACAGAACAGAACAGGGTCTCAAATTTAGAAAACCAACTTATGCTTGCTTAAGGGGAAAGGTGAGTTGGGGTGCTGCATAAAACCAGAGATGGAAATGAGCACAGATAAAGTTCCTTAAGCCAAATATGGAATAGACAAGAGCTACTCCTTGCTCAACGAAATGGACTCAACACCGCATATTAAACGCCTAAGAATGTACCTGACTAGTAAGTATCTTAAAACCTATGGATTGCTATGTCTCCGAAAGAGAATCAAGCATGTGTACAGGGGCATAAACGCAGCAGTGATAGGATTGGAGAGGTTCGGTGAGCAAATGAAGACCCTTTGAAGTCATATTGCATGGTACCCATTCCACGGGTTTCAACTACCCAGGTTTAAGGTATTCTTCCTTCAGCTAAAACATGCATGTGGAACCTAGAGTATGATCAACCATGTGATCGGGAGACGTGTTCAAACATGTCTCAGTTTTCGTACCCTGGTACTCGGGTGCAACATTCCAGACGCTTTACTGACACTCTCCCCACTTGGAGAGTCAGCGCCTTTAACCTCCTGTTTGGCCCAGTTTGCAATTTCTGCGGAAGATTAACAGGCATAGCGAGAAACAATGAGAGACTAGCTGGAGGTGTCTGGACGGGCAAATTTAACTCTCATTTCCCACCAGGAAGAGGACATAACCAAAGGCTCAGCGTGCCGTGCCGGAACCAGATTAGGGCCTGAAGCCATCCTGCGGTGTTGCGGCCAGGTCACAAGAAAGCGAGTTGAAGAAAGGAGCTCAGGGGCACTGTAATTCACAATCCTGCAGAATTATAAATGACAGCTATCGTCCAAAAATATACTGAAGTAAGGCTGCCAAGAGGACTTGAAAGCGGGGCAGAATTGCAGGAGACCGATTTCAGGAGGTAGACTGGAATTGCATTGAAAGCATAGGAAAAGAGGCAGAACGTCCACAATGATGCACTTGGCCAAAAAGGGCGTATGCGTTTTTTCCTGAATATATTCAGGAAAAAACGCATACGCCCTTTTTGGCCAACCAAGCAAGCCTGCAAAGGAAATCTGCACTACAATGAAATCTCACTTCCCCCCGGTCAAAAGGGCCATCTGAAAAAAGTGTAAAATCCAGAAAGGCAGGACAGGCCATGGAGAACTGGGAGCCTTGTTATGCTGATGGGCGGGATGTAAATTGCCAACAGACACTCGGGAGAAGTGTATGGTGTTTCCTGAAACATCTAAAAAACAAAGCAACAGAGCCTAGGGCACTTCCACTTATGGTCCTATAGCTTAGGGAAATTAAAATCAAAAAGACACAGCCACCCCAAAGTTTGGGACGCCTCTGTTTACAAGAACCTCGTTTACCGTACAAGTTCAATATCACAGAAAGTGAAAAATGGATAAAGAACTTGTGGTACTTATCTACAATGCAGAATCACTCAGCAATGAAATCTATGTCATCAGGCCCATAGCAGCATAATGAGTGGATTCAGGTACGATGATTCTAACTGACATAAGTCACACAGAAAAAGAAACATCATAAGATATCACTAATACACGGAATGTAAACTTGGCTACACTGGAACTGAATTCCAAAACAGAACAGGGTCTCAAATTTAGAAAACCAACTTATGCTTGCTTAAGGGGAAAGGTGAGTTGGGGTGCCGCATAAAACTAGAGATTGAAATGAGCACAGATAAAGTTCCTTAAGCCATATATGGAATAGACAAGAGCTACTCCTTGCTCAACGAAATGGACTCAACACCCCATATTAAACGCCTAAGAATGTACCTGACTAGTAAGTATCTTAAAACCTATGGATTGCTATGTCTCCAAAAGAGAATCAAGCATGTGTACAGGGGCATAAACGCAGCAGTGATAGGATTGGAGAGGTTCGGTGAGCAAATGAAGACCCTTTGAAGTCATATTGCATGGTACCCATTCCACGGGTCTCAACTACCCAGGTTTAAGGTATTCTTCCTTCAGCTAAAACATGCATGTGGAGCCCAGAGTATGATCAACCATGTGAAGGGGAGACGTGTTCAAATATGTCTCAGTTTTCCTCCCCTGGTACTCGGGTGCAACATTCCAGACGCTTTACTAACACTCTCCCCACTTGGAGAGTCAGCGCCTTTAACCTCCTGTTTGGCCAAGTTTGCAATTTCTGCGGAAGATGAACAGGAATAGGGAGAACCAATGAGAGACTAGCTGGAGGTGTCTGGACGGGCAAATTTAACTCTCATTTCCCACCTGGAAGAGGATATAACCAAAGGCTCAGCGTGCCGTGCCGGAACCAGATTAGGGCCTGAAGCCATCCTGCGGTGTTGCGGCCAGCTCAAAAGAAAGCGAGTTGAAGAAAGGAGCTCAGGGGCACTGTAATTCACAAACCTTCAGAGTTATAAATGACAGCTATCGTCCAAAAATATACTGAAGTAAGGCTGCCAAGAGGACTTGAAAGCGGGGCAGAATTGCAGGAGACCGATTTCAGGAGGTAGACTGGAATTGCATTGAAAGCATAGGAAAAGAGGCAGAACGTCCACAATGATGCACTTGGCCAAAAAGGGCGTATGCGTTTTTTCCTGAATATATTCAGGAAAAACCCATACGCCCTTTTTGGCCAACCAAGCAAGCCTGCAAAGGAAATCTGCACTACAATGAAGTCTCCCTTCCCCCTGGTCAAAAGGGCCATCTGAAAAAAGTGTAAAATCCAGAAAGGCAGGACAGGCCATGGAGAACTGGGAGCCTTGTTATGCTGATGGGCGGGATGTAAATTGCCAACAGACACTCGGGAGAAGTGTATGGTGTTTCCTGAAACATCTAAAAAACAAAGCAACAGAGCCTAGGGCACTTCCACTTATGGTCCTATAGTTTAGGGAAATTAAAATCAAAAAGACACAGCCACCCCAAAGTTTGGGACGCCTCTGTTTACAAGAACCTCGTTTACAGTACAAGTTCAACATCGCAGAAAGTGAAAAATGGATAAAGAAGTTGTGGTATTAACTTACAAAGCAATATCACTCAGCAATGAAATCTATGTCATCAGGCCCTTAACAGCACAATGAGTGGATTCAGGTATGATGATTCTAACTGAAATAGGTCACACAGAAAAAGAAACATCATAAGACATCAGTAATACACGGAATGTAAACTTGGCTACACAGGAACTGAATTACAGAACAGAACAGGGTCTCAAATTTAGAAAACCAACTTATGCTTGCTTAAGGGGAAAGGTGAGTTGGGGTGCTGCATAAAACCAGAGATTGAAATGAGCACAGATAAAGTTCCTTAAGCCAAATATGGAATAGACAAGAGCTACTCCTTGCTCAACGAAATGGACTCAACACCGCATATTAAACGCCTAAGAATGTACCTGACTAGTAAGTATCTTAAAACCTATGGATTGCTATGTCTCCGAAAGAGAATCAAGCGTGTGTACAGGGGCATAAACGCAGCAGTGATAGGATTGGAGAGGTTCGGTGAGCAAATGAAGACCCTTTGAAGTCATATTGCATGGTACCCATTCCACGGGTTTCAACTACCCAGGTTTAAGGTATTCTTCCTTCAGCTAAAACATGCATGTGGAACCTAGAGTATGATCAACCATGTGATCGGGAGACGTGTTCAAATATGTCTCAGTTTTCGTACCCTGGTACTTGGGTGCAACATTCCAGACGCTTTACTGACACTCTCCCGACTTGGAGAGTCAGTCCCTTTAACCTCCTGTTTGGCCCAGTTTGCAATTTCTGCGGAAGATGAACAGGCATAGCGAGAACCAATGAGAGACTAGGTGGAGGTGTCTGGACGGGCAAATTTAACTCTCATTTCCCACTAGGAAGAGGAATTAACCAAAGGCTCAGAGTGCTGTGCCGGAACCAGATTAGGGCCTGATGCCATCCGGTGGTGTTGCGGCCACGTCACAAGAAAGTGAGTTGAAGAAAGGAGCTCAGGGGCACTGTAATTCACAAACCTGCAGAGTTATAAATGACAGCTATCGTCCAAAAATATACTGAAGTAAGCCTGCCAAGAGGACTTGAAAGCGGGGCAGAATTGCAGGAGACGGATTTCAGGAGGTAGACTGGAATTGCATTGAAAGCATAGGAAAAGAGGCAGAACGTCCACAATGATGCACTTGGCCAAAAAGGGCGTATGCGTTTTTTCCTGAATATATTCAGGAAAAAACGCATACGCCCTTTTTGGCCAACCAAGCAAACTTGCAAAGGAAATCTGCACTACAATGAAGTCTCACTTCCCCCCGGTCAAAAGGGCCATCTGAAAAAAGTGTAAAATCCAGAAAGGCAGGACAGGCCATGGAGAACTGGGAGCCTTGTTATGCTGATGGGCGGGATGTAAATTGCCAACAGACACTCGGGAGAAGTGTATGCTGTTTCCTGAAACATCTAAAACACAAAGCAACAGAGCCTAGGGCACTTCCACTTATGGTCCTATAGCTTAGGGAAATTAAAATCAAAAAGACACAGCCACCCCAAAGTTTGGGACGCCTCTGTTTACAAGAACCTCGTTTACCATACAAGTTCAATATCACAGAAAGTGAAAAATGGATAAAGAACTTGTGGTACTTATGTACAATGCAGTATCACTCAGCAATGAAATCTATGTCATCAGGTCCGTAGCAGCATAATGAGTGGATTCAGGGACGATGATTCTAACTGAAATAAGTCACACAGAAAAAGAAACATCATAAGATATCACTAATACACGGAATGTAAACTTGGCTACACAGGAACTGAATTCCAAAACAGAACAGGGTCTCAAATTTAGAAAACCAACTTATGCTTGCTTAAGGGGAAAGGTGAGTTGGGGTGCTGCATAAAACCAGAGATTGAAATGAGCACAGATAAAGTTCCTTAAGCCAAATATGGAATAGACAAGAGCTACTCCTTGCTCAACGAAATGGACTCAACACCCCATATTAAACGCCTAAGAATGTACCTGACTAGTAAGTATCTTAAAACCTATGGATTGCTATGTCTCCAAAAGAGAATCAAGCATGTGTACAGGGGCATAAACGCAGCAGGGATAGGATTGGAGAGGTTCGGTGAGCAAATGAAGACCCTTTGAAGTCATATTGCATGGTACCCATTCCACGGGTCTCAACTCTCCAGGTTTAAGGTATTCTTCCTTCAGCTAAAACATGCATGTGGAGCCCAGAGTATGATCAACCGTGTGAAGGGGAGACATGTTCAAATATGTCTCAGTTTTCCTCCCCTGGTACTCGGGTGCAACATTCCAGACGCTTTACTAACACTCTCCCCACTTGGAGAGTCAGCGCCTTTAACCTCCTGTTTGGCCCAGTTTGCAATTTCTGCGGAAGATGAACAGGAATAGGGAGAACCAATGAGAGACTAGCTGGAGGTGTCTGGACGGGCAAATTTAACTCTCATTTCCCACCAGGAAGAGGAAATAACCAAAGGCTCAGCGTGCCGTGCCGGAACCAGATTAGGGCCTGAAGCCATCCTGCGGTGTTGCGGCCAGGTCACAAGAAAGCGAGTTGAAGAAAGGAGCTCAGGGTCACTGTAATTCACAAACCTGCGGAGTTATAAATGACAGCTATCGTCCAAAAATATACTGAAGTAAGGCTGCCAAGAGGACTTGAAAGCGGGGCAGAATTGCAGGAAACCGATTTCAGGAGGTACACTGGAATTGCATTGAAAGCATAGGAAAAGAGGCAGAACGTCCACAATGATGCACTTGGCCAAAAAGGGCGTATGCGTTTTTTCCTGAATATATTCAGGAAAAAACGCATACGCCCTTTTTGGCCAACCAAGCAAACTTGCAAAGGAAATCTGCACTACAATGAAGTCTCACTTCCCCCCGGTCAAAAGGGCCATCTGAAAAAAGTGTAAAATCCAGAAAGGCAGGACAGGCCATGGAGAACTGGGAGCCTTGTTATGCTGATGGGCGGGATGTAAATTGCCAACAGACACTCGGGAGAAGTGTATGCTGTTTCCTGAAACATCTAAAACACAAAGCAACAGAGCCTAGGGCACTTCCACTTATGGTCCTATAGCTTAGGGAAATTAAAATCAAAAAGACACAGCCACCCCAAAGTTTGGGACGCCTCTGTTTACAAGAACCTCGTTTACCATACAAGTTCAATATCACAGAAAGTGAAAAATGGATAAAGAACTTGTGGTACTTATGTACAATGCAGTATCACTCAGCAATGAAATCTATGTCATCAGGTCCGTAGCAGCATAATGAGTGGATTCAGGGACGATGATTCTAACTGAAATAAGTCACACAGAAAAAGAAACATCATAAGATATCACTAATACACGGAATGTAAACTTGGCTACACAGGAACTGAATTCCAAAACAGAACAGGGTCTCAAATTTAGAAAACCAACTTATGCTTGCTTAAGGGGAAAGGTGAGTTGGGGTGCTGCATAAAACCAGAGATTGAAATGAGCACAGATAAAGTTCCTTAAGCCAAATATGGAATAGACAAGAGCTACTCCTTGCTCAACGAAATGGACTCAACACCCCATATTAAACGCCTAAGAATGTACCTGACTAGTAAGTATCTTAAAACCTATGGATTGCTATGTCTCCAAAAGAGAATCAAGCGTGTGTACAGGGGCATAAACGCAGCAGGGAGAGGATTGGAGAGGTTTGGTGAGCAAATGAAGACCCTTTGAAGTCATATTGCATGGTACCCATTCCACGGGTCTCAACTCTCCAGGTTTAAGGTATTCTTCCTTCAGCTAAAACATGCATGTGGAGCCCAGAGTATGATCAACCGTGTGAAGGGGAGACATGTTCAAATATGTCTCAGTTTTCCTCCCCTGGTACTCGGGTGCAACATTCCAGACGCTTTACTAACACTCTCCCCACTTGGAGAGTCAGCGCCTTTAACCTCCTGTTTGGCCCAGTTTGCAATTTCTGCGGAAGATGAACAGGAATAGGGAGAACCAATGAGAGACTAGCTGGAGGTGTCTGGACGGGCAAATTTAACTCTCATTTCCCACCAGGAAGGGGAAATAACCAAAGGCTCAGCGTGCCGTGCCGGAACCAGATTAGGGCCTGAAGCCATCCTGCGGTGTTGCGGCCAGGTCACAAGAAAGCGAGTTGAAGAAAGGAGCTCAGGGTCACTGTAATTCACAAACCTGCGGAGTTATAAATGACAGCTATCGTCCAAAAATATACTGAAGTAAGGCTGCCAAGAGGACTTGAAAGCGGGGCAGAATTGCAGGAAACCGATTTCAGGAGGTAGACTGGAATTGCATTGAAAGCATAGGAAAAGAGGCAGAACGTCCACAATGATGCACTTGGCCAAAAAGGGCGTATGCGTTTTTTCCTGAATATATTCAGGAAAAAACGCATACGCCCTTTTTGGCCAACCAAGCAAACTTGCAAAGGAAATCTGCACTACAATGAAGTCTCACTTCCCCCCGGTCAAAAGGGCCATCTGAAAAAAGTGTAAAATCCAGAAAGGCAGGACAGGCCATGGAGAACTGGGAGCCTTGTTATGCTGATGGGCGGGATGTAAATTGCCAACAGACACTCGGGAGAAGTGTATGCTGTTTCCTGAAACATCTAAAACACAAAGCAACAGAGCCTAGGGCACTTCCACTTATGGTCCTATAGCTTAGGGAAATTAAAATCAAAAAGACACAGCCACCCCAAAGTTTGGGACGCCTCTGTTTACAAGAACCTCGTTTACCATACAAGTTCAATATCACAGAAAGTGAAAAATGGATAAAGAACTTGTGGTACTTATGTACAATGCAGTATCACTCATCAATGAAATCTATGTCATCAGGCCCGTAGCAGCATAATGAGTGGATTCAGGTACGATGATTCTAACTGAAATAAGTCACACAGAAAAAGAAACATCATAAGATATCACTAATACACGGAATGTAAACTTGGCTACACAGGAACTGAATTCCAAAACAGAACAGGGTCTCAAATTTAGAAAACCAACTTATGCTTGCTTAAGGGGAAAGGTGAGTTGGGGTGCTGCATAAAACCAGAGATTGAAATGAGCACAGATAAAGTTCCTTAAGCCAAATATGGAATAGACAAGAGCTACTCCTTGCTCAACGAAATGGACTCAACACCCCATATTAAACGCCTAAGAATGTACCTGACTAGTAAGTATCTTAAAACCTATGGATTGCTATGTCTCCAAAAGAGAATCAAGCGTGTGTACAGGGGCATAAACGCAGCAGGGATAGGATTGGAGAGGTTCGGTGAGCAAATGAAGACCCTTTGAAGTCATATTGCATGGTACCCATTCCACGGGTCTCAACTCTCCAGGTTTAAGGTATTCTTCCTTCAGCTAAAACATGCATGTGGAGCCCAGAGTATGATCAACCGTGTGAAGGGGAGACATGTTCAAATATGTCTCAGTTTTCCTCCCCTGGTACTCGGGTGCAACATTCCAGACGCTTTACTAACACTCTCCCCACTTGGAGAGTCAGCGCCTTTAACCTCCTGTTTGGCCCAGTTTGCAATTTCTGCGGAAGATGAACAGGAATAGGGAGAACCAATGAGAGACTAGCTGGAGGTGTCTGGACGGGCAAATTTAACTCTCATTTCCCACCAGGAAGGGGAAATAACCAAAGGCTCAGCGTGCCGTGCCGGAACCAGATTAGGGCCTGAAGCCATCCTGCGGTGTTGCGGCCAGGTCACAAGAAAGCGAGTTGAAGAAAGGAGCTCAGGGTCACTGTAATTCACAAACCTGCGGAGTTATAAATGACAGCTATCGTCCAAAAATATACTGAAGTAAGGCTGCCAAGAGGACTTGAAAGCGGGGCAGAATTGCAGGAAACCGATTTCAGGAGGTAGACTGGAATTGCATTGAAAGCATAGGAAAAGAGGCAGAACGTCCACCATGATGCACTAGGCCAAAAAGGGCGTATGCGCTTTTTCCTGAATATATTCAGGAAAAAACGCATACGCCCTTTTTGGCCAACCAAGCAAGCTTGCAAAGGAAATCTGCACTACAATGAAGTCTCAGTTCCCCCCGGTCAAAAGGGCCATCTGAAAAAAGTGTAAAATCCAGAAAGGCAGGACAGGCCATGGAGAACTGGGAGCCTTGTTATGCTGATGGGCGGGATGTAAATTGCCAACAGACACTCAGGAGAAGTGTATGCTGTTTCCTGAAACATCTAAAACACAAAGCAACAGAGCCTAGGGCACTTCCACTTATGGTCCTATAGCTTAGGGAAATTAAAATCAAAAAGACACAGCCACCCCAAAGTTTGGGACGCCTCTGTTTACAAGAACCTCGTTTACCATACAAGTTCAATATCACAGAAAGTGAAAAATGCATAAAGAACTTGTGGTACTTATGTACAATGCAGTATCACTCAGCAATGAAATCTATGTCATCAGGCCCGTAGCAGCATAATGAGTGGATTCAGGGACGATGATTCTAACTGAAATAAGTCACACAGAAAAAGAAACATCATAAGATATCACTAATACACGGAATGTAAACTTGGCTACACAGGAACTGAATTCCAAAACAGAACAGGGTCTCAAATTTAGAAAACCAACTTATGCTTGCTTAAGGGGAAAGGTGAGTTGGGGTGCTGCATAAAACCAGAGATTGAAATGAGCACAGATAAAGTTCCTTAAGCCAAATATGGAATAGACAAGAGCTACTCCTTGCTCAACGAAATGGACTCAACACCCCATATTAAACGCCTAAGAATGTACCTGACTAGTAAGTATCTTAAAACCTATGGATTGCTATGTCTCCAAAAGAGAATCAAGCGTGTGTACAGGGGCATAAACGCAGCAGGGATAGGATTGGAGAGGTTCGGTGAGCAAATGAAAACCCTTTGAAGTCATATTGCATGGTACCCATTCCACGGGTCTCAACTCTCCAGGTTTAAGGTATTCTTCCTTCAGCTAAAACATGCATGTGGAGCCCAGAGTATGATCAACCGTGTGAAGGGGAGACATGTTCAAATATGTCTCAGTTTTCCTCCCCTGGTACTCGGGTGCAACATTCCAGACGCTTTACTAACACTCTCCCCACTTGGAGAGTCAGCACCTTTAACCCCCTGTTTGGCCCAGTTTGCAATTTCTGCGGAAGATGAACAGGAATAGTGAGAACCAATGAGAGACTAGCTGGAGGTGTCTGGACGGGCAAATTTAACTCTCATTTCCCACCAGGAAGGGGAAATAACCAAAGGCTCAGCGTGCCGTGCCAGAACCAGATTAGGGCCTGAAGCCATCCTGCGGTGTTGCGGCCAGGTCACAAGAAAGCGAGTTGAAGAAAGGAGCTCAGGGTCACTGTAATTCACAAACCTGCGGAGTTATAAATGACAGCTATCGTCCAAAAATATACTGAAGTAAGGCTGCCAAGAGGACTTGAAAGCGGGGCAGAATTGCAGGAAACCGATTTCAGGAGGTAGACTGGAATTGCATTGAAAGCATAGGAAAAGAGGCAGAACGTCCACAATGATGCACTTGGCCAAAAAGGGCGTATGCGTTTTTTCCTGAATATATTCAGGAAAAAACGCATACGCCCTTTTTGGCCAACCAAGCAAACTTGCAAAGGAAATCTGCACTACAATGAAGTCTCACTTCCCCCCGGTCAAAAGGGCCATCTGAAAAAAGTGTAAAATCCAGAAAGGCAGGACAGGCCATGGAGAACTGGGAGCCTTGTTATGCTGATGGGCGGGATGTAAATTGCCAACAGACACTCGGGAGAAGTGTATGCTGTTTCCTGAAACATCTAAAACACAAAGCAACAGAGCCTAGGGCACTTCCACTTATGGTCCTATAGCTTAGGGAAATTAAAATCAAAAAGACACAGCCACCCCAAAGTTTGGGACGCCTCTGTTTACAAGAACCTCGTTTACCATACAAGTTCAATATCACAGAAAGTGAAAAATGGATAAAGAACTTGTGGTACTTATGTACAATGCAGTATCACTCAGCAATGAAATCTATGTCATCAGGCCCGTAGCAGCATAATGAGTGGATTCAGGGACGATGATTCTAACTGAAATAAGTCACACAGAAAAAGAAACATCATAAGATATCACTAATACACGGAATGTAAACTTGTCTACACAGGAACTGAATTCCAAAACAGAACAGGGTCTCAAATTTAGAAAACCAACTTATGCTTGCTTAAGGGGAAAGGTGAGTTGGGGTGCTGCATAAAACCAGAGATTGAAATGAGCACAGATAAAGTTCCTTAAGCCAAATATGGAATAGACAAGAGCTACTCCTTGCTCAACGAAATGGACTCAACACCCCATATTAAACGCCTAAGAATGTACCTGACTAGTAAGTATCTTAAAACCTATGGATTGCTATGTCTCCAAAAGAGAATCAAGCGTGTGTACAGGGGCATAAACGCAGCAGGGATAGGATTGGAGAGGTTCGGTGAGCAAATGAAGACCCTTTGAAGTCATATTGCATGGTACCCATTCCACGGGTCTCAACTCTCCAGGTTTAAGGTATTCTTCCTTCAGCTAAAACATGCATGTGGAGCCCAGAGTATGATCAACCGTGTGAAGGGGAGACATGTTCAAATATGTCTCAGTTTTCCTCCCCTGGTACTCGGGTGCAACATTCCAGACGCTTTACTAACACTCTCCCCACTTGGAGAGTCAGCACCTTTAACCCCCTGTTTGGCCCAGTTTGCAATTTCTGCGGAAGATGAACAGGAATAGGGAGAACCAATGAGAGACTAGCTGGAGGTGTCTGGACGGGCAAATTTAACTCTCATTTCCCACCAGGAAGGGGAAATAACCAAAGGCTCAGCGTGCCGTGCCGGAACCAGATTAGGGCCTGAAGCCATCCTGCGGTGTTGCGGCCAGGTCACAAGAAAGCGAGTTGAAGAAAGGAGCTCAGGGTCACTGTAATTCACAAACCTGCGGAGTTATAAATGACAGCTATCGTCCAAAAATATACTGAAGTAAGGCTGCCAAGAGGACTTGAAAGCGGGGCAGAATTGCAGGAAACCGATTTCAGGAGGTAGACTGGAATTGCATTGAAAGCATAGGAAAAGAGGCAGAACGTCCACAATGATGCACTTGGCCAAAAAGGGCGTATGCGTTTTTTCCTGAATATATTCAGGAAAAAACGCATACGCCCTTTTTGGCCAACCAAGCAAACTTGCAAAGGAAATCTGCACTACAATGAAGTCTCACTTCCCCCCGGTCAAAAGGGCCATCTGAAAAAAGTGTAAAATCCAGAAAGGCAGGACAGGCCATGGAGAACTGGGAGCCTTGTTATGCTGATGGGCGGGATGTAAATTGCCAACAGACACTCCGGAGAAGTGTATGCTGTTTCCTGAAACATCTAAAACACAAAGCAACAGAGCCTAGGGCACTTCCACTTATGGTCCTATAGCTTAGGGAAATTAAAATCAAAAAGACACAGCCACCCCAAAGTTTGGGACGCCTCTGTTTACAAGAACCTCGTTTACCATACAAGTTCAATATCACAGAAAGTGAAAAATGGATAAAGAACTTGTGGTACTTATGTACAATGCAGTATCACTCAGCAATGAAATCTATGTCATCAGGTCCGTAGCAGCATAATGAGTGGATTCAGGGACGATGATTCTAACTGAAATAAGGCACACAGAAAAAGAAACATCATAAGATATCACTAATACACGGAATGTAAACTTGGCTACACAGGAACTGAATTCCAAAACAGAACAGGGTCTCAAATTTAGAAAACCAACTTATGCTTGCTTAAGGGGAAAGGTGAGTTGGGGTGCTGCATAAAACCAGAGATTGAAATGAGCACAGATAAAGTTCCTTAAGCCAAATATGGAATAGACAAGAGCTACTCCTTGCTCAACGAAATGGACTCAACACCCCATATTAAACGCCTAAGAATGTACCTGACTAGTAAGTATCTTAAAACCTATGGATTGCTATGTCTCCAAAAGAGAATCAAGCGTGTGTACAGGGGCATAAACGCAGCAGGGATAGGATTGGAGAGGTTCGGTGAGCAAATGAAGACCCTTTGAAGTCATATTGCATGGTACCCATTCCACGGGTCTCAACTCTCCAGGTTTAAGGTATTCTTCCTTCAGCTAAAACATGCATGTGGAGCCCAGAGTATGATCAACCGTGTGAAGGGGAGACATGTTCAAATATGTCTCAGTTTTCCTCCCCTGGTACTCGGGTGCAACATTCCAGACGCTTTACTAACACTCTCCCCACTTGGAGAGTCAGCGCCTTTAACCTCCTGTTTGGCCCAGTTTGCAATTTCTGCGGAAGATGAACAGGAATAGGGAGAACCAATGAGAGACTAGCTGGAGGTGTCTGGACGGGCAAATTTAACTCTCATTTCCCACCAGGAAGAGGAAATAACCAAAGGCTCAGCGTGCCGTGCCGGAACCAGATTAGGGCCTGAAGCCATCCTGCGGTGTTGCGGCCAGGTCACAAGAAAGCGAGTTGAAGAAAGGAGCTCAGGGTCACTGTAATTCACAAACCTGCGGAGTTATAAATGACAGCTATCGTCCAAAAATATACTGAAGTAAGGCTGCCAGGAGGACTTGAAAGCGGGGCAGAATTGCAGGAAACCGATTTCAGGAGGTAGACTGGAATTGCATTGAAAGCATAGGAAAAGAGGCAGAACGTCCACAATGATGCACTTGGCCAAAAAGGGCGTATGCGTTTTTTCCTGAATATATTCAGGAAAAAACGCATATGCCCTTTTTGGCCAACCAAGCAAACTTGCAAAGGAAATCTGCACTACAATGAAGTCTCACTTCCCCCCGGTCAAAAGGGCCATCTGAAAAAAGTGTAAAATCCAGAAAGGCAGGACAGGCCATGGAGAACTGGGAGCCTTGTTATGCTGATGGGCGGGATGTAAATTGCCAACAGACACTCGGGAGAAGTGTATGCTGTTTCCTGAAACATCTAAAACACAAAGCAACAGAGCCTAGGGCACTTCCACTTATGGTCCTATAGCTTAGGGAAATTAAAATCAAAAAGACACAGCCACCCCAAAGTTTGGGACGCCTCTGTTTACAAGAACCTCGTTTACCATACAAGTTCAATATCACAGAAAGTGAAAAATGGATAAAGAACTTGTGGTACTTATGTACAATGCAGTATCACTCAGCAATGAAATCTATGTCATCAGGCCCGTAGCAGCATAATGAGTGGATTCAGGGACGATGATTCTAACTGAAATAAGTCACACAGAAAAAGAAACATCATAAGATATCACTAATACACGGAATGTAAACTTGGCTACACAGGAACTGAATTCCAGAACAGAACAGGGTCTCAAATTTAGAAAACCAACTTATGCTTGCTTAAGGGGAAAGGTGAGTTGGGGTGCTGCATAAAACCAGAGATTGAAATGAGCACAGATAAAGTTCCTTAAGCCAAATATGGAATAGACAAGAGCTACTCCTTGCTCAACGAAATGGACTCAACACCCCATATTAAACGCCTAAGAATGTACCTGACTAGTAAGTATCTTAAAACCTATGGATTGCTATGTCTCCAAAAGAGAATCAAGCGTGTGTACAGGGGCATAAACGCAGCAGGGATAGGATTGGAGAGGTTCGGTGAGCAAATGAAGACCCTTTGAAGTCATATTGCATGGTACCCATTACACGGGTCTCAACTCTCCAGGTTTAAGGTATTCTTCCTTCAGCTAAAACATGCATGTGGAGCCCAGAGTATGATCAACCGTGTGAAGGGGAGACATGTTCAAATATGTCTCAGTTTTCCTCCCCTGGTACTCGGGTGCAACATTCCAGACGCTTTACTAACACTCTCCCCACTTGGAGAGTCAGCGCCTTTAACCTCCTGTTTGGCCCAGTTTGCAATTTCTGCGGAAGATGAACAGGAATAGGGAGAACCAATGAGAGACTAGCTGGAGGTGTCTGGACGGGCAAATTTAACTCTCATTTCCCACCAGGAAGAGGAAATAACCAAAGGCTCAGCGTGCCGTGCCGGAACCAGATTAGGGCCTGAAGCCATCCTGCGGTGTTGCGGCCAGGTCACAAGAAAGCGAGTTGAAGAAAGGAGCTCAGGGTCACTGTAATTCACAAACCTGCGGAGTTATAAATGACAGCTATCGTCCAAAAATATACTGAAGTAAGGCTGCCAAGAGGACTTGAAAGCGGGGCAGAATTGCAGGAAACCGATTTCAGGAGGTAGACTGGAATTGCATTGAAAGCATAGGAAAAGAGGCAGAACGTCCACAATGATGCACTTGGCCAAAAAGGGCGTATGCGTTTTTTCCTGAATATATTCAGGAAAAAACGCATACGCCCTTTTTGGCCAACCAAGCAAACTTGCAAAGGAAATCTGCACTACAATGAAGTCTCACTTCCCCCCCGGTCAAAAGGGCCATCTGAAAAAAGTGTAAAATCCAGAAAGGCAGGACAGGCCATGGAGAACTGGGAGCCTTGTTATGCTGATGGGCGGGATGTAAATTGCCAACAGACACTCGGGAGAAGTGTATGCTGTTTCCTGAAACATCTAAAACACAAAGCAACAGAGCCTAGGGCACTTCCACTTATGGTCCTATAGCTTAGGGAAATTAAAATCAAAAAGACACAGCCACCCCAAAGTTTGGGACGCCTCTGTTTACAAGAACCTCGTTTACCATACAAGTTCAATATCACAGAAAGTGAAAAATGGATAAAGAACTTGTGGTACTTATGTACAATGCAGTATCACTCAGCAATGAAATCTATGTCATCAGGTCCATAGCAGCATAATGAGTGGATTCAGGGACGATGATTCTAACTGAAATAAGTCACACAGAAAAAGAAACATCATAAGATATCACTAATACACGGAATGTAAACTTGTCTACACAGGAACTGAATTCCAAAACAGAACAGGGTCTCAAATTTAGAAAACCAACTTATGCTTGCTTAAGGGGAAAGGTGAGTTGGGGTGCTGCATAAAACCAGAGATTGAAATGAGCACAGATAAAGTTCCTTAAGCCAAATATGGAATAGACAAGAGCTACTCCTTGCTCAACGAAATGGACTCAACACCCCATATTAAACGCCTAAGAATGTACCTGACTAGTAAGTATCTTAAAACCTATGGATTGCTATGTCTCCAAAAGAGAATCAAGCGTGTGTACAGGGGCATAAACGCAGCAGGGATAGGATTGGAGAGGTTCGGTGAGCAAATGAAGACCCTTTGAAGTCATATTGCATGGTACCCATTCCACGGGTCTCAACTCTCCAGGTTTAAGGTATTCTTCCTTCAGCTAAAACATGCATGTGGAGCCCAGAGTATGATCAACCGTGTGAAGGGGAGACATGTTCAAATATGTCTCAGTTTTCCTCCCCTGGTACTCGGGTGCAACATTCCAGACGCTTTACTAACACTCTCCCCACTTGGAGAGTCAGCGCCTTTAACCTCCTGTTTGGCCCAGTTTGCAATTTCTGCGGAAGATGAACAGGAATAGGGAGAACCAATGAGAGACTAGCTGGAGGTGTCTGGACGGGCAAATTTAACTCTCATTTCCCACCAGGAAGAGGAAATAACCAAAGGCTCAGCGTGCCGTGCCGGAACCAGATTAGGGCCTGAAGCCATCCTGCGGTGTTGCGGCCAGGTCACAAGAAAGCGAGTTGAAGAAAGGAGCTCAGGGTCACTGTAATTCACAAACCTGCGGAGTTATAAATGACAGCTATCGTCCAAAAATATACTGAAGTAAGGCTGCCAAGAGGACTTGAAAGCGGGGCAGAATTGCAGGAAACCGATTTCAGGAGGTAGACTGGAATTGCATTGAAAGCATAGGAAAAGAGGCAGAACGTCCACAATGATGCACTTGGCCAAAAAGGGCGTATGCGTTTTTTCCTGAATATATTCAGGAAAAAACGCATACGCCCTTTTTGGCCAACCAAGCAAACTTGCAAAGGAAATCTGCACTACAATGAAGTCTCACTTCCCCCCGGTCAAAAAGGCCATCTGAAAAAAGTGTAAAATCCAGAAAGGCAGGACAGGCCATGGAGAACTGGGAGCCTTGTTATGCTGATGGGCGGGATGTAAATTGCCAACAGACACTCGGGAGAAGTGTATGCTGTTTCCTGAAACATCTAAAACACAAAGCAACAGAGCCTAGGGCACTTCCACTTATGGTCCTATAGCTTAGGGAAATTAAAATCAAAAAGACACAGCCACCCCAAAGTTTGGGACGCCTCTGTTTACAAGAACCTCGTTTACCATACAAGTTCAATATCACAGAAAGTGAAAAATGGATAAAGAACTTGTGGTACTTATGTACAATGCAGTATCACTCAGCAATGAAATCTATGTCATCAGGTCCGTAGCAGCATAATGAGTGGATTCAGGGACGATGATTCTAACTGAAATAAGGCACACAGAAAAAGAAACATCATAAGATATCACTAATACACGGAATGTAAACTTGTCTACACAGGAACTGAATTCCAAAACAGAACAGGGTCTCAAATTTAGAAAACCAACTTATGCTTGCTTAAGGGGAAAGGTGAGTTGGGGTGCTGCATAAAACCAGAGATTGAAATGAGCACAGATAAAGTTCCTTAAGCCAAATATGGAATAGACAAGAGCTACTCCTTGCTCAACGAAATGGACTCAACACCCCATATTAAACGCCTAAGAATGTACCTGACTAGTAAGTATCTTAAAACCTATGGATTGCTATGTCTCCAAAAGAGAATCAAGCGTGTGTACAGGGGCATAAACGCAGCAGGGATAGGATTGGAGAGGTTCGGTGAGCAAATGAAGACCCTTTGAAGTCATATTGCATGGTACCCATTCCACGGGTCTCAACTCTCCAGGTTTAAGGTATTCTTCCTTCAGCTAAAACATGCATGTGGAGCCCAGAGTATGATCAACCGTGTGAAGGGGAGACATGTTCAAATATGTCTCAGTTTTCCTCCCCTGGTACTCGGGTGCAACATTCCAGACGCTTTACTAACACTCTCCCCACTTGGAGAGTCAGCGCCTTTAACCTCCTGTTTGGCCCAGTTTGCAATTTCTGCGGAAGATGAACAGGAATAGGGAGAACCAATGAGAGACTAGCTGGAGGTGTCTGGACGGGCAAATTTAACTCTCATTTCCCACCAGGAAGAGGAAATAACCAAAGGCTCAGCGTGCCGTGCCGGAACCAGATTAGGGCCTGAAGCCATCCTGCGGTGTTGCGGCCAGGTCACAAGAAAGCGAGTTGAAGAAAGGAGCTCAGGGTCACTGTAATTCACAAACCTGCGGAGTTATAAATGACAGCTATCGTCCAAAAATATACTGAAGTAAGGCTGCCAAGAGGACTTGAAAGCGGGGCAGAATTGCAGGAAACCGATTTCAGGAGGTAGACTGGAATTGCATTGAAAGCATAGGAAAAGAGGCAGAACGTCCACAATGATGCACTTGGCCAAAAAGGGCGTATGCGTTTTTTCCTGAATATATTCAGGAAAAAACGCATACGCCCTTTTTGGCCAACCAAGCAAACTTGCAAAGGAAATCTGCACTACAATGAAGTCTCACTTCCCCCCCGGTCAAAAGGGCCATCTGAAAAAAGTGTAAAATCCAGAAAGGCAGGACAGGCCATGGAGAACTGGGAGCCTTGTTATGCTGATGGGCGGGATGTAAATTGCCAACAGACACTCGGGAGAAGTGTATGCTGTTTCCTGAAACATCTAAAACACAAAGCAACAGAGCCTAGGGCACTTCCACTTATGGTCCTATAGCTTAGGGAAATTAAAATCAAAAAGACACAGCCACCCCAAAGTTTGGGACGCCTCTGTTTACAAGAACCTCGTTTACCATACAAGTTCAATATCACAGAAAGTGAAAAATGGATAAAGAACTTGTGGTACTTATGTACAATGCAGTATCACTCAGCAATGAAATCTATGTCATCAGGTCCGTAGCAGCATAATGAGTGGATTCAGGGACGATGATTCTAACTGAAATAAGTCACACAGAAAAAGAAACATCATAAGATATCACTAATACACGGAATGTAAACTTGTCTACACAGGAACTGAATTCCAAAACAGAACAGGGTCTCAAATTTAGAAAACCAACTTATGCTTGCTTAAGGGGAAAGGTGAGTTGGGGTGCTGCATAAAACCAGAGATTGAAATGAGCACAGATAAAGTTCCTTAAGCCAAATATGGAATAGACAAGAGCTACTCCTTGCTCAACGAAATGGACTCAACACCCCATATTAAACGCCTAAGAATGTACCTGACTAGTAAGTATCTTAAAACCTATGGATTGCTATGTCTCCAAAAGAGAATCAAGCGTGTGTACAGGGGCATAAACGCAGCAGGGATAGGATTGGAGAGGTTCGGTGAGCAAATGAAGACCCTTTGAAGTCATATTGCATGGTACCCATTCCACGGGTCTCAACTCTCCAGGTTTAAGGTATTCTTCCTTCAGCTAAAACATGCATGTGGAGCCCAGAGTATGATCAACCGTGTGAAGGGGAGACATGTTCAAATATGTCTCAGTTTTCCTCCCCTGGTACTCGGGTGCAACATTCCAGACGCTTTACTAACACTCTCCCCACTTGGAGAGTCAGCGCCTTTAACCTCCTGTTTGGCCCAGTTTGCAATTTCTGCGGAAGATGAACAGGAATAGGGAGAACCAATGAGAGACTAGCTGGAGGTGTCTGGACGGGCAAATTTAACTCTCATTTCCCACCAGGAAGAGGAAATAACCAAAGGCTCAGCGTGCCGTGCCGGAACCAGATTAGGGCCTGAAGCCATCCTGCGGTGTTGCGGCCAGGTCACAAGAAAGCGAGTTGAAGAAAGGAGCTCAGGGTCACTGTAATTCACAAACCTGCGGAGTTATAAATGACAGCTATCGTCCAAAAATATACTGAAGTAAGGCTGCCAAGAGGACTTGAAAGCGGGGCAGAATTGCAGGAAACCGATTTCAGGAGGTAGACTGGAATTGCATTGAAAGCATAGGAAAAGAGGCAGAACGTCCACAATGATGCACTTGGCCAAAAAGGGCGTATGCGTTTTTTCCTGAATATATTCAGGAAAAAACGCATACGCCCTTTTTGGCCAACCAAGCAAACTTGCAAAGGAAATCTGCACTACAATGAAGTCTCACTTCCCCCCGGTCAAAAGGGCCATCTGAAAAAAGTGTAAAATCCAGAAAGGCAGGACAGGCCATGGAGAACTGGGAGCCTTGTTATGCTGATGGGCGGGATGTAAATTGCCAACAGACACTCGGGAGAAGTGTATGCTGTTTCCTGAAACATCTAAAACACAAAGCAACAGAGCCTAGGGCACTTCCACTTATGGTCCTATAGCTTAGGGAAATTAAAATCAAAAAGACACAGCCACCCCAAAGTTTGGGACGCCTCTGTTTACAAGAACCTCGTTTACCATACAAGTTCAATATCACAGAAAGTGAAAAATGGATAAAGAACTTGTGGTACTTATGTACAATGCAGTATCACTCAGCAATGAAATCTATGTCATCAGGTCCGTAGCAGCATAATGAGTGGATTCAGGGACGATGATTCTAACTGAAATAAGTCACACAGAAAAAGAAACATCATAAGATATCACTAATACACGGAATGTAAACTTGTCTACACAGGAACTGAATTCCAAAACAGAACAGGGTCTCAAATTTAGAAAACCAACTTATGCTTGCTTAAGGGGAAAGGTGAGTTGGGGTGCTGCATAAAACCAGAGATTGAAATGAGCACAGATAAAGTTCCTTAAGCCAAATATGGAATAGACAAGAGCTACTCCTTGCTCAACGAAATGGACTCAACACCCCATATTAAACGCCTAAGAATGTACCTGACTAGTAAGTATCTTAAAACCTATGGATTGCTATGTCTCTGAAAGAGAATCAAGCATGTGTACAGGGGCATAAACGCAACAGTGACAGGATTGGAGAGGTTCGGTGAGCAAATGAAGACCCTTTGAAGTCATATTGCATGGTACCCATTACACGGGTCTCAACTCTCCAGGTTTAAGGTATTCTTCCTTCAGCTAAAACATGCATGTGGAACCCAGAGTATGATCAACCGTGTGAACGGGAGACGTGTTCAAATATGTCTCAGTTTTCGTCCCCTGGTACTCGGGTGCAACATTCCTGACGCTTTACTAACACTCTCCCCACTTGGAGAGTCAGCGCCTTTAACCTCCTGTTTGGCCCAGTTTGCAATTTCTGCGGAAGATGAACAGGAATAGGGAGAACCAATGAGAGACTAGCTGGAGGTGTCTGGACGGGCAAATTTAACTCTCATTTCCCACAAGGAAGAGGAAATAACCAAAGGCTCAGCGTGCCGTGCCGGAACAAGATTAGGGCCTGAAGCCGTCCTGCGGTGTTGCGGCAAGGTCACAAGAAAGCGAGTTGAAGAAAGGAGCTCAGGGGCACTGTAATTCACAAACCTGCAGAGTTATAAATGACAGCTATCGTCCAAAAATATACTGAAGTAAGGCTGCCAAGAGGACTTGAAGGCGGGGCAGAATTGCAGGAAACCGATTTCAGGAGGTAGACTGGAATTGCATTGAAAGCATAGGAAAAGAGGCAGAACGTCCACAATGATGCACTTGGCCAAAAAGGGCGTATGCGTTTTTTCCTGAATATATTCAGGAAAAAACGCATACGCACTTTTTGGCCAACCAAGCAAGCTTGCAAAGGAAATCTGCACTACAATGAAGTCTCAATTCCCCCTGGTCAAAAGGGCCATCTGAAAAAAGTGTAAAATCCAGAAAGGCAGGACAGGCCATGGAGAACTGGGAGCCTTGTTATGCTGATGGGCGGGATGTAAATTGCCAACAGACACTCGGGAGAAGTCTATGGTGTTTCCTGAAACATCTAAAAAACAAAGCAACAGAGCCTAGGGCACTTCCACTTATGGTCCTATAGCTTAGGGAAATTAAAATCAAAAAGACACAGCCACCCTAAAGTTTGGGACGCCTCTGTTTACAAGAACCTCGTTTACAGTACAAGTTCAACATCGCAGAAAGTGAAAAATGGATAAAGAAGTTGTGGTATTTACTTACAAAGCAATATCACTCAGCAATGAAATCTATGTCATCAGGCCCTTAGCAGCACAATGAGTGGTTTCAGGTATGATGATTCTAACTGAAATAAGTCACACAGAAAAAGAAACATCATAAGATATCAGTAATACACGGAATGTAAACTTGGCTACACAGGAACTGAATTACAGAACAGAACAGGGTCTCAAATTTAGAAAACCAACTTATGCTTGCTTAAGGGGAAAGGTGAGTTGGGGTGCTGCATAAAACCAGAGATTGAAATGAGCACAGATAAAGTTCCTTAAGCTAAATATGGAATAGACAAGAGCTACTCCTTGCTCAATGAAATGGACTCAACCCCCCATATTAAACGCCTAAGAATGTACCTGACTAGTAAGTATCTTAAAACCTATGGATTGCTATGTCTCCAAAAGAGAATCAAGCGTGTGTACAGAGGCATAAACGCAGCAGTGATAGGATTGGAGAGGTTCGTTGAGCAAATGAAGACCCTTTGAAGTCATATTGCATGGTACCCATTCCACGGGTTTCAACTACCCAGGTTTAAGGTATTCTTCCTTCAGCTAAAACATGCATGTGGAACCTAGAGTATGATCAACCATGTGATCGGGAAACGTGTTCAAATATGTCTCAGTTTTCGTACCCTGGTACTCGGGTGCAACATTCCAGACGCTTTACTAACACCCTCCCGACTTGGAGAGTCAGTCCCTTTAACCTCCTGTTTGGCCCAGTTTGCAATTTCTGCGGAAGATGAACAGGAATAGGGAGAACCAATGAGAGACTAGCTGGAGGTGTCTGGACGGGCAAATTTAACTCTCATTTCCCACCAGGAAGAGGAATTAACCAAAGGCTCAGCGTGCCGTGACGGAACCAGATTAGGGCCTGAAGCCATCCTGCGGTGTTGCGGCCAGGTCACAAGAAAGCGAGTTGAAGAAAGGAGCTCAGGGGCACTGTAATTCACAAACCTGCAGAGTTATAAATGACAGCTATCGTCCAAAAATATACTGAAGTAAGGCTGCCAAGAGGACTTGAAAGCGGGGCAGAATTGCAGGAAACCGATTTCAGGAGGTAGACTGGAATTGCATTGAAAGCATAGGAAAAGAGGCAGAACGTCCACAATAATGCACTTGGCCAAACAGGGCGTATGCGTTTTTTCCTGAATATATTCAGGAAAAAACGCATACGCCCTTTTTGGCCAACCAAGCAAGCTTGCAAAGGAAATCTGCATTACAATGAAGTCTCACTTCCCCCCGGTCAAAAGGGCCATCTGAAAAAAGTGTAAAATCCAGAAAGGCAGGACAGGACATGGAGAACTGGGAGCCTTGTTATGCTGATGGGCGGGATGTAAATTGCCAACAGACACTCGGGAGAAGTGTATGGTGTTTCCTGAAACATCTAAAACACAAAGCAACAGAGCCTAGGGCACTTCCACTTATGGTCCTATAGCTTAGGGAAATTAAAATCAAAAAGACACAGCCACCCCAAAGTTTGGGACGCCTCTGTTTACAAGAACCTCGTTTACAGTACAAGTACAACATCGCATAAAGTGAAAAATGGTTAAAGAAGTTGTGGTATTTACTTACAAAGCAATATCACTCAGCAATGAAATCTATGTCATCAGGCCCTTAGCAGCACAATGAGTGGATTCAGGTATGATGATTCTAACTAAAATAAGTCACACAGAAAAAGAAACATCATAAGATATCAGTAATACACAGAATGTAAACTTGGCTACACAGGAACTGAATTCCAAAACAGAACAGGGTCTCAAATTTAGAAAACCAACTTATGCTTGCTTAAGGGGAAAGGTGATTTGGGGTGCTGCATAAAACCAGAGATTGAAATGAGCACAGATAAAGTTCCTTAAGCCAAATATGGAATAGACAAGAGCTACTCCTTGCTCAACGAAATGGACTCAACACCCCATATTAAACGCCTAAGGATGTACCTGACTAGTAAGTATCTTAAAACCTATGGATTGCTATGTCTCCAAAAGAGAATCAAGCGTGTGTACAGGGGCATAAACGCAGCAGTGATAGGATTGGAGAGGTTCGGTGAGCAAATGAAGACCCTTTGAAGTCATATTGCATGGTACCCATTACACGGGTCTCAACTCTCCAGGTTTAAGGTATTCTTCCTTCAGCTAAAACATGCATGTGGAACCCAGAGTATGATCAACCGTGTGAACGGGAGACGTGTTCAAATATGTCTCAGTTTTCCTCCCCTGGTACTCGGGTGTAACATTCCATACGCTTTACTAACACTCTCCCCACTTGGAGAGTCAGCGCCTTTAACCTCCTGTTTGGCCCAGTTTGCAATTTCTGCGGAAGATGAACAGGAATAGGGAGAACCAATGAGAGACTAGCTGGAGGTGTCTGGACGGGCAAATTTAACTCTCATTTCCCATCAGGAAGAGGAAATAACCAAAGGCTCAGCGTGCCGTGCCGGAACCGGATTAGGGCCTGAAGCCATCCTGCGGTGTTGCGGCCAGGTCACAAGAAAGCGAGTTGAAGAAAGGAGCTCAGGGGCACTGTAATTCACAAACCTGCAGAGTTATAAATGACAGCTATCGTCCAAAAATATACTGAAGTAAGGCTGCCAAGAGGACTTGAAAGCGGGGCAGAATTGCAGGAAACCGATTTCAGGAGGTAGACTGGAATTGCATTGAAAGCATAGGAAAAGAGGCAGAACGTCCACAATGATGCACTTGGCCAAAAAGTGCATATGCGTTTTTTCCTGAATATATTCAGGAAAAAACGCATACGCCCTTTTTGGCCAACCAAGCAAGCTTGCAAAGGAAATCTGCACTACAATGAAGTCTCACTTCCCCCCGGTCAAAAGGGCCATCTGAAAAAAGTGTAAAATCCAGAAACGCAGGACAGGCCATGGAGAACTGGGAGCCTTGTTATGCTGATGGGCGGGATGTAAATTGCCAACAGACACTCGGGAAAAGTGTATGGTGTTTCCTGAAACATCTAAAAAACAAAGCAACAGAGCGTAGGGCACTTTCACTTATGGTCCTATAGATAAGGGAAATTAAAATAAAAAAGACACAGACACCCCAAAGTTTGGGACGCCTCTGTTTACAAGAACCTCGTTTACAGTACAAGTTCAACATCGCAGAAAGTGAAAAATGGAAAAAGAAGTTGTGGTATTTACTTACAAATCAATATCACTCAGCAATGAAATCTATGTCATCAGGCCCTTAGCAGCACAATGAGTGGATTCAGGTATGATGATTCTAACTGAAATAAGTCACACAGAAAAAGAAACATCATAAGATATCAGTAATACACGGAATGTAAATTGGCTACACAGGAACTGAATTCCAAAACAGAACAGGGTCTCAAATTTAGAAAACCAACTTATGCTTCCTTAAGGGGAAAGGTGATTTGGCGTGCTGCATAAAACCAGCGATTGAAATGAGCACAGATAAAGTTCCTTAAGCCAAATATGGAATAGACAAGAGCTACTCCTTGCTCAACGAAATGGACTCAACACCCCATATTAAACGCCTAAGAATGTACCTGACTAGTAAGTATCTTAAAACCTATGGATTGCTATGTCTCCAAAAGAGAATCAAGCGTGTGTACAGGGGCATAAACGCAGCAGTGATAGGATTGGAGAGGTTCGGTGAGCAAATGAAGACCCTTTGAAGTCATATTGCATGGTACCCATTCCACGGGTCTCAACTCTCCAGGTTTAAGGTATTCTTCCTTCAGCTAAAACATGCATGTGGAACCCAGAGTATGATCAACCGTGTGAACGGGAGACGTGTTCAAATATGTCTCAGTTTTCCTCCCCTGGTACTCGGGTGTAACATTCCATACGCTTTACTAACACTCTCCCCACTTGGAGAGTCAGCGCCTTCAACCTCCTGTTTGGCCCAGTTTGCAATTTCTGCGGAAGATGAACAGGAATAGGGAGAACCAATGAGAGACTAGCTGGAGGTGTCTGGCCGGGCAAATTTAACTCTCATTTCCCACCAGGAAGAGGAATTAACCAAAGGCTCAGCGTGCCGTGCCGGAACCAGATTAGGGCCTGAAGCCATCCTGCGGTGTTGCGGCCAGCTCAAAAGAAAGCGAGTTGAAGAAAGGAGCTCAGGGGCACTGTAATTCACAAACCTGCAGACTTATAAATGACAGCTATCGTCCAAAAATATACTGAAGTAAGGCTGCCAAGAGAACTTGAAAGCGGGGCAGAATTGCAGGAAACCGATTTCAGGAGGTAGACTGGAATTGCATTGAAAGCATAGGAAAAGAGGCAGAACGTCCACAATGATGCACTTGGCCAAAAAGGGCGTATGCGTTTTTTCCTGAATATATTCAGGAAAAAACGCATACGCCCTTTTTGGCCAACCAAGCAAGCTTGCAAAGGAAATCTGCACTACAATGAAGTCTCACTTCCCCCGGTCAAAAGGGCCATCTGAAAAAAGTGTAAAATCCAGAAAGGCAGGACAGGCCATGGAGAACTGGGAGCCTTGTTATGCTGATGGGCGGGATGTAAATTGCCAACAGACACTCGGGAGAAGTGTATGGTGTTTCCTGAAACATCTAAAAAACAAAGCAACAGAGCCTAGGGCACTTTCACTTATGGTCCTATAGATTAGGGAAATTAAAATCAAAAAGACACAGCCACCCCAAAGTTTGGGACGCCTCTGTTTACAAGAACCTCGTTTACAGTACAAGTTCAACATCACAGAAAGTGAAAAATGGATAAAGAAGTTGTGGTATTTACTTACAAAGCAATATCACTCAGCAATGAAATCTATGTCATCAGGCCCTTAGCAGCACAATGAGTGGATTCAGGTATGATGATTCTAACTGAAATAAGTCACACAGAAAAAGAAACATCATAAGATATCACTAATACACGGAATGTAAACTTGGCTACACAGGAACTGAATTACAGAACAGAACAGGGTCTCAAATTTAGAAAACCAACTTATGCTTGCTTAAGGGTAAAGGTGAGTTGGGGTGCTGCATAAAACCAGAGATTGAAATGAGCACAGATAAAGTTCCTTAAGCCAAATATGGAATAGACAAGAGCTACTCCTTGCTCAACGAAATGGACTCAACACCCCATATTAAACGCCTAAGAATGTACCTGACTAGTAAGTATCTTAAAACCTATGGATTGCTATGTCTCCAAAAGAGAATCAAGCGTGTGTACAGGGGCATAAACGCAGCAGTGATAGGATTGGAGAGGTTCGGTGAGCAAATGAAGACCCTTTGAAGTCATATTGCATGGTACCCATTCCACGGGTCTCAACTCTCCAGGTTTAAGGTATTCTTCCTTCAGCTAAAACATGCATGGGGAACCCAGAGTATGATCAACCGTGTGAACGGGAGACGTGTTCAAACATGTCTCAGTTTTCGTACCCTGGTACTCGGGTGCAACATTCCAGACGCTTTACTAACACTCTCCCCACTTGGAGAGTCAGCGCCTTTAACCTCCTGTTTGGCCCAGTTTGCAATTTCTGCGGAAGATGAACAGGAATAGGGAGAACCAATGAGAGACTAGCTGGAGGTCTCTGGACGGGCAAATTTAACTCTCATTTCCCACAAGGAAGAGGAAATAACCAAAGGCTTAGCGTGCCGTGCCGGAACCAGATTAGGGCCTGAAGCCATCCTGCGGTGTTGCGGCCATGTCACAAGAAAGCGAGTTGAAGAAAGGAGCTCAGGGGCACTGTAATCCACAAACCTGCAGAGTTATAAATGACAGCTATCGTCCAAAAATATACTGAAGTAAGGCTGCCAAGAGGACTTGAAAGTGGGGCAGAATTGCAGGAAACCGATTTCAGGAGGTAGACTGGAATTGCATTGAAAGCATAGGAAAAGAGGCAGAACGTCCACCATGATGCACTAGGCCAAAAAGGGCGTATGCGCTTTTTCCTGAATATATTCAGGAAAAAACGCATACGCCCTTTTTGGCCAACCAAGCAAGCTTGCAAAGGAAATCTGCACTACAATGAAGTCTCAGTTCCCCCCGGTCAAAAGGGCCATCTGAAAAAAGTGTAAAATCCAGAAAGGCAGGACAGGCCATGGAGAACTGGGAGCCTTGTTATGCTGATGGGCGGGATGTAAATTGCCAACAGACACTCGGGAGAAGTGTATGGTGTTTCCTGAAACTTCTAAAAAACAAAGCAACAGAGCCTAGGGCACTTCCACTTATGGTCCTATAGCTTAGGGAAATTAAAATCAAAAAGACACAGCCACCCCAAAGTTTGGGATGCCTCTCTTTACAAGAACCTCGTTTACAGTACAAGTTCAACATCGCAGAAAGTGAAAAATGGATAAAGAAGTTGTGGTATTTACTTACAAAGCAATATCACTCAGCAATGAAATCTATGTCATCAGGCCCTTAGCAGCACAATGAGTGGATTCAGGTATGATGATTCTAACTGAAATAAGTCACACAGAAAAAGAAACATCATAAGATATCAGTAATACACGGAATGTAAACTTGGCTACACAGGAACTGAATTACAGAACAGAACAGCGTCTCAAATTTAGAAAAGCAACTTATGCTTGCTTAAGGGTAAAGGTGAGTTGGGGTGCTGCATAAAACCAGACATTGAAATGAGCACAGATAAAGTTCCTTAAGCCAAATATGGAATAGACAAGAGCTACTCATTGCTCAACGAAATGGACTCAACACCACATATTAAACGCCTAAGAATGTACCTGACTAGTAAGTATCTTAAAACCTATGGATTGCTATGTCTCCGAAAGAGAATCAAGCATGTGTACAGGGGCATAAACGCAGCAGTGATAGGATTGGAGAGGTTCGGTGAGCAAATGAAGACCCTTTGAAGTCATATTGCATGGTACCCATTACACGGGTCTCAACTCTCCAGGTTTAAGGTATTCTTCCTTCAGCTAAAACATGCATGTGGAACCCAGAGTATGATCAACCGTGTGAACGGGAGACGTGTTCAAATATGTCTCAGTTTTACTCCCCTGGTACTCGGGTGCAACATTCCAGACGCTTTACTAACACTCTCCCCACTTGGAGAGTCAGCGCCTTTAACCTCCTGTTTGGCCCAGTTTGCAATTTCTGCGGAAGATGAACAGGAATAGGGAGAACCAATGAGAGACTAGCTGGAGGTGTCTGGACGGGCAAATTTAACTCTCATTTCCCACCAGGAAGAGGAATTAACCAAAGGCTCAGCGTGCCATGCCGGAACCAGATTAGGGCCTGAAGCCATCCTGCGGTGTTGAGGTCAGGTCACAAGAAAGCGAGTTGAAGAAAGGAGCTCAGGGGCACTGTAATTCACAAACCTGCAGAGTTATAAATGACAGCTATCGTCCAAAAATATACTGAAGTAAGGCTGCCAAGAGGACTTGAAAGCGGGGCAGAATTGCAGGAAACCGATTTCAGGAGGTAGACTGGAATTGCATTGAAAGCATAGGAAAAGAGGCAGAACGTCCACAATGATGCACTTGGCCAAAAAGGGCGTATGCGTTTTTTCCTGAATATATTCAGGAAAAAACGCATACGCCCTTTTTGGCCAACCAAGCAAACTTGCAAAGGAAATCTGCACTACAATGAAGTCTCACTTCCCCCCGGTCAAAAGGGCCATCTGAAAAAAGTGTAAAATCCAGAAAGGCAGGACAGGCCATGGAGAACTGGGAGCCTTGTTATGCTGATGGGCGGGATATAAATTGCCAACAGACACTCGGGAGAAGTGTATGGTGTTTCCTGAAACATCTAAAAAACAAAGCAACAGAGCCTAGGGCACTTCCACTTATGGTCCTATAGCTTAGGGAAATTAAAATCAAAAAGACACAGCCACCCCAAAGTTTGGGACGCCTCTGTTTAGAAGAACCTCATTTACCGTACAAGTTCAATATCACAGAAAGTGAAAAATGGATAAAGAACTTGTGGTACTTACGTACAATGCAGTATCACTCAGCAATGAAATCTATGTCATCAGGCCCGTAGCAGCATAATGAGTGGATTCAGGTACGATGATTCTAACTGAAATAAGTCACACAGAAAAAGAAACATCATAAGATATCAGTAATACACGGAATGTAAACTTGGCTACACAGGAACTGAATTCCAAAACAGAACAGGGTCTCAAATTTAGAAAACCAACTTATGCTTGCTTAAGGGGAAAGGTGAGTTGGGGTGTTGCATAAAACCAGACATTGAAATGAGCACAGATAAAGTTCCTTAAGCCAAATATGGAATAGACAAGAGCTACTCCTTGCTCAACGAAATGGACTCAACACCCCATATTAAACGCCTAAGAATGTACCTGACTAGTAAGTATCTTAAAACCTATGGATTGCTATGTCTCCAAAAGAGAATCAAGCGTGTGTACAGAGGCATAAACGCAGCAGTGATAGGATTGGAGAGGTTCGGTGAGCAAATGAAGACCCTTTGAAGTCATATTGCATGGTACCCATTCCACGGGTCTCAACTCTCCAGGTTTAAGGTATTCTTCCTTCAGCTAAAACATGCATGTGGAACCCAGAGTAGGATCAACCGTGTGAACGGGAGACGTGTTCAAATATGTCTCAGTTTTCCTCCCCTGGTACTCGGGTGCAACATTCCAGACGCTTTACTAACACTCTCCCCACTTGGAGACTCAGCGCCTTTAACCTCCTTTTTGGCCCAGTTTGCAAATTCTGCGGAAGATGAACAGGCATAGGGAGAACCAATGAGAGACTAGCTGGAGGTGTCTGGACGGGCAAATTTAACTCTCATTTCCCACCAGGAAGAGGAAATAACCACAGGCTCAGCGTGCCGTGCCGGAACCAGATTAGGGCCTGAAGCCATCCTGCGGTGTTGCGGCCAGGTCACAAGAAAGCGAGTTGAAGAAAGGAGCTCAGGGGCACTGTAATTCACAAACCTGCAGAGTTATAAATGACAGCTATCGTCCAAAAATATACTGAAGTAAGGCTGCCAAGAGGACTTGAAAGCGGGGCAGAATTGCAGGAAACCGATTTCAGGAGGTAGACTGGAATTGCATTGAAAGCATAGGAAAAGAGGCAGAACGTCCACAATGATGCACTTGGCCAAAAAGGGCGTATGCGTTTTTTCCTGAATATATTCAGGAAAAAACGCATACGCCCTTTTTGGCCAACCAAGCAAGCTTGCAAAGGAAATCTGCACTACAATGAAGTCTCACTTCCCCCCGGTCAAAAGGGCCATCTGAAAAAAGTGTAAAATCCAGAAAGGCAGGACAGGCCATGGAGAACTGGGAGCCTTGTTATGCTGATGGGCGGGATGTAAATTTCCAACAGACACTCGGGAGAAATGTATGGTGTTTCCTGAAACATCTAAAAAACAAAGCAACAGAGCCTAGGGCACTTCCACTTATGGTCCTATAGCTTAGGGAAATTAAAATCAAAAAGACACAGCAACCCCAAAGTTTGGACGGCTCTGTTTACAAGAACCTCGCTTATGGTACAAGTTCAATATCGCAGAAAGTGAAAAATGGATAAAGAAGTTATCGTACTAACGTACAATGCAATATCACTCAGCAATGAAATCTCTGCCATCAGACCCGTAGCAGCACAATGAGTGGATTCAGGTATGATGATTCTAACTGAAATAAGTCACACAGAAAAAGAAACATCATAAGATATCACTAATACACGGAATGTAAACTTGGCTACACACGAAGTGAATTACAGAACAGAACAGGGTCTCAAATTTAGAAAACCAACTTATGCTTGCTTAAGGGGAAAGGTGAGTTGGGGTGCTGCATAAAACCAGAGATTGAAATGAGCACAGATAAAATTCCTTAAGCCAAATATGTAATAGACAAGAGCTACTCCTTGATCAACGAAATGGACTCAACACCCCATATTAAATGCCTAAGAATGTACATGACTAGTAAGTATCTGAAAACCTATGGATTGCTATGTCTCCGAAAGGGAACCAAGCAGGTGTACAGGGGCATAAACGTAGCAGTGATAGGATTGGAGAGGTTCGGTGAGCAAATGAAGACCCTTTGAAGTCATATTGCATGGTACCCATTCCACGGGTCTCAACTCTCCAGGTTTCAGGGATTCTTCCGTCAGCTAAAACATGCATGTGGAACCCAGAGTATGATCAACCATCTGATCGGGAGACGTGTTCCAATATGTCTCAGTTCTCGTCCCCTGGTACTCGGGTGCAACATTCCAGACGCTTTACTAACACTCTCCCGACTTGGAGAGTCAGTGCCTTTAACCTCCTGTTTGGCCCAGTTTGCAATTTCTGCGGAAGATGAACAGGAATAGGGAGAACCAATGAGAGACTAGCTGGAGGTGTCTGGACGGGCAAATTTAACTCGCATTTCCCACCAGGAAGAGGAATTAACCAAAGGCTCAGCATGTTGTGCCGGAACCAGATTAGGGCCTGAAGCAATCCTGCGGTGTTGCGGCCAGCTCACAAGAAAGCGAGTTGAAGAAAGGAGCTCAGGGGCACTGTAATTCACAAACCTGCAGACTTATAAATGACAGCTATCGTCCAAAAATATACTGAAGTAAGGTTGCCAAGAGGACTTGAAAGCGGGGAAGAATTGCAGGAAACCGATTTCAGGAGGTAGAATGGAATTGCATTGAAAGCATAGGAAAAGAGGCAGAACGTCCACAATGATGCACTTGGCCAAAAAGGGCATATGTGTTTTTTCCTGACATACGCCATTTTTGGCCAACCAAGCAAGCTTGCAAAGGAAATCTGCACTGCAATGAAGTCTCACTTCCCCCCGGTCAAAAGGGCCATCTGAGAAAAGTGTAAAATCCAGAAAGGCAGGACAGGCCATGGAGAACTGGGAGCCTTGTTATGCTGATGGGCGGGATGTAAATTGCCAACAGACACTCGGGAGAAGTGTATGGTGTTTCCTGAAACATCTAAAAAACAAAGCAACAGAGCCTAGGGCACTTCCACTTATGGTCCTATAGCTTAGGGAAATTAAAATCAAAAAGACACAGCCACCCCAAAGTTTGGGACGCCTCTGTTTACAAGAACCTCGTTTACAGTACAAGTTCAACATCGCAGAAAGTGAAAAATGGATAAAGAAGTTGTGGTATTTACTTACAAAGCAATATCACTCAGCAATGAAATCTATGTCATCAGGCCCTTAGCAGCATAATGAGTGGATTCAGGTATGATGATTCTAACTGAAATAAGTCACACAGAAAACGAAACATCATAAGGTATCAGTAATACACGGAATGTAAACTTGGCTACACAGGAACTGAATTACAGAACAGAACAGGTTCTCAAATTTAGAAAACCAACTTATGCTTGCTTAAGGGTAAAGGTGAGTTGGGGTGCTGCATAAAACCAGAGATTGAAATGAGCACAGATAAAGTTCCTTAAGCCAAATATGGAATAGACAAGAGCTACTCCTTGCTCAACGAAATGGACTCAACACCCCATATTAAACGCCTAAGAATGTACCTGACTAGTAAGTATCTTAAAACCTATGGATTGCTATGTCTCCGAAAGAGAATCAACCATGTGTACAGGGGCATAAACGCAGCAGTGATAGGATTGGAGAGGTTCGGTGAGCAAATGAAGACCCTTTGAAGTCATATTGAATGGTACCCATTCCACGGGTTTCAACTACCCAGGTTTAAGGTATTCTTCCTTCAGCTAAAATATGCATGTGGAACCTAGAGTATGACCAACCATGTGATCGGGAGACGTGTTCAAATATGTCTCTGTTTTCGTACCCTGGTACTCGGGTGCAACATTCCAGATGCTTTACCAACACCCTCCAGACTTGGAGAGTCAGTCCCTTTAACCTCCTGTTTGGCCCAGTTTGCAATTTCTGCGGAAGATGAACAGGAATAGTGAGAACCAATGAGAGACTAGCTGGAGGTGTCTGGACGGGCAAATTTAACTCTCATTTCCCACCAGGAAGAGGAATTAACCAAAGGCTCCGCGTGTCGTGCCGGAACCAGATTAGGGCCTGAAGCCATCCTGCGGTGTTGAGGCCAGCTCAAAAGAAAGCGAGTTGAAGAAAGGAGCTCAGCGGCACTGTAATTCACAAACCTGCAGAGTTATAAATGACAGCTATCGTCCAAAAATATACTGAAGTAAGGCTGCCAAGAGGATTTGAAAGCGGGGCAGAATTGCAGGAAACCGATTTCAGGAGGTAGACTGGAATTGCATTGAAAGCATAGGAAAAGAGGCAGAACGTCCACAATGATGCACTTGGCCAAAAAGGGCGTATGTGTTTTTTCCTGAATATATTCAGGAAAAAACGCATACGCCCTTTTTGGCCAACCAAGCAAGCTTGCAAAGGAAATCTGCACTACAATGAAGTCTCACTTCCCCCCGGTCAAAAGGGCCATCTGAGAAACGTGTAAAATCCAGAAAGGCAGGACAGGCCATGGAGAACTGGGAGCCTTGTTATGCTGATGGGCGGGATGTAAATTGCCAACAGACACTCGGGAGAAGTGTATGGTGTTTCCTGAAACATCTAAAACACAAAGCAACAGAGCCTAGGGCACTTCCACTTATGGTCCTATAGCTTAGGGAAATTAAAATCAAAAAGACACAGCCACCCCAAAGTTTGGGACGCCTCTGTTTACAAGAACCTCGTTTACGGTACAAGTTCAACATCGCAGAAAGTGAAAAATGGATAAAGAAGTTGTGGTATTTACTTACAAAGCAATATCACTCAGCAATGAAATCTATGTCATCAGGCCCTTAGCAGCACAATGAGTGGATTCAGGTATGATGATTCTAACTGAAATAAGTCACACAGAAAAAGAAACATCATAAGATATCACTAATACACGGAATGCAAACTTGGCTACACAGGAACTGAATTACAGAACAGAACATGGTCTCAAATTTAGAAAACCAACTTATGCTTGTTTAAGGGTAAAGGTGAGTTGGGGTGCTGCATAAAACCAGACATTGAAATGAGCACAGATAAAGTTCCTTAAGCCAAATATGGAATAGACAAGAGCTACTCCTTGCTCAACGAAATGGACTCAACACCGCATATTAAACGCCTAAGAATGTACCTGACTAGTAAGTATCTTAAAACCTATGGATTGCTATGTCTCCGAAAGAGAATCAAGCGTGTGTACAGGGGCATAAACGCAGCAGTGATAGGATTGGAGAGGTTCGGTGAGCAAATGAAGACCCTTTGAAGTCATATTGCATGGTACCCATTACACGGGTCTCAACTCTCCAGGTTTAAGGAATTCTTCCTTCAGCTAAAACATGCATGTGGAACCCAGAGTATGATCAACCGTGTGAAAGGGAGACGTGTTCAAGTATGTCTCAGTTTTCCTCCCCTGGTACTCGGGTGCAACATTCCAGATGCTTTACTAACACTCTCCCCACTTGGAGAGTCAGCGCCTTTAACCTCCTGTTTGGCCCAGTTTGCAATTTCTGCGGAAGATGAACAGGAATAGGGAGAACCAATGAGAGAATAGCTGGAGGTGTCTGGACGGGCAAATTTAACTCTCATTTCCCACCAGAAAGAGGAAATAACCAAAGGCTCAGCGTGCCGTGCCGGAACCAGATTGGGGCCTGAATCCATCCTGCCGTGTTGCGGACATGTCACAAGAAAGCGAGTTGAAGAAAGGAGCTCAGGGGCACTGTAATTCACAAACCTGCAGAGTTATAAATGACAGCTATCGTCCAAAAATATACTGAAGTAAGGCTGCCAAGAGGACTTGAAAGCGGGGCAGAATTGCAGGAAACCGATTTCAGGAGGTAGACTGGAATTGCATTGAAAGCATAGGAAAAGAGGCAGAACGTCCACAATGATGCACTTGGCCAAAAAGGGCGTATGTGTTTTTTCCTGAATATATTCAGGAAAAAAAGCATACGCCCTTTTTGGCCAACCAAGCAAACTTGCAAAGGAAATCTGCACTACAATGAAGTCTCACTTACCCCCGGTCAAAAGGGTTATCTGAAAAAAGTGTAAAATCCAGAAAGGCAGGACAGGCCATGGAGAACTGGGAGCCTTGTTATGCTGATGGGCGGGATGTAAATTGCCAACAGACACTCGGGAGAAGTGTATGGTGTTTCCTGAAACATCTAAAAAACAAAGCAACAGAGCCTAGGGCACTTCCACTTATGGTCCTATAGCTTAGGGAAATTAAAATCAAAAAGACACAGCCACCCCAAAGTTTGGGACGCCTCTGTTTACAAGAACCTCGTTTACCGTACAAGTTCAATATCACAGAAAGTGAAAAATGGATAAAGGACTTGTGGTACTTACGTACAATGCAGTATCACTCAGCAATGAAATCTGTGTCATCAGGCCCATAGCAGCATAATGAGTGGATTCAGGTACGATGATTCTAACTGAAATAAGTCACACAGAAAAAGAAACATCATAAGATATCACTAATACACGGAATGTAAACTTGGCTACACAGGAACTGAATTCCAAAACAGAACATGGTCTCAAATTTAGAAAACCAACTTATGCTTGCTTAAGGGGAAAGGTGAGTTGGGGTGCTGCATAAAACCAGACAATGAAGTGAGCACAGATAAAGTTCCTTAAGCCAAATATGGAATAGACAAGAGCTACTCCTTGCTCAACGAAATGGACTCAACACCGCATATTAAACGCCTAAGAATGTACCTGACTAGTAAGTATCTTAAAACCTATGGATTGCTATGTCTCGGAAAGAGAATCAAGCATGTGTACAGGGGCATAAACGCAGCAGTGATAGGATTGGAGAGGTTCGGTGGGCAAATGAAAACCCTTTGAAGTCATATTGCATGGTACCCATTCCACGGGTTTCAAATACCCAGGTTTAAGGTATTCTTCCTTCAGCTAAAACATGCATGTGGAACCTAGAGTATGATCAACCATGTGATCGGGAGACGTGTTCAAATATGTCTCATTTTTCATACCCTGGTACTCGGGTGCAACATTCCAGATGCTTTACTAACACTCTCCCGACTTGTGGAGTCAGTCCCTTTAACCTCCTGTTTGGCCCAGTTTGAAATTTCTGCTGAAGATGAACAGGAATAGCGAGAACCAATGAGAGACCAACTGGAGGTTTCTGGACGGGCAAATTTTACTCTCATTTCCCACCAGGAAGAGGAATTAACCAAAGGCTCAGCGTGCCGTGCCGGAACCAGATTAGGGCCTGAAGCCATCCTGCGGTGTTGCGGACAGGTCACAAGAAAGCGAGTTAAAGAAAGGAGCTCAGGGGCACTGTAATTCACAAACCTGCAGAGTTATAAATGACAGCTATCGTCCAAAAATATACTGAAGTAAGGCTGCCAAGAGAACTTGAAAGCGGGACAGAATTGCAGGAAACTGATTGCAGGAGGTAGACTGGAATTGCATTGAAAGCATAGGAAAAGAGGCAGAACGTCCACAATGATGCACTTCGCCAAAAAGGGCGTATGCGTTTTTTCCTGAATACATTCAGGAAAAAACGCATACGCCCTTTTTTGCCAACCAAGCAAACTTGCAAATGAAATCTGCACTACAATGAAGTCTCACTTCCCCCCGGTCAAAAGGGCCATCTGAAAAACGTGTAACATCCAGAAAGGCAGGACAGGCCATGGAGAACTGGGAGCCTTGTTATGCTGATGGGCGGGATGTAAATTGCCAACAGACACTCGGGAGAAGTGTATGGTGTTTCCTGAAACATCTAAAACACAAAGCAACAGAGCCTAGGGCACTTCCACTTATGGTCCTATAGCTTAGGGAAATTAAAATCAAAAAGACACAGCCACCCCAAAGTTTGGGACGCCTCTGTTTACAAGAACCTCGTTTACCGTACAAGTTCAATATCACAGAAAGTGAAAAATGGATACAGAACTTGTGGTACTTATGTACAATGCAGTATCACTCAGCAATGAAATCTATGTCATCAGGCCCTTAGCAGCACAATGAGTGGATTCAGGTATGATGATTCTAACTGAAATAAGTCACACAGAAAAAGAAACATCATAAGATATCAGTAATACATGGAATGTAAACTTGGCTACACAGGAACTGAATTCCAAAACAGAACAGGGTCTCAAATTTAGAAAACCAACTTATGCTTGCTTAAGGGGAAAGGTGAGTTGGCGTGCTGCATAAAACCAGCGATTGAAATGAGCACAGATAAAGTTCCTTAAGCCAAATATGGAATAGACAAGAGCTACTCCTTGGTCAACGAAATGGACTCAACACCCCATATTAAACGCCTAAGAATGTACCTGACTAGTAAGTATCTTAAAACCTATGGATTGCTATGTCTCCAAAAGAGAATCAAGCGTGTGTACAGGGGCATAAAAGCAGCAGTGATAGGATTGGAGAGGTTTGGTGAGCAAATGAAGACCCTTTGAAGTCATATTGCATGGTACCCATTACACGGGTCTCAACTCTCCAGGTTTAAGGTATTCTTCCTTCAGCTAAAACATGCATGTGGAACCCAGAGTATGATCAACCGTGTGAACGGGAGACGTGTTCAAATATGTCTCAGTTTTCCTCCCCTGGTACTCGGGTGCAACATTCCAGACGCTTTACTAACACTCTCCCCACTTGGAGAGTCAGTCCCTTTAACCTCCTGTTTCACACAGTTTGCAATTTCTGCGGAAGATGAACAGGAATAGGGAGAACCAATGAGAGACTAGCTGGAGGTGTCTGGACGGGCAAATTTAACTCTCATTTCCCATCAGGAAGAGGAATTAACCAAAGGCTCAGCGTGCCGTGCCGGAACCAGATTAGGGCCTGAAGCCATCCTGCGGTGTTGCGGCCAGGTCACAAGAAAGTGAGTTGAAGAAAGGAGCTCAGGGGCACTGTAATTCACAAACCTGCAGAGTTATAAATGACAGCTATCGTCCAAAAATATACTGAAGTAAGGCTGCCAAGAGTACTTGAAAGCGGGGCAGAATTGCAGGAAACTGATTTCAGGAGGTAGACTGGAATTGCATTGAAAGCATAGGAAAAGAGGCAGAACGTCCACAATGATGCACTTGGCCAAAAAGGGCGTATGCGTTTTTTCCTGAATATATTCAGGAAAAAACGCATACGCCCTTTTTGGCCAACCAAGCAAGCTTGCAAAGGAAATCTGCACTACAATGAAGTCTCACTTCCCCCCGGTCAAAAGGGCCATCTGAAAAAAGTGTAAAATCCAGAAAGGCAGGACAGGCCATGGAGAACTGGGAGCCTTGTTATGCTGATGGGCGGGATGTAAATTGCCAACAGACACTCGGGAGAAGTGTATGGTGTTTCCTGAAACATCTAAAAAACAAAGCAACAGAGCCTAGGGCACTTCCACTTATGGTCCTATAGCTTAGGGAAATTAAAATCAAAAAGACACAGCCACCCCAAAGTTTGGGACGCCTCTGTTTACAAGAACCTCGTTTACAGTACAAGTTCAACATCCCAGAAAGTGAAAAATGGATAAAGAAGTTGTGGTATTTACTTACAAAGTAATATCACTCAGCAATGAAATCTATGTCATCAGGCCCTTATCAGCACAATGAGTGGATTCAGGTATGATGATTCTAACTGAAATAAGTCACACAGAAAAAGAAACATCATAAGATATCAGTAATACACGGAATGTAAACTTGGCTACACAGGAACTGAATTCCAAAACAGAACAGGGTCTCAAATTTAGAAAACCAACTTATGCTTGCTTAAGGGGAAAGGTGAGTTGGGGTGCTGCATAAAACCAGAGACTGAAATGAGCACAGATAAAGTTCCTTAAGCCAAATATGGAATAGACAAGAGCTACTCCTTGCTCAACGAAATGGACTCAACACCCCATATTAAACGCCTAAGAATGTACCTGACTAGTAAGTATCTTAAAACCTATGGATTGCTATGTCTCCGAAAGAGAATCAAGCATGTGTACAGGGGCATAAACGCAGCAGTGATAGGATTGGAGAGGTTCGGTGAGCAAATGAAGACCCTTTGAAGTCATATTGCATGGTACCCATTACACGGGTCTCAACTCTCCAGGTTTAAGGAATTCTTCCTTCAGCTAAAACATGCATGTGGAACCCAGAGTATGATCAACCGTGTGAACGGGAGACGTGTTCAAATATGTCTCAGTTTTCCTTCCCTGGTACTCGGGTGCAACATTCCAGATGCTTTACTAACACTCTCCCCACTTGGAGAGTCAGCGCCTTTAACCTCCTGTTTGGCCCAGTTTGCAATTTCTGCGGAAGATGAACAGGAATAGGGAGAACCAATGACAGAATAGCTGGAGGTGTCTGGACGGGCAAATTTAACTCTCATTTCCCACCAGGAAGAGGAAATAACCAAAGGCTCAGCGTGCAGTGCCGGAACCAGATTAGGGCCTGAAGCCATCCTGCGGTGTTGCGGCCAGGTCACAAGAAAGCGAGTTGAAGAAAGGAGCTCAGGGGCACTGTAATTCACAAACCTGCAGAGTTATAAATGACAGCTATCGTCCAAAAATATACTGAAGTAAGGCTGCCAAGAGGACTTGAAAGCGGGGCAGAATTGCAGGAAACCGATTTCAGGAGGTAGACTGGAATTGCATTGAAAGCATAGGAAAAGAGGCAGAACGTCCACCATGATGCACTTGGCCAAAAAGGGCGTATGCGTTTTTTCCTGAATATATTCAGGAAAAGACGCATACGCCCTTTTTGGCCAACCAAGCAAGCTTGCAAAGGAAATCTGCACTACAATGAAGTCTCACTTCCCCCCGGTCAAAAGGGCCATCTGAAAAAAGTGTAAAATCCAGAAAGGCAGGACAGGCCATGGAGAACTGGGAGCCTTGTTATGCTGATGGGCGGGATGTAAATTGCCAACAGACACTTGGGAGAAGTGTATGGTGTTTCCTGAAACATCTAAAAAACAAAGCAACAGAGCCTAGGGCACTTCCACTTATGGTCCTATAGCTTAGGAAAATTAAAATCAAAAAGACACAGCCACCCCAAAGTTTGGGACGCCTCTGTTTACAAGAACCTCGTTTACCGTACAAGTTCAATATCACAGAAAGTGAAAAATGGATACAGAACTTGTGGTACTTATGTACAATGCAGTATCACTCAGCAATGAAATCTATGTCATCAGGCCCTTAGCAGCACAATGAGTGGATTCAGGTATGATGATTCTAACTGAAATAAGTCACACAGAAAAAGAAACATCATAAGATATCAGTAATACACGGAATGTAAACTTGGCTACACAGGAACTGAATTCCAAAACAGAACAGGGTCTCAAATTTAGAAAACCAACTTATGCTTGCTTAAGGGGAAAGGTGATTTGGGGTGCTGCATAAAACCAGAGATTGAAATGAGCACAGATAAAGTTCCTTAAGCCAAATATGGAATAGACAAGAGCTACTCCTTGCTCAACGAAATGGACTCAACACCCCATATTAAACGCCTAAGAATGTACCTGACTAGTAAGTATCTTAAAACCTATGGATTGCTATGTCTCCAAAAGAGAATCAAGCATGTGTACAGGGGCATAAACGCAGCAGTGATAGGATTGGAGAGGTTCGGTGAGCAAATGAAGACCCTTTGAAGTCATATTGCATGGTACCCATTACACGGGTCTCAACTCTCCAGGTTTAAGGTATTCTTCCTTCAGCTAAAACATGCATGTGGAACCTAGAGTATGATCAACCATGTGATCGGGAGACGTGTTCAAATATGTCTCAGTTTTCGTACCCTGGTACTCGGGTGCAACATTCCAGACGCTTTACTAACACCCTCCCAACTTGGACAGTCAGTCCCTTTAACCTCCTGTTTGGCCCAGTTTGCAATTTCTGCGGAAGATGAACAGGAATAGCGAGAACCAATGAGAGACTAGTTGGAGGTGTCTGGACGGGCAAATTGAACTCTCATTTCCCACCAGGAAGAGGAAATAACCAAAGGCTCAGCGTGCCGTGCCGGAACCACATTAGGGCCTAAAGCCATCCTGCGGTGTTGCGGCCAGGTCACAAGAAAGCGAGTTGAAGAAAGGAGCTGAGGGGCACTGTAATTCACAAACCTGCAGAGTTATAAATGACAGCTATCGTCCAAAAATATACTGAAGTAAGGCTGCCAAGAGGACTTGAAAGCGGGGCAGAATTGCAGGAAACCGATTTCAGGAGGTAGACTGGAATTGCATTGAAAGCATAGGAAAAGAGGCAGAACGTCCACAATGATACACTTGGCCAAAAATGGCGTATGCGTTTTTTCCTGAATATATTCAGGAAAAAACGCATACGCCCTTTTTGGCCAACCAAGCAAGCTTGCAAAGGAAATCTGCACTACAATGAAGTCTCACTTCCCCCCGGTCAAAAGGGACATCTGAAAAAAGTGTAAAATCCAGAAAGGCAGGACAGGCCATGGAGAACTGGGAGCCTTGTTATGCTGATGGGCGGGATGTAAATTGCCAACAGACACTCGGGAGAAGTGTATGGTGTTTCCTGAAACATCTAAAAAACAAAGCAACAGAGCCTAGGGCACTTCCACTTATGGTCCTATAGCTTAGGGAAATTAAAATCAAAAAGACACAGCCACCCCAAAGTTTGGGACGCCTCTGTTTACAAGAACCTCGTTTACCGTACAAGTTCAATATCACAGAAAGTGAAAAATGGATAAAGAACTTGTGGTACTTACGTACAATGCAGTATCACTCAGCAATGAAATCTATGTCATCAGGCCCGTAGCAGCATAATGAGTGGATTCAGGTACGATGATTCTAACTGAAATAAGTCACACAGAAAAAGAAACATCATAAGATATCAGTAATACACGGAATGTAAACTTGGCTACACAGGAACTGAATTCCAAAACAGAACAGGGTCTCAAATTTAGAAAACCAACTTATGCTTGCTTAAGGGGAAAGGTGAGTTGGGGTGCTGCATAAAACCAGAGATTGAAATGAGCACAGATAAAGTTCCTTAAGCCAAATATGGAATAGACAAGAGCTACTCCTTGCTCAACGAAATGGACTCAACACCGCATATTAAACGCCTAAGAATGTACCTGACTAGTAAGTATCTTAAAACCTATGGATTGCTATGTCTCCAAAAGAGAATCAAGCGTGTGTACAGAGGCATAAACGCAGCAGTGATAGGATTGGAGAGGTTCGGTGAGCAAATGAAGACCCTTTGAAGTCATATTGCATGGTACCCATTCCACGGGTCTCAACTCTCCAGGTTTAAGGTATTCTTCCTTCAGCTAAAACATGCATGTGGAACCCAGAGTATGATCAACCATGTGAACGGGAGACGTGTTCAAATATGTCTCAGTTTTCCTCCCCTGGTACTCGGGTGCAACATTCCAGATGCTTTACTAACACTCTCCCCACTTGGAGAGTCAGCGCCTTTAACCTCCTGTTTGGCCCAGTTTGCAATTTCTGCGGAAGATGAACAGGAATAGCGAGAACCAATGAGAGACTAGCTGGAGGTGTCTGGACGGGCAAATTTAACTCTCATTTCCCACCAGGAAGAGGAAATAACCAAAGGCTCAGTGTGCCATGCCGGAACCACATTAGGGCCTAAAGCCATCCTGCGGTGTTGCGGCCAGGTCACAAGAAAGCGAGTTGAAGAAAGGAGCTCAGGGGCACTGTAATTCACAAACCTGCAGAGTTATAAATGACAGCTATTGTCCAAAAATATACTGAAGTAAGGCTGCCAAGAGGACTTGAAAGCGGGGCAGAATTGCAGGAAACCGATTTCAGGAGGTAGACTGGAATTGCATTGAAAGCATAGGAAACGAGGCAGAACGTCCACAATGATGCACTTGGCCAAAAAGGGCGTATGCGTTTTTTCCTGAATATATTCAGGAAAAAACGCATACGCCCTTTTTGGCCAACCAAGCAAGCTTGCAAAGGAAATCTGCACTACAATGAAGTCTCACTTCCCCCCGGTCAAAAGGGACATCTGAAAAAAGTGTAAAATCCAGAAAGGCAGGACAGGCCATGGAGACTGGGAGCCTTGTTATGCTGATGGGCGGGATGTATATTGCCAACAGACACTCGGGAAAAGTGTATGGTGTTTCCTGAAACATCTAAAAAACAAAGCAACAGAGCCTAGGGCACTTCCACTTATGGTCCTATAGCTTAGGGAAATTAAAATCAAAAAGACACAGCCACCCCAAAGTTTGGGACGCCTCTCTTTACAAGAACCTCGTTTACAGTACAAGTTCAACATCGCAGAAAGTGAAAAATGGGTAAAGAAGTTGTGGTATTTACTTACAAAGCAATATCACTCAGCAATGAAATCTATGTCATCAGGCCCTTAGCAGCACAATGAGTGGATTCAGGTATGATGATTCTAACTGAAATAAGTCACACAGAAAAAGAAACATCATAAGATATCACTAATACACGGAATGCAAACTTGGCTACACAGGAACTGAATTACAGAACAGAACAGGGTCTCAAATTTAGAAAACCAACTTATGCTTGCTTAAGGGGAAAGGTGAGTTGGGGTGCTGCATAAAACCAGAGATTGAAATGAGCACAGATAAAGTTCCTTAAGCCAAATATGGAATAGACAAGAGCTACTCCTTGCTCAACGAAATGGACTCAACACCACATATTAAACGCTTAAGAATGTACCTGACTAGTAAGTATCTTAAAACCTATGGATTGCTATGTCTCCGAAAGAGAATCAAGCGTGTGTACAGAGGCATAAACGCAGCAGTGATAGGATTGGAGAGGTTCGGTGAGCAAATGAAGACCCTTTGGAGTCATATTGCATGGTACCCATTCCACGGGTCTCAACTCTCCAGGTTTAAGGTATTCTTCCTTCAGCTAAAACATGCATGTAGAACCCAGAGTATGATCAACCATGTGAACGGGAGACGTGTTCAAATATGTCTCAGTTTTCTTCCCCTGGTACTCGGGTGCAACATTCCAGATGCTTTACTAACACTCTCCCCACTTGGAGAGTCAGCGCCTTTAACCTCCTGTTTGGCCCAGTTTGCAATTTCTGCGGAAGATGAACAGGAATAGCGAGAACCAATGAGAGACTAGCTCGAGGTGTCTGGACGGGCAAATTTAACTCTCATTTCCCACCAGGAAGAGGAAATAACCAAAGGCTCAGCGTGCCGTGCCGGAACCAGATTAGGGCCTGAAGCCATCCTGCGGTGTTGCGGCCAGGTCACAAGAAAGCGAGTTGAAGAAAGGAGCTCAGGGGCACTGTAATTCACAAACCTGCAGAGTTATAAATGACAGCTATCGTCCAAAAATATACTGAAGTAAGGCTGCCAAGAGGACTTGAAAGCGGGGCAGAATTGCAGGAAACCGATTTCAGGAGGTAGACTGGAATTGCATTGAAAGCATAGGAAAAGAGGCAGAACGTCCACAATGATGCACTTGGCCAAAAAGGGCGTATGCGTTTTTTCCTGAATATATTCAGGAAAAAACGCATACGCCCTTTTTGGCCAACCAAGCAAGCTTGCAAAGGAAATCTGCACTACAATGAAGTCTCACTTCCCCCCGGTCAAAAGGGACATCTGAAAAAAGTGTAAAATCCAGAAAGGCAGGACAGGCCATGGAGAACTGGGAGCCTTGTTATGCTGATGGGCGGGATGTATATTGCCAACAGACACTCGGGAGAAGTGTATGGTGTTTCCTGAAACATCTAAAAAACAAAGCAACAGAGCCTAGGGCACTTCCACTTATGGTCCTATAGCTTAGGGAAATTAAAATCAAAAAGACACAGCCACCCCAAAGTTTGGGACGCCTCTGTTTACAAGAACCTCGTTTACCGTACAAGTTCAATATCACAGAAAGTGAAAAATGGATAAAGAACTTGTGGTACTTACGTACAATGCAGTATCACTCAGCAATGAAATCTATGTCATCAGGCCCGTAGCAGCATAATGAGTGGATTCAGGTACGATGATTCTAACTGAAATAAGTCACACAGAAAAAGAAACATCATAAGATATCAGTAATACACGGAATGTAAACTTAGCTACACAGGAACTGAATTCCAAAACAGAACAGGGTCTCAAATTTAGAAAACCAACTTATGCTTGCTTAAGGGGAAAGGTGAGTTGGGGTGCTGCATAAAACCAGAGATTGAAATGAGCACAGATAAAGTTCCTTAAGCCAAATATGGAATAGACAAGAGCTACTCCTTGCTCAACGAAATGGACTCAACACCCCATATTAAACGCCTAAGAATGTACCTGACTAGTAAGTATCTTAAATCCTATGGATTGCTATGTCTCCAAAAGAGAATCAAGCGTGTGTACAGGGGCATAAATGCAGCAGTGATAGGATTGGAGAGGTTCGGTGAGCAAATGAAGACCCTTTGAAGTCATATTGCATGGTACCCATTCCACGGGTCTCAACTCTCCAGGTTTAAGGTATTCTTCCTTCAGCTAAAACATGCATGTGGAACCCAGAGTATGATCAACCGTGTGAAAGGGAGACGTGTTCAAATATGTCTCAGTTTTCCTCCCCTGGTACTCGGGTGCAACATTCCAGATGCTTTACTAACACTCTCCCCACTTGGAGAGTCAGCGCCTTTAAACTCCTGTTTGGCTCAGTTTGCAATTTCTGCGGAAGATGAACAGGAATAGGGAGAACCAATGAGAGACTAGCTGGAGGTGTCTGGACGGGCAAATTTAACTCTCATTTCCCACGAGGAAGAGGAATTAACCAAAGGCTCAGCGTGCCGTGCCGGAACCAGATTAGGGCCTGAAGCCATCCTGCGGTGTTGCGGCCAGGTCACAAGAAAGCGAGTTGAAGAAAGGAGCTCAGGGGCACTGTAATTCACAAACCTGCAGAGTTATAAATGACAGCTATCGTCCAAAAATATACTGAAGTAAGGCTGCCAAGAGGACTTGAAAGCGGGGCAGAATTGCAGGAAACCGATTTCAGGAGGTAGACTGGAATTGCATTGAAAGCATAGGAAAAGAGGCAGAACGTCCACAATGATGCACTTGGCCAAAAAGGGCGTATGCGTTTTTTCCTGAATATATTCAGGAAAAAACGCATACGCCCTTTTTGGCCAACCAAGCAAGCTTGCAAAGGAAATCTGCACTACAATGAAGTCTCACTTACCCCCGGTCAAAAGGGCTATCTGAAAAAAGTGTAAAATCCAGAAAGGCAGGACAGGCCATGAAGAACTGTGAGCCTTGTTATGCTGATGGGCGTGATGTAAATTGCCAACAGACACTTGGGAGAAGTGTATGATGTTTCCTGAAACATCTAAAAAACAAAGCAACAGAGCCTAGGGCACTTCCACTTATGGTCCTATAGCTTAGGGAAATTAAAATCAAAAAGACACAACCACCCCAAAATTTGGGACGCCTCTGTTTACAAGAACTTCGTTTACAGTACAAGTTCAACATCACAGAAAGTGAAAAATGGATAAAGAAGTTGTGGTATTTACTTACAAAGCAATATCACTCAGCAATGAAATCTATGTCATCAGGCCCTTAGCAGCACAATGAGTGGATTCAGGTATGATGATTCTAACTGAAATAAGTCACACATAAAAAGAAACATCATAAGATATCAGTAATACACGGAATGTAAACTTGGCTACACAGGAACTGAATTACAGAACAGAACAGGGTCTCAAATTTAGAAAACCAACTTATGCTTGCTTAAGGGGAAAGGTGAGTTGGGGTGCTGCATAAAACCAGAGATTGAAATGAGCACAGATAAAGTTCCTTAAGCCAAATATGGAATAGACAAGAGCTACTCCTTGCTCAACGAAATGGACTCAACACCCCATATTAAACGCCTAAGAATGTACCTGACTAGTAAGTATCTTAAAACCTATGGATTGCTATGTCTCCAAAAGAGAATCAAGCGTGTGTACAGGGGCATAAACGCAGCAGGGATAGGATTGGAGAGGTTCGGTGAGCAAATGAAGACCCTTTGAAGTCATATTGCATGGTACCCATTACACGGGTCTCAACTCTCCAGGTTTAAGGTATTCTTCCTTCAGCTAAAACATGCATGTGGAGCCCAGAGTATGATCAACCGTGTGAAGGGGAGACATGTTCAAATATGTCTCAGTTTTCCTCCCCTGGTACTCGGGTGCAACATTCCAGACGCTTTACTAACACTCTCCCCACTTGGAGAGTCAGCGCCTTTAACCTCCTGTTTGGCCCAGTTTGCAATTTCTGCGGAAGATGAACAGGAATAGGGAGAACCAATGAGAGACTAGCTGGAGGTGTCTGGACGGGCAAATTTAACTCTCATTTCCCACCAGGAAGAGGAAATAACCAAAGGCTCAGCGTTCCGTGCCGGAACCAGATTAGGGCCTGAAGCCATCCTGCGGTGTTGCGGCCAGGTCACAAGAAAGCGAGTTGAAGAAAGGAGCTCAGGGTCACTGTAATTCACAAACCTGCGGAGTTATAAATGACAGCTATCGTCCAAAAATATACTGAAGTAAGGCTGCCAAGAGGACTTGAAAGCGGGGCAGAATTGCAGGAAACCGATTTCAGGAGGTAGACTGGAATTGCATTGAAAGCATAGGAAAAGAGGCAGAACGTCCACAATGATGCACTTGGCCAAAAAGGGCGTATGCGTTTTTTCCTGAATATATTCAGGAAAAAACGCATACGCCCTTTTTGGCCAACCAAGCAAACTTGCAAAGGAAATCTGCACTACAATGAAGTCTCACTTCCCCCCCGGTCAAAAGGGCCATCTGAAAAAAGTGTAAAATCCAGAAAGGCAGGACAGGCCATGGAGAACTGGGAGCCTTGTTATGCTGATGGGCGGGATGTAAATTGCCAACAGACACTCGGGAGAAGTGTATGCTGTTTCCTGAAACATCTAAAACACAAAGCAACAGAGCCTAGGGCACTTCCACTTATGGTCCTATAGCTTAGGGAAATTAAAATCAAAAAGACACAGCCACCCCAAAGTTTGGGACGCCTCTGTTTACAAGAACCTCGTTTACCATACAAGTTCAATATCACAGAAAGTGAAAAATGGATAAAGAACTTGTGGTACTTATGTACAATGCAGTATCACTCAGCAATGAAATCTATGTCATCAGGTCCATAGCAGCATAATGAGTGGATTCAGGGACGATGATTCTAACTGAAATAAGTCACACAGAAAAAGAAACATCATAAGATATCACTAATACACGGAATGTAAACTTGTCTACACAGGAACTGAATTCCAAAACAGAACAGGGTCTCAAATTTAGAAAACCAACTTATGCTTGCTTAAGGGGAAAGGTGAGTTGGGGTGCTGCATAAAACCAGAGATTGAAATGAGCACAGATAAAGTTCCTTAAGCCAAATATGGAATAGACAAGAGCTACTCCTTGCTCAACGAAATGGACTCAACACCCCATATTAAACGCCTAAGAATGTACCTGACTAGTAAGTATCTTAAAACCTATGGATTGCTATGTCTCCAAAAGAGAATCAAGCGTGTGTACAGGGGCATAAACGCAGCAGGGATAGGATTGGAGAGGTTCGGTGAGCAAATGAAGACCCTTTGAAGTCATATTGCATGGTACCCATTCCACGGGTCTCAACTCTCCAGGTTTAAGGTATTCTTCCTTCAGCTAAAACATGCATGTGGAGCCCAGAGTATGATCAACCGTGTGAAGGGGAGACATGTTCAAATATGTCTCAGTTTTCCTCCCCTGGTACTCGGGTGCAACATTCCAGACGCTTTACTAACACTCTCCCCACTTGGAGAGTCAGCGCCTTTAACCTCCTGTTTGGCCCAGTTTGCAATTTCTGCGGAAGATGAACAGGAATAGGGAGAACCAATGAGAGACTAGCTGGAGGTGTCTGGACGGGCAAATTTAACTCTCATTTCCCACCAGGAAGAGGAAATAACCAAAGGCTCAGCGTGCCGTGCCGGAACCAGATTAGGGCCTGAAGCCATCCTGCGGTGTTGCGGCCAGGTCACAAGAAAGCGAGTTGAAGAAAGGAGCTCAGGGTCACTGTAATTCACAAACCTGCGGAGTTATAAATGACAGCTATCGTCCAAAAATATACTGAAGTAAGGCTGCCAAGAGGACTTGAAAGCGGGGCAGAATTGCAGGAAACCGATTTCAGGAGGTAGACTGGAATTGCATTGAAAGCATAGGAAAAGAGGCAGAACGTCCACAATGATGCACTTGGCCAAAAAGGGCGTATGCGTTTTTTCCTGAATATATTCAGGAAAAAACGCATACGCCCTTTTTGGCCAACCAAGCAAACTTGCAAAGGAAATCTGCACTACAATGAAGTCTCACTTCCCCCCGGTCAAAAGGGCCATCTGAAAAAAGTGTAAAATCCAGAAAGGCAGGACAGGCCATGGAGAACTGGGAGCCTTGTTATGCTGATGGGCGGGATGTAAATTGCCAACAGACACTCGGGAGAAGTGTATGCTGTTTCCTGAAACATCTAAAACACAAAGCAACAGAGCCTAGGGCACTTCCACTTATGGTCCTATAGCTTAGGGAAATTAAAATCAAAAAGACACAGCCACCCCAAAGTTTGGGACGCCTCTGTTTACAAGAACCTCGTTTACCATACAAGTTCAATATCACAGAAAGTGAAAAATGGATAAAGAACTTGTGGTACTTATGTACAATGCAGTATCACTCAGCAATGAAATCTATGTCATCAGGTCCGTAGCAGCATAATGAGTGGATTCAGGGACGATGATTCTAACTGAAATAAGGCACACAGAAAAAGAAACATCATAAGATATCACTAATACACGGAATGTAAACTTGGCTACACAGGAACTGAATTCCAAAACAGAACAGGGTCTCAAATTTAGAAAACCAACTTATGCTTGCTTAAGGGGAAAGGTGAGTTGGGGTGCTGCATAAAACCAGAGATTGAAATGAGCACAGATAAAGTTCCTTAAGCCAAATATGGAATAGACAAGAGCTACTCCTTGCTCAACGAAATGGACTCAACACCCCATATTAAACGCCTAAGAATGTACCTGACTAGTAAGTATCTTAAAACCTATGGATTGCTATGTCTCCAAAAGAGAATCAAGCGTGTGTACAGGGGCATAAACGCAGCAGGGATAGGATTGGAGAGGTTCGGTGAGCAAATGAAGACCCTTTGAAGTCATATTGCATGGTACCCATTCCACGGGTCTCAACTCTCCAGGTTTAAGGTATTCTTCCTTCAGCTAAAACATGCATGTGGAGCCCAGAGTATGATCAACCGTGTGAAGGGGAGACATGTTCAAATATGTCTCAGTTTTCCTCCCCTGGTACTCGGGTGCAACATTCCAGACGCTTTACTAACACTCTCCCCACTTGGAGAGTCAGCGCCTTTAACCTCCTGTTTGGCCCAGTTTGCAATTTCTGCGGAAGATGAACAGGAATAGGGAGAACCAATGAGAGACTAGCTGGAGGTGTCTGGACGGGCAAATTTAACTCTCATTTCCCACCAGGAAGAGGAAATAACCAAAGGCTCAGCGTGCCGTGCCGGAACCAGATTAGGGCCTGAAGCCATCCTGCGGTGTTGCGGCCAGGTCACAAGAAAGCGAGTTGAAGAAAGGAGCTCAGGGTCACTGTAATTCACAAACCTGCGGAGTTATAAATGACAGCTATCGTCCAAAAATATACTGAAGTAAGGCTGCCAAGAGGACTTGAAAGCGGGGCAGAATTGCAGGAAACCGATTTCAGGAGGTAGACTGGAATTGCATTGAAAGCATAGGAAAAGAGGCAGAACGTCCACAATGATGCACTTGGCCAAAAAGGGCGTATGCGTTTTTTCCTGAATATATTCAGGAAAAAACGCATACGCCCTTTTTGGCCAACCAAGCAAACTTGCAAAGGAAATCTGCACTACAATGAAGTCTCACTTCCCCCCCGGTCAAAAGGGCCATCTGAAAAAAGTGTAAAATCCAGAAAGGCAGGACAGGCCATGGAGAACTGGGAGCCTTGTTATGCTGATGGGCGGGATGTAAATTGCCAACAGACACTCGGGAGAAGTGTATGCTGTTTCCTGAAACATCTAAAACACAAAGCAACAGAGCCTAGGGCACTTCCACTTATGGTCCTATAGCTTAGGGAAATTAAAATCAAAAAGACACAGCCACCCCAAAGTTTGGGACGCCTCTGTTTACAAGAACCTCGTTTACCATACAAGTTCAATATCACAGAAAGTGAAAAATGGATAAAGAACTTGTGGTACTTATGTACAATGCAGTATCACTCAGCAATGAAATCTATGTCATCAGGTCCGTAGCAGCATAATGAGTGGATTCAGGGACGATGATTCTAACTGAAATAAGTCACACAGAAAAAGAAACATCATAAGATATCACTAATACACGGAATGTAAACTTGTCTACACAGGAACTGAATTCCAAAACAGAACAGGGTCTCAAATTTAGAAAACCAACTTATGCTTGCTTAAGGGGAAAGGTGAGTTGGGGTGCTGCATAAAACCAGAGATTGAAATGAGCACAGATAAAGTTCCTTAAGCCAAATATGGAATAGACAAGAGCTACTCCTTGCTCAACGAAATGGACTCAACACCCCATATTAAACGCCTAAGAATGTACCTGACTAGTAAGTATCTTAAAACCTATGGATTGCTATGTCTCCAAAAGAGAATCAAGCGTGTGTACAGGGGCATAAACGCAGCAGGGATAGGATTGGAGAGGTTCGGTGAGCAAATGAAGACCCTTTGAAGTCATATTGCATGGTACCCATTCCACGGGTCTCAACTCTCCAGGTTTAAGGTATTCTTCCTTCAGCTAAAACATGCATGTGGAGCCCAGAGTATGATCAACCGTGTGAAGGGGAGACATGTTCAAATATGTCTCAGTTTTCCTCCCCTGGTACTCGGGTGCAACATTCCAGACGCTTTACTAACACTCTCCCCACTTGGAGAGTCAGCGCCTTTAACCTCCTGTTTGGCCCAGTTTGCAATTTCTGCGGAAGATGAACAGGAATAGGGAGAACCAATGAGAGACTAGCTGGAGGTGTCTGGACGGGCAAATTTAACTCTCATTTCCCACCAGGAAGAGGAAATAACCAAAGGCTCAGCGTGCCGTGCCGGAACCAGATTAGGGCCTGAAGCCATCCTGCGGTGTTGCGGCCAGGTCACAAGAAAGCGAGTTGAAGAAAGGAGCTCAGGGTCACTGTAATTCACAAACCTGCGGAGTTATAAATGACAGCTATCGTCCAAAAATATACTGAAGTAAGGCTGCCAAGAGGACTTGAAAGCGGGGCAGAATTGCAGGAAACCGATTTCAGGAGGTAGACTGGAATTGCATTGAAAGCATAGGAAAAGAGGCAGAACGTCCACAATGATGCACTTGGCCAAAAAGGGCGTATGTGTTTTTTCCTGAATATATTCAGGAAAAAACGCATACGCCCTTTTTGGCCAACCAAGCAAACTTGCAAAGGAAATCTGCACTACAATGAAGTCTCAGTTCCCCCCGGTCAAAAGGGCCATCTGAAAAAAGTGTAAAATCCAGAAAGGCAGGACAGGCCATGGAGAACTGGGAGCCTTGTTATGCTGATGGGCGGGATGTAAATTGCCAACAGACACTCGGGAGAAGTGTATGCTGTTTCCTGAAACATCTAAAACACAAAGCAACAGAGCCTAGGGCACTTCCACTTATGGTCCTATAGCTTAGGGAAATTAAAATCAAAAAGACACAGCCACCCCAAAGTTTGGGACGCCTCTGTTTACAAGAACCTCGTTTACCATACAAGTTCAATATCACAGAAAGTGAAAAATGGATAAAGAACTTGTGGTACTTATGTACAATGCAGTATCACTCAGCAATGAAATCTATGTCATCAGGTCCGTAGCAGCATAATGAGTGGATTCAGGGACGATGATTCTAACTGAAATAAGTCACACAGAAAAAGAAACATCATAAGATATCACTAATACACGGAATGTAAACTTGTCTACACAGGAACTGAATTCCAAAACAGAACAGGGTCTCAAATTTAGAAAACCAACTTATGCTTGCTTAAGGGGAAAGGTGAGTTGGGGTGCTGCATAAAACCAGAGATTGAAATGAGCACAGATAAAGTTCCTTAAGCCAAATATGGAATAGACAAGAGCTACTCCTTGCTCAACGAAATGGACTCAACACCCCATATTAAACGCCTAAGAATGTACCTGACTAGTAAGTATCTTAAAACCTATGGATTGCTATGTCTCCAAAAGAGAATCAAGCGTGTGTACAGGGGCATAAACGCAGCAGGGATAGGATTGGAGAGGTTCGGTGAGCAAATGAAGACCCTTTGAAGTAATATTGCATGGTACCCATTCCACGGGTCTCAACTCTCCAGGTTTAAGGTATTCTTCCTTCAGCTAAAACATGCATGTGGAGCCCAGAGTATGATCAACCGTGTGAAGGGGAGACATGTTCAAATATGTCTCAGTTTTCCTCCCCTGGTACTCGGGTGCAACATTCCATACGCTTTACTAACACTCTCCCCACTTGGAGAGTCAGCGCCTTTAACCTCCTGTTTGGCCCAGTTTGCAATTTCTGCGGAAGATGAACAGGAATAGGGAGAACCAATGAGAGACTAGCTGGAGGTGTCTGGACGGGCAAATTTAACTCTCATTTCCCACCAGGAAGAGGAAATAACCAAAGGCTCAGCGTGCCGTGCCGGAACCAGATTAGGGCCTGAAGCCATCCTGCGGTGTTGCGTCCAGGTCACAAGAAAGCGAGTTGAAGAAAGGAGCTCAGGGTCACTGTAATTCACAAACCTGCGGAGTTATAAATGACAGCTATCGTCCAAAAATATACTGAAGTAAGGCTGCCAAGAGGACTTGAAAACGGGGCAGAATTGCAGGAAACCGATTTCAGGAGGTAGACTGGAATTGCATTGAAAGCATAGGAAAAGAGGCAGAACGTCCACAATGATGCACTTGGACAAAAAGAGCGTATGCGTTTTTTCCTGAATATATTCAGGAAAAAACGCATACGCCCTTTTTGGCCAACCAAGCAAACTTGCAAAGGAAATCTGCACTACAATGAAGTCTCACTTCCCCCCGGTCAAAAGGGCCATCTGAAAAAAGTGTAAAATCCAGAAAGGCAGGACAGGCCATGGAGAACTGGGAGCCTTGTTATGCTGATGGGCGGGATGTAAATTGCCAACAGACACTCAGGAGAAGTGTATGCTGTTTCCTGAAACATGTAAAACACAAAGCAACAGAGCCTAGGGCACTTCCACTTATGGTCCTATAGCTTAGGGAAATTAAAATCAAAAAGACACAGCCACCCCAAAGTTTGGGACGCCTCTGTTTACAAGAACCTCGTTTACCATACAAGTTCAATATCACAGAAAGTGAAAAATGGATAAAGAACTTGTGGTACTTATGTACAATGCAGTATCACTCAGCAATGAAATCTATGTCATCAGGTCCGTAGCAGCATAATGAGTGGATTCAGGGACGATGATTCTAACTGAAATAAGTCACACAGAAAAAGAAACATCATAAGATATCACTAATACACGGAATGTAAACTTGTCTACACAGGAACTGAATTCCAAAACAGAACAGGGTCTCAAATTTAGAAAACCAACTTATGCTTGCTTAAGGGGAAAGGTGAGTTGGGGTGCTGCATAAAACCAGAGATTGAAATGAGCACAGATAAAGTTCCTTAAGCCAAATATGGAATAGACAAGAGCTACTCCTTGCTCAACGAAATGGACTCAACACCCCATATTAAACGCCTAAGAATGTACCTGACTAGTAAGTATCTTAAAACCTATGGATTGCTATGTCTCTGAAAGAGAATCAAGCATGTGTACAGGGGCATAAACGCAACAGTGACAGGATTGGAGAGGTTCGGTGAGCAAATGAAGACCCTTTGAAGTCATATTGCATGGTACCCATTACACGGGTCTCAACTCTCCAGGTTTAAGGTATTCTTCCTTCAGCTAAAACATGCATGTGGAACCCAGAGTATGATCAACCGTGTGAAGGGGAGACGTGTTCAAATATGTCTCAGTTTTCGTCCCCTGGTACTCGGGTGCAACATTCCTGACGCTTTACTAACACTCTCCCCACTTGGAGAGTCAGCGCCTTTAACCTCCTGTTTGGCCCAGTTTGCAATTTCTGCGGAAGATGAACAGGAATAGGGAGAACCAATGAGAGACTAGCTGGAGGTGTCTGGACGGGCAAATTTAACTCTCATTTCCCACAAGGAAGAGGAAATAACCAAAGGCTCAGCGTGCCGTGCCGGAACCAGATTAGGGCCTGAAGCCGTCCTGCGGTGTTGCGGCAAGGTCACAAGAAAGCGAGTTGAAGAAAGGAGCTCAGGGGCACTGTAATTCACAAACCTGCAGAGTTATAAATGACAGCTATCGTCCAAAAATATACTGAAGTAAGGCTGCCAAGAGGACTTGAAGGCGGGGCAGAATTGCAGGAAACCGATTTCAGGAGGTAGACTGGAATTGCATTGAAAGCATAGGAAAAGAGGCAGAACGTCCACAATGATGCACTTGGCCAAAAAGGGCGTATGCGTTTTTTCCTGAATATATTCAGGAAAAAACGCATACGCCCTTTTTGGCCAACCAAGCAAGCTTGCAAAGGAAATCTGCACTACAATGAAGTCTCAATTCCCCCTGGTCAAAAGGGCCATCTGAAAAAAGTGTAAAATCCAGAAAGGCAGGACAGGCCATGGAGAACTGGGAGCCTTGTTATGCTGATGGGCGGGATGTAAATTGCCAACAGACACTCGGGAGAAGTCTATGGTGTTTCCTGAAACATCTAAAAAACAAAGCAACAGAGCCTAGGGCACTTCCACTTATGGTCCTATAGCTTAGGGAAATTAAAATCAAAAAGACACAGCCACCCCAAAGTTTGGGACGCCTCTGTTTACAAGAACCTCGTTTACAGTACAAGTTCAACATCGCAGAAAGTGAAAAATGGATAAAGAAGTTGTGGTATTTACTTACAAAGCAATATCACTCAGCAATGAAATCTATGTCATCAGGCCCTTAGCAGCACAATGAGTGGTTTCAGGTATGATGATTCTAACTGAAATAAGTCACACAGAAAAAGAAACATCATAAGATATCAGTAATACACGGAATGTAAACTTGGCTACACAGGAACTGAATTACAGAACAGAACAGGGTCTCAAATTTAGAAAACCAACTTATGCTTGCTTAAGGGTAAAGGTGAGTTGGGGTGCTGCATAAAACCAGAGATTGAAATGAGCACAGATAAAGTTCCTTAAGCTAAATATGGAATAGACAAGAGCTACTCCTTGCTCAATGAAATGGACTCAACCCCCCATATTAAACGCCTAAGAATGTACCTGACTAGTAAGTATCTTAAAACCTATGGATTGCTATGTCTCCAAAAGAGAATCAAGCGTGTGTACAGGGGCATAAACGCAGCAGTGATAGGATTGGAGAGGTTCGGTGAGCAAATGAAGACCCTTTGAAGTCATATTGCATGGTACCCATTCCACGGGTCTCAACTCTCCAGGTTTAAGTTATTCTTCCTTCAGCTAAAACATGCATGTGGAACCCAGAGTATGATCAACCGTGTGAACGGGAGACGTGTTCAAATATGTCTCAGTTTTCCTCCCCTGGTACTCGGGTGTAACATTCCATACGCTTTACTAACACTCTCCCCACTTGGAGAGTCAGCGCCTTCAACCTCCTGTTTGGCCCAGTTTGCAATTTCTGCGGAAGATGAACAGGAATAGGGAGAACCAATGAGAGACTAGCTGGAGGTGTCTGGACGGGCAAATTTAACTCTCATTTCCCACCAGGAAGAGGAATTAACCAAAGGCTCAGCGTGCCGTGCCGGAACCAGATTAGGGCCTGAAGCCATCCTGCAGTGTTGAGGCCAGGTCACAAGAAAGCGAGTTGAAGAAAGGAGCTCAGGGGCACTGTAATTCACAAACCTGCAGACTTATAAATGACAGCTATCGTCCAAAAATATACTGAAGTAAGGCTGCCAAGAGAACTTGAAAGCGGGGCAGAATTGCAGGAAACCGATTTCAGGAGGTAGACTGGAATTGCATTGAAAGCATAGGAAAAGAGGCAGAACGTCCACAATGATGCACTTGGCCAAAAAGGGCGTATGCGTTTTTTCCTGAATATATTCAGGAAAAAACGCATACGCCCTTTTTGGCCAACCAAGCAAGCTTGCAAAGGAAATCTGCACTACAATGAAGTCTCACTTCCCCCGGTCAAAAGGGCCATCTGAAAAAAGTGTAAAATCCAGAAAGGCAGGACAGGCCATGGAGAACTGGGAGCCTTGTTATGCTGATGGGCGGGATGTAAATTGCCAACAGACACTCGGGAGAAGTGTATGGTGTTTCCTGAAACATCTAAAAAACAAAGCAACAGAGCCTAGGGCACTTTCACTTATGGTCCTATAGATTAGGGAAATTAAAATCAAAAAGACACAGCCACCCCAAAGTTTGGGACGCCTCTGTTTACAAGAACCTCGTTTACAGTACAAGTTCAACATCACAGAAAGTGAAAAATGGATAAAGAAGTTGTGGTATTTACTTACAAAGCAATATCACTCAGCAATGAAATCTATGTCATCAGGCCCTTAGCAGCACAATGAGTGGATTCAGGTATGATGATTCTAACTGAAATAAGTCACACAGAAAAAGAAACATCATAAGATATCACTAATACACGGAATGTAAACTTGGCTACACAGGAACTGAATTACAGAACAGAACAGGGTCTCAAATTTAGAAAACCAACTTATGCTTGCTTAAGGGTAAAGGTGAGTTGGGGTGCTGCATAAAACCAGAGATTGAAATGAGCACAGATAAAGTTCCTTAAGCCAAATATGGAATAGACAAGAGCTACTCCTTGCTCAACGAAATGGACTCAACACCCCATATTAAACGCCTAAGAATGTACCTGACTAGTAAGTATCTTAAAACCTATGGATTGCTATGTCTCCAAAAGAGAATCAAGCGTGTGTACAGGGGCATAAACGCAGCAGTGATAGGATTGGAGAGGTTCGGTGAGCAAATGAAGACCCTTTGAAGTCATATTGCATGGTACCCATTCCACGGGTCTCAACTCTCCAGGTTTAAGGTATTCTTCCTTCAGCTAAAACATGCATGGGGAACCCAGAGTATGATCAACCGTGTGAACGGGAGACGTGTTCAAACATGTCTCAGTTTTCGTACCCTGGTACTCGGGTGCAACATTCCAGACGCTTTACTAACACTCTCCCCACTTGGAGAGTCAGCGCCTTTAACCTCCTGTTTGGCCCAGTTTGCAATTTCTGCGGAAGATGAACAGGAATAGGGAGAACCAATGAGAGACTAGCTGGAGGTCTCTGGACGGGCAAATTTAACTCTCATTTCCCACAAGGAAGAGGAAATAACCAAAGGCTTAGCGTGCCGTGCCGGAACCAGATTAGGGCCTGAAGCCATCCTGCGGTGTTGCGGCCATGTCACAAGAAAGCGAGTTGAAGAAAGGAGCTCAGGGGCACTGTAATCCACAAACCTGCAGAGTTATAAATGACAGCTATCGTCCAAAAATATACTGAAGTAAGGCTGCCAAGAGGACTTGAAAGTGGGGCAGAATTGCAGGAAACCGATTTCAGGAGGTAGACTGGAATTGCATTGAAAGCATAGGAAAAGAGGCAGAACGTCCACCATGATGCACTAGGCCAAAAAGGGCGTATGCGCTTTTTCCTGAATATATTCAGGAAAAAACGCATACGCCCTTTTTGGCCAACCAAGCAAGCTTGCAAAGGAAATCTGCACTACAATGAAGTCTCAGTTCCCCCCGGTCAAAAGGGCCATCTGAAAAAAGTGTAAAATCCAGAAAGGCAGGACAGGCCATGGAGAACTGGGAGCCTTGTTATGCTGATGGGCGGGATGTAAATTGCCAACAGACACTCGGGAGAAGTGTATGGTGTTTCCTGAAACTTCTAAAAAACAAAGCAACAGAGCCTAGGGCACTTCCACTTATGGTCCTATAGCTTAGGGAAATTAAAATCAAAAAGACACAGCCACCCCAAAGTTTGGGATGCCTCTCTTTACAAGAACCTCGTTTACAGTACAAGTTCAACATCGCAGAAAGTGAAAAATGGATAAAGAAGTTGTGGTATTTACTTACAAAGCAATATCACTCAGCAATGAAATCTATGTCATCAGGCCCTTAGCAGCACAATGAGTGGATTCAGGTATGATGATTCTAACTGAAATAAGTCACACAGAAAAAGAAACATCATAAGATATCAGTAATACACGGAATGTAAACTTGGCTACACAGGAACTGAATTACAGAACAGAACAGCGTCTCAAATTTAGAAAAGCAACTTATGCTTGCTTAAGGGTAAAGGTGAGTTGGGGTGCTGCATAAAACCAGACATTGAAATGAGCACAGATAAAGTTCCTTAAGCCAAATATGGAATAGACAAGAGCTACTCATTGCTCAACGAAATGGACTCAACACCACATATTAAACGCCTAAGAATGTACCTGACTAGTAAGTATCTTAAAACCTATGGATTGCTATGTCTCCGAAAGAGAATCAAGCATGTGTACAGGGGCATAAACGCAGCAGTGATAGGATTGGAGAGGTTCGGTGAGCAAATGAAGACCCTTTGAAGTCATATTGCATGGTACCCATTACACGGGTCTCAACTCTCCAGGTTTAAGGTATTCTTCCTTCAGCTAAAACATGCATGTGGAACCCAGAGTATGATCAACCGTGTGAACGGGAGACGTGTTCAAATATGTCTCAGTTTTCGTCCCCTGGTACTCGGGTGCAACATTCCAGACGCTTTACTAACACTCTCCCCACTTGGAGAGTCAGCGCCTTTAACCTCCTGTTTGGCCCAGTTTGCAATTTCTGCGGAAGATGAACAGGAATAGGGAGAACCAATGAGAGACTAGCTGGAGGTGTCTGGACGGGCAAATTTAACTCTCATTTCCCACCAGGAAGAGGAATTAACCAAAGGCTCAGCGTGCCATGCCGGAACCAGATTAGGGCCTGAAGCCATCCTGCGGTGTTGAGGTCAGGTCACAAGAAAGCGAGTTGAAGAAAGGAGCTCAGGGGCACTGTAATTCACAAACCTGCAGAGTTATAAATGACAGCTATCGTCCAAAAATATACTGAAGTAAGGCTGCCAAGAGGACTTGAAAGCGGGGCAGAATTGCAGGAAACCGATTTCAGGAGGTAGACTGGAATTGCATTGAAAGCATAGGAAAAGAGGCAGAACGTCCACAATGATGCACTTGGCCAAAAAGGGCGTATGCGTTTTTTCCTGAATATATTCAGGAAAAAACGCATACGCCCTTTTTGGCCAACCAAGCAAACTTGCAAAGGAAATCTGCACTACAATGAAGTCTCACTTCCCCCCGGTCAAAAGGGCCATCTGAAAAAAGTGTAAAATCCAGAAAGGCAGGACAGGCCATGGAGAACTGGGAGCCTTGTTATGCTGATGGGCGGGATATAAATTGCCAACAGACACTCGGGAGAAGTGTATGGTGTTTCCTGAAACATCTAAAAAACAAAGCAACAGAGCCTAGGGCACTTCCACTTATGGTCCTATAGCTTAGGGAAATTAAAATCAAAAAGACACAGCCACCCCAAAGTTTGGGACGCCTCTGTTTAGAAGAACCTCATTTACCGTACAAGTTCAATATCACAGAAAGTGAAAAATGGATAAAGAACTTGTGGTACTTACGTACAATGCAGTATCACTCAGCAATGAAATCTATGTCATCAGGCCCGTAGCAGCATAATGAGTGGATTCAGGTACGATGATTCTAACTGAAATAAGTCACACAGAAAAAGAAACATCATAAGATATCAGTAATACACGGAATGTAAACTTGGCTACACAGGAACTGAATTCCAAAACAGAACAGGGTCTCAAATTTAGAAAACCAACTTATGCTTGCTTAAGGGGAAAGGTGAGTTGGGGTGTTGCATAAAACCAGACATTGAAATGAGCACAGATAAAGTTCCTTAAGCCAAATATGGAATAGACAAGAGCTACTCCTTGCTCAACGAAATGGACTCAACACCCCATATTAAACGCCTAAGAATGTACCTGACTAGTAAGTATCTTAAAACCTATGGATTGCTATGTCTCCAAAAGAGAATCAAGCGTGTGTACAGAGGCATAAACGCAGCAGTGATAGGATTGGAGAGGTTCGGTGAGCAAATGAAGACCCTTTGAAGTCATATTGCATGGTACCCATTCCACGGGTCTCAACTCTCCAGGTTTAAGGTATTCTTCCTTCAGCTAAAACATGCATGTGGAACCCAGAGTAGGATCAACCGTGTGAACGGGAGACGTGTTCAAATATGTCTCAGTTTTCCTCCCCTGGTACTCGGGTGCAACATTCCAGACGCTTTACTAACACTCTCCCCACTTGGAGACTCAGCGCCTTTAACCTCCTTTTTGGCCCAGTTTGCAAATTCTGCGGAAGATGAACAGGCATAGGGAGAACCAATGAGAGACTAGCTGGAGGTGTCTGGACGGGCAAATTTAACTCTCATTTCCCACCAGGAAGAGGAAATAACCACAGGCTCAGCGTGCCGTGCCGGAACCAGATTAGGGCCTGAAGCCATCCTGCGGTGTTGCGGCCAGGTCACAAGAAAGCGAGTTGAAGAAAGGAGCTCAGGGGCACTGTAATTCACAAACCTGCAGAGTTATAAATGACAGCTATCGTCCAAAAATATACTGAAGTAAGGCTGCCAAGAGGACTTGAAAGCGGGGCAGAATTGCAGGAAACCGATTTCAGGAGGTAGACTGGAATTGCATTGAAAGCATAGGAAAAGAGGCAGAACGTCCACAATGATGCACTTGGCCAAAAAGGGCGTATGCGTTTTTTCCTGAATATATTCAGGAAAAAACGCATACGCCCTTTTTGGCCAACCAAGCAAGCTTGCAAAGGAAATCTGCACTACAATGAAGTCTCACTTCCCCCCGGTCAAAAGGGCCATCTGAAAAAAGTGTAAAATCCAGAAAGGCAGGACAGGCCATGGAGAACTGGGAGCCTTGTTATGCTGATGGGCGGGATGTAAATTTCCAACAGACACTCGGGAGAAATGTATGGTGTTTCCTGAAACATCTAAAAAACAAAGCAACAGAGCCTAGGGCACTTCCACTTATGGTCCTATAGCTTAGGGAAATTAAAATCAAAAAGACACAGCAACCCCAAAGTTTGGACGGCTCTGTTTACAAGAACCTCGCTTATGGTACAAGTTCAATATCGCAGAAAGTGAAAAATGGATAAAGAAGTTATCGTACTAACGTACAATGCAATATCACTCAGCAATGAAATCTCTGCCATCAGACCCGTAGCAGCACAATGAGTGGATTCAGGTATGATGATTCTAACTGAAATAAGTCACACAGAAAAAGAAACATCATAAGATATCACTAATACACGGAATGTAAACTTGGCTACACACGAAGTGAATTACAGAACAGAACAGGGTCTCAAATTTAGAAAACCAACTTATGCTTGCTTAAGGGGAAAGGTGAGTTGGGGTGCTGCATAAAACCAGAGATTGAAATGAGCACAGATAAAATTCCTTAAGCCAAATATGTAATAGACAAGAGCTACTCCTTGATCAACGAAATGGACTCAACACCCCATATTTAATGCCTAAGAATGTACATGACTAGTAAGTATCTGAAAACCTATGGATTGCTATGTCTCCGAAAGGGAACCAAGCAGGTGTACAGGGGCATAAACGTAGCAGTGATAGGATTGGAGAGGTTCGGTGAGCAAATGAAGACCCTTTGAAGTCATATTGCATGGTACCCATTCCACGGGTCTCAACTCTCCAGGTTTCAGGGATTCTTCCGTCAGCTAAAACATGCATGTGGAACCCAGAGTATGATCAACCATCTGATCGGGAGACGTGTTCCAATATGTCTCAGTTCTCGTCCCCTGGTACTCGGGTGCAACATTCCAGACGCTTTACTAACACTCTCCCGACTTGGAGAGTCAGTGCCTTTAACCTCCTGTTTGGCCCAGTTTGCAATTTCTGCGGAAGATGAACAGGAATAGGGAGAACCAATGAGAGACTAGCTGGAGGTGTCTGGACGGGCAAATTTAACTCGCATTTCCCACCAGGAAGAGGAATTAACCAAAGGCTCAGCATGTTGTGCCGGAACCAGATTAGGGCCTGAAGCAATCCTGCGGTGTTGCGGCCAGCTCACAAGAAAGCGAGTTGAAGAAAGGAGCTCAGGGGCACTGTAATTCACAAACCTGCAGACTTATAAATGACAGCTATCGTCCAAAAATATACTGAAGTAAGGTTGCCAAGAGGACTTGAAAGCGGGGAAGAATTGCAGGAAACCGATTTCAGGAGGTAGAATGGAATTGCATTGAAAGCATAGGAAAAGAGGGAGAACGTCCACAATGATGCACTTGGCCAAAAAGGGCATATGTGTTTTTTCCTGACATACGCCATTTTTGGCCAACCAAGCAAGCTTGCAAAGGAAATCTGCACTGCAATGAAGTCTCACTTCCCCCCGGTCAAAAGGGCCATCTGAGAAAAGTGTAAAATCCAGAAAGGCAGGACAGGCCATGGAGAACTGGGAGCCTTGTTATGCTGATGGGCGGGATGTAAATTGCCAACAGACACTCGGGAGAAGTGTATGGTGTTTCCTGAAACATCTAAAAAACAAAGCAACAGAGCCTAGGGCACTTCCACTTATGGTCCTATAGCTTAGGGAAATTAAAATCAAAAAGACACAGCCACCCCAAAGTTTGGGACGCCTCTGTTTACAAGAACCTCGTTTACAGTACAAGTTCAACATCGCAGAAAGTGAAAAATGGATAAAGAAGTTGTGGTATTTACTTACAAAGCAATATCACTCAGCAATGAAATCTATGTCATCAGGCCCTTAGCAGCATAATGAGTGGATTCAGGTATGATGATTCTAACTGAAATAAGTCACACAGAAAACGAAACATCATAAGGTATCAGTAATACACGGAATGTAAACTTGGCTACACAGGAACTGAATTACAGAACAGAACAGGTTCTCAAATTTAGAAAACCAACTTATGCTTGCTTAAGGGTAAAGGTGAGTTGGGGTGCTGCATAAAACCAGAGATTGAAATGAGCACAGATAAAGTTCCTTAAGCCAAATATGGAATAGACAAGAGCTACTCCTTGCTCAACGAAATGGACTCAACACCCCATATTAAACGCCTAAGAATGTACCTGACTAGTAAGTATCTTAAAACCTATGGATTGCTATGTCTCTGAAAGAGAATCAACCATGTGTACAGGGGCATAAACGCAGCAGTGATAGGATTGGAGAGGTTCGGTGAGCAAATGAAGACCCTTTGAAGTCATATTGAATGGTACCCATTCCACGGGTTTCAACTACCCAGGTTTAAGGTATTCTTCCTTCAGCTAAAATATGCATGTGGAACCTAGAGTATGACCAACCATGTGATCGGGAGACGTGTTCAAATATGTCTCTGTTTTCGTACCCTGGTACTCGGGTGCAACATTCCAGATGCTTTACCAACACCCTCCAGACTTGGAGAGTCAGTCCCTTTAACCTCCTGTTTGGCCCAGTTTGCAATTTCTGCGGAAGATGAACAGGAATAGTGAGAACCAATGAGAGACTAGCTGGAGGTGTCTGGACGGGCAAATTTAACTCTCATTTCCCACCAGGAAGAGGAATTAACCAAAGGCTCCGCGTGTCGTGCCGGAACCAGATTAGGGCCTGAAGCCATCCTGCGGTGTTGAGGCCAGCTCAAAAGAAAGCGAGTTGAAGAAAGGAGCTCAGCGGCACTGTAATTCACAAACCTGCAGAGTTATAAATGACAGCTATCGTCCAAAAATATACTGAAGTAAGGCTGCCAAGAGGATTTGAAAGCGGGGCAGAATTGCAGGAAACCGATTTCAGGAGGTAGACTGGAATTGCATTGAAAGCATAGGAAAAGAGGCAGAACGTCCACAATGATGCACTTGGCCAAAAAGGGCGTATGCGTTTTTTCCTGAATATATTCAGGAAAAAACGCATACGCCCTTTTTGGCCAACCAAGCAAGCTTGCAAAGGAAATCTGCACTACAATGAAGTCTCACTTCCCCCCGGTCAAAAGGGCCATCTGAGAAACGTGTAAAATCCAGAAAGGCAGGACAGGCCATGGAGAACTGGGAGCCTTGTTATGCTGATGGGCGGGATGTAAATTGCCAACAGACACTCGGGAGAAGTGTATGGTGTTTCCTGAAACATCTAAAACACAAAGCAACAGAGCCTAGGGCACTTCCACTTATGGTCCTATAGCTTAGGGAAATTAAAATCAAAAAGACACAGCCACCCCAAAGTTTGGGACGCCTCTGTTTACAAGAACCTAGTTTACGGTACAAGTTCAACATCGCAGAAAGTGAAAAATGGATAAAGAAGTTGTGGTATTTACTTACAAAGCAATATCACTCAGCAATGAAATCTATGTCATCAGGCCCTTAGCAGCACAATGAGTGGATTCAGGTATGATGATTCTAACTGAAATAAGTCACACAGAAAAAGAAACATCATAAGATATCACTAATACACGGAATGCAAACTTGGCTACACAGGAACTGAATTACAGAACAGAACATGGTCTCAAATTTAGAAAACCAACTTATGCTTGTTTAAGGGTAAAGGTGAGTTGGGGTGCTGCATAAAACCAGACATTGAAATGAGCACAGATAAAGTTCCTTAAGCCAAATATGGAATAGACAAGAGCTACTCCTTGCTCAACGAAATGGACTCAACACCGCATATTAAACGCCTAAGAATGTACCTGACTAGTAAGTATCTTAAAACCTATGGATTGCTATGTCTCCGAAAGAGAATCAAGCGTGTGTACAGGGGCATAAACGCAGCAGTGATAGGATTGGAGAGGTTCGGTGAGCAAATGAAGACCCTTTGAAGTCATATTGCATGGTACCCATTACACGGGTCTCAACTCTCCAGGTTTAAGGAATTCTTCCTTCAGCTAAAACATGCATGTGGAACCCAGAGTATGATCAACCGTGTGAAAGGGAGACGTGTTCAAGTATGTCTCAGTTTTCCTCCCCTGGTACTCGGGTGCAACATTCCAGATGCTTTACTAACACTCTCCCCACTTGGAGAGTCAGCGCCTTTAACCTCCTGTTTGGCCCAGTTTGCAATTTCTGCGGAAGATGAACAGGAATAGGGAGAACCAATGAGAGAATAGCTGGAGGTGTCTGGACGGGCAAATTTAACTCTCATTTCCCACCAGAAAGAGGAAATAACCAAAGGCTCAGCGTGCCGTGCCGGAACCAGATTGGGGCCTGAATCCATCCTGCCGTGTTGCGGACATGTCACAAGAAAGCGAGTTGAAGAAAGGAGCTCAGGGGCACTGTAATTCACAAACCTGCAGAGTTATAAATGACAGCTATCGTCCAAAAATATACTGAAGTAAGGCTGCCAAGAGGACTTGAAAGCGGGGCAGAATTGCAGGAAACCGATTTCAGGAGGTAGACTGGAATTGCATTGAAAGCATAGGAAAAGAGGCAGAACGTCCACAATGATGCACTTGGCCAAAAAGGGCGTATGCGTTTTTTCCTGAATATATTCAGGAAAAAAAGCATACGCCCTTTTTGGCCAACCAAGCAAACTTGCAAAGGAAATCTGCACTACAATGAAGTCTCACTTACCCCCGGTCAAAAGGGTTATCTGAAAAAAGTGTAAAATCCAGAAAGGCAGGACAGGCCATGGAGAACTGGGAGCCTTGTTATGCTGATGGGCGGGATGTAAATTGCCAACAGACACTCGGGAGAAGTGTATGGTGTTTCCTGAAACATCTAAAAAACAAAGCAACAGAGCCTAGGGCACTTCCACTTATGGTCCTATAGCTTAGGGAAATTAAAATCAAAAAGACACAGCCACCCCAAAGTTTGGGACGCCTCTGTTTACAAGAACCTCGTTTACCGTACAAGTTCAATATCACAGAAAGTGAAAAATGGATAAAGGACTTGTGGTACTTACGTACAATGCAGTATCACTCAGCAATGAAATCTGTGTCATCAGGCCCATAGCAGCATAATGAGTGGATTCAGGTACGATGATTCTAACTGAAATAAGTCACAAAGAAAAAGAAACATCATAAGATATCACTAATACACGGAATGTAAACTTGGCTACACAGGAACTGAATTCCAAAACAGAACATGGTCTCAAATTTAGAAAACCAACTTATGCTTGCTTAAGGGGAAAGGTGAGTTGGGGTGCTGCATAAAACCAGACAATGAAGTGAGCACAGATAAAGTTCCTTAAGCCAAATATGGAATAGACAAGAGCTACTCCTTGCTCAACGAAATGGACTCAACACCGCATATTAAACGCCTAAGAATGTACCTGACTAGTAAGTATCTTAAAACCTATGGATTGCTATGTCTCGGAAAGAGAATCAAGCATGTGTACAGGGGCATAAACGCAGCAGTGATAGGATTGGAGAGGTTCGGTGGGCAAATGAAAACCCTTTGAAGTCATATTGCATGGTACCCATTCCACGGGTTTCAAATACCCAGGTTTAAGGTATTCTTCCTTCAGCTAAAACATGCATGTGGAACCTAGAGTATGATCAACCATGTGATCGGGAGACGTGTTCAAATATGTCTCATTTTTCATACCCTGGTACTCGGGTGCAACATTCCAGATGCTTTACTAACACTCTCCCGACTTGTGGAGTCAGTCCCTTTAACCTCCTGTTTGGCCCAGTTTGAAATTTCTGCTGAAGATGAACAGGAATAGCGAGAACCAATGAGAGACCAACTGGAGGTTTCTGGACGGGCAAATTTTACTCTCATTTCCCACCAGGAAGAGGAATTAACCAAAGGCTCAGCGTGCCGTGCCGGAACCAGATTAGGGCCTGAAGCCATCCTGCGGTGTTGCGGACAGGTCACAAGAAAGCGAGTTGAAGAAAGGAGCTCAGGGGCACTGTAATTCACAAACCTGCAGAGTTATAAATGACAGCTATCGTCCAAAAATATACTGAAGTAAGGCTGCCAAGAGAACTTGAAAGCGGGACAGAATTGCAGGAAACTGATTGCAGGAGGTAGACTGGAATTGCATTGAAAGCATAGGAAAAGAGGCAGAACGTCCACAATGATGCACTTCGCCAAAAAGGGCGTATGCGTTTTTTCCTGAATACATTCAGGAAAAAACGCATACGCCCTTTTTTGCCAACCAAGCAAACTTGCAAATGAAATCTGCACTACAATGAAGTCTCACTTCCCCCCGGTCAAAAGGGCCATCTGAAAAACGTGTAACATCCAGAAAGGCAGGACAGGCCATGGAGAACTGGGAGCCTTGTTATGCTGATGGGCGGGATGTAAATTGCCAACAGACACTCGGGAGAAGTGTATGGTGTTTCCTGAAACATCTAAAACACAAAGCAACAGAGCCTAGGGCACTTCCACTTATGGTCCTATAGCTTAGGGAAATTAAAATCAAAAAGACACAGCCACCCCAAAGTTTGGGACGCCTCTGTTTACAAGAACCTCGTTTACCGTACAAGTTCAATATCACAGAAAGTGAAAAATGGATACAGAACTTGTGGTACTTATGTACAATGCAGTATCACTCAGCAATGAAATCTATGTCATCAGGCCCTTAGCAGCACAATGAGTGGATTCAGGTATGATGATTCTAACTGAAATAAGTCACACAGAAAAAGAAACATCATAAGATATCAGTAATACATGGAATGTAAACTTGGCTACACAGGAACTGAATTCCAAAACAGAACAGGGTCTCAAATTTAGAAAACCAACTTATGCTTGCTTAAGGGGAAAGGTGAGTTGGCGTGCTGCATAAAACCAGACATTGAAATGAGCACAGATAAAGTTCCTTAAGCCAAATATGGAATAGACAAGAGCTACTCCTTGGTCAACGAAATGGACTCAACACCCCATATTAAACGCCTAAGAATGTACCTGACTAGTAAGTATCTTAAAACCTATGGATTGCTATGTCTCCAAAAGAGAATCAAGCGTGTGTACAGGGGCATAAAAGCAGCAGTGATAGGATTGGAGAGGTTTGGTGAGCAAATGAAGACCCTTTGAAGTCATATTGCATGGTACCCATTGCACGGGTCTCAACTCTCCAGGTTTAAGGTATTCTTCCTTCAGCTAAAACATGCATGTGGAACCCAGAGTATGATCAACCGTGTGAACGGGAGACGTGTTCAAATATGTCTCAGTTTTCCTCCCCTGGTACTCGGGTGCAACATTCCAGACGCTTTACTAACACTCTCCCCACTTGGAGAGTCAGTCCCTTTAACCTCCTGTTTCACACAGTTTGCAATTTCTGCGGAAGATGAACAGGAATAGGGAGAACCAATGAGAGACTAGCTGGAGGTGTCTGGACGGGCAAATTTAACTCTCATTTCCCATCAGGAAGAGGAATTAACCAAAGGCTCAGCGTGCCGTGCCGGAACCAGATTAGGGCCTGAAGCCATCCTGCGGTGTTGCGGCCAGGTCACAAGAAAGTGAGTTGAAGAAAGGAGCTCAGGGGCACTGTAATTCACAAACCTGCAGAGTTATAAATGACAGCTATCGTCCAAAAATATACTGAAGTAAGGCTGCCAAGAGTACTTGAAAGCGGGGCAGAATTGCAGGAAACTGATTTCAGGAGGTAGACTGGAATTGCATTGAAAGCATAGGAAAAGAGGCAGAACGTCCACAATGATGCACTTGGCCAAAAAGGGCGTATGCGTTTTTTCCTGAATATATTCAGGAAAAAACGCATACGCCCTTTTTGGCCAACCAAGCAAGCTTGCAAAGGAAATCTGCACTACAATGAAGTCTCACTTCCCCCCGGTCAAAAGGGCCATCTGAAAAAAGTGTAAAATCCAGAAAGGCAGGACAGGCCATGGAGAACTGGGAGCCTTGTTATGCTGATGGGCGGGATGTAAATTGCCAACAGACACTCGGGAGAAGTGTATGGTGTTTCCTGAAACATCTAAAAAACAAAGCAACAGAGCCTAGGGCACTTCCACTTATGGTCCTATAGCTTAGGGAAATTAAAATCAAAAAGACACAGCCACCCCAAAGTTTGGGACGCCTCTGTTTACAAGAACCTCGTTTACAGTACAAGTTCAACATCCCAGAAAGTGAAAAATGGATAAAGAAGTTGTGGTATTTACTTACAAAGTAATATCACTCAGCAATGAAATCTATGTCATCAGGCCCTTATCAGCACAATGAGTGGATTCAGGTATGATGATTCTAACTGAAATAAGTCACACAGAAAAAGAAACATCATAAGATATCAGTAATACACGGAATGTAAACTTGGCTACACAGGAACTGAATTCCAAAACAGAACAGGGTCTCAAATTTAGAAAACCAACTTATGCTTGCTTAAGGGGAAAGGTGAGTTGGGGTGCTGCATAAAACCAGAGACTGAAATGAGCACAGATAAAGTTCCTTAAGCCAAATATGGAATAGACAAGAGCTACTCCTTGCTCAACGAAATGGACTCAACACCCCATATTAAACGCCTAAGAATGTACCTGACTAGTAAGTATCTTAAAACCTATGGATTGCTATGTCTCCGAAAGAGAATCAAGCATGTGTACAGGGGCATAAACGCAGCAGTGATAGGATTGGAGAGGTTCGGTGAGCAAATGAAGACCCTTTGAAGTCATATTGCATGGTACCCATTACACGGGTCTCAACTCTCCAGGTTTAAGGAATTCTTCCTTCAGCTAAAACATGCATGTGGAACCCAGAGTATGATCAACCGTGTGAACGGGAGACGTGTTCAAATATGTCTCAGTTTTCCTTCCCTGGTACTCGGGTGCAACATTCCAGATGCTTTACTTACACTCTCCCCACTTGGAGAGTCAGCGCCTTTAACCTCCTGTTTGGCCCAGTTTGCAATTTCTGCGGAAGATGAACAGGAATAGGGAGAACCAATGAGAGAATAGCTGGAGGTGTCTGGACGGGCAAATTTAACTCTCATTTCCCACCAGGAAGAGGAAATAACCAAAGGCTCAGCGTGCCGTGCCGGAACCAGATTAGGGCCTGAAGCCATCCTGCGGTGTTGCGGCCAGGTCACAAGAAAGCGAGTTGAAGAAAGGAGCTCAGGGGCACTGTAATTCACAAACCTGCAGAGTTATAAATGACAGCTATCGTCCAAAAATATACTGAAGTAAGGCTGCCAAGAGGACTTGAAAGCGGGGCAGAATTGCAGGAAACCGATTTCAGGAGGTAGACTGGAATTGCATTGAAAGCATAGGAAAAGAGGCAGAACGTCCACCATGATGCACTTGGCCAAAAAGGGCGTATGCGTTTTTTCCTGAATATATTCAGGAAAAGACGCATACGCCCTTTTTGGCCAACCAAGCAAGCTTGCAAAGGAAATCTGCACTACAATGAAGTCTCACTTCCCCCCGGTCAAAAGGGCCATCTGAAAAAAGTGTAAAATCCAGAAAGGCAGGACAGGCCATGGAGAACTGGGAGCCTTGTTATGCTGATGGGCGGGATGTAAATTGCCAACAGACACTTGGGAGAAGTGTATGGTGTTTCCTGAAACATCTAAAAAACAAAGCAACAGAGCCTAGGGCACTTCCACTTATGGTCCTATAGCTTAGGAAAATTAAAATCAAAAAGACACAGCCACCCCAAAGTTTGGGACGCCTCTGTTTACAAGAACCTCGTTTACCGTACAAGTTCAATATCACAGAAAGTGAAAAATGGATACAGAACTTGTGGTACTTATGTACAATGCAGTATCACTCAGCAATGAAATCTATGTCATCAGGCCCTTAGCAGCACAATGAGTGGATTCAGGTATGATGATTCTAACTGAAATAAGTCACACAGAAAAAGAAACATCATAAGATATCAGTAATACACGGAATGTAAACTTGGCTACACAGGAACTGAATTCCAAAACAGAACAGGGTCTCAAATTTAGAAAACCAACTTATGCTTGCTTAAGGGGAAAGGTGATTTGGGGTGCTGCATAAAACCAGAGATTGAAATGAGCACAGATAAAGTTCCTTAAGCCAAATATGGAATAAACAAGAGCTACTCCTTGCTCAACGAAATGGACTCAACACCCCATATTAAACGCCTAAGAATGTACCTGACTAGTAAGTATCTTAAAACCTATGGATTGCTATGTCTCCAAAAGAGAATCAAGCATGTGTACAGGGGCATAAACGCAGCAGTGATAGGATTGGAGAGGTTCGGTGAGCAAATGAAGACCCTTTGAAGTCATATTGCATGGTACCCATTACACGGGTCTCAACTCTCCAGGTTTAAGGTATTCTTCCTTCAGCTAAAACATGCATGTGGAACCTAGAGTATGATCAACCATGTGATCGGGAGACGTGTTCAAATATGTCTCAGTTTTCGTACCCTGGTACTCGGGTGCAACATTCCAGACGCTTTACTAACACCCTCCCAACTTGGACAGTCAGTCCCTTTAACCTCCTGTTTGGCCCAGTTTGCAATTTCTGCGGAAGATGAACAGGAATAGCGAGAACCAATGAGAGACTAGTTGGAGGTGTCTGGACGGGCAAATTGAACTCTCATTTCCCACCAGGAAGAGGAAATAACCAAAGGCTCAGCGTGCCGTGCCGGAACCACATTAGGGCCTAAAGCCATCCTGCGGTGTTGCGGCCAGGTCACAAGAAAGCGAGTTGAAGAAAGGAGCTGAGGGGCACTGTAATTCACAAACCTGCAGAGTTATAAATGACAGCTATCGTCCAAAAATATACTGAAGTAAGGCTGCCAAGAGGACTTGAAAGCGGGGCAGAATTGCAGGAAACCGATTTCAGGAGGTAGACTGGAATTGCATTGAAAGCATAGGAAAAGAGGCAGAACGTCCACAATGATACACTTGGCCAAAAATGGCGTATGCGTTTTTTCCTGAATATATTCAGGAAAAAACGCATACGCCCTTTTTGGCCAACCAAGCAAGCTTGCAAAGGAAATCTGCACTACAATGAAGTCTCACTTCCCCCCGGTCAAAAGGGCCATCTGCAAAAAGTGTAAAATCCAGAAAGGCAGGACAGGCCATGGAGAACTGGGAGCCTTGTTATGCTGATGGGCGGGATGTAAATTGCCAACAGACACTCGGGAGAAGTGTATGGTGTTTCCTGAAACATCTAAAAAACAAAGCAACAGAGCCTAGGGCACTTCCACTTATGGTCCTATAGCTTAGGGAAATTAAAATCAAAAAGACACAGCCACCCCAAAGTTTGGGACGCCTCTGTTTACAAGAACCTCGTTTACCGTACAAGTTCAATATCACAGAAAGTGAAAAATGGATAAAGAACTTGTGGTACTTACGTACAATGCAGTATCACTCAGCAATGAAATCTATGTCATCAGGCCCGTAGCAGCATAATGAGTGGATTCAGGTACGATGATTCTAACTGAAATAAGTCACACAGAAAAAGAAACATCATAAGATATCAGTAATACACGGAATGTAAACTTGGCTACACAGGAACTGAATTCCAAAACAGAACAGGGTCTCAAATTTAGAAAACCAACTTATGCTTGCTTAAGGGGAAAGGTGAGTTGGGGTGCTGCATAAAACCAGAGATTGAAATGAGCACAGATAAAGTTCCTTAAGCCAAATATGGAATAGACAAGAGCTACTCCTTGCTCAACGAAATGGACTCAACACCGCATATTAAACGCCTAAGAATGTACCTGACTAGTAAGTATCTTAAAACCTATGGATTGCTATGTCTCCAAAAGAGAATCAAGCGTGTGTACAGAGGCATAAACGCAGCAGTGATAGGATTGGAGAGGTTCGGTGAGCAAATGAAGACCCTTTGAAGTCATATTGCATGGTACCCATTCCACGGGTCTCAACTCTCCAGGTTTAAGGTATTCTTCCTTCAGCTAAAACATGCATGTGGAACCCAGAGTATGATCAACCATGTGAACGGGAGACGTGTTCAAATATGTCTCAGTTTTCCTCCCCTGGTACTCGGGTGCAACATTCCAGATGCTTTACTAACACTCTCCCCACTTGGAGAGTCAGCACCTTTAACCTCCTGTTTGGCCCAGTTTGCAATTTCTGCGGAAGATGAACAGGAATAGCGAGAACCAATGAGAGACTAGCTGGAGGTGTCTGGACGGGCAAATTTAACTCTCATTTCCCACCAGGAAGAGGAAATAACCAAAGGCTCAGTGTGCCATGCCGGAACCACATTAGGGCCTAAAGCCATCCTGCGGTGTTGCGGCCAGGTCACAAGAAAGCGAGTTGAAGAAAGGAGCTCAGGGGCACTGTAATTCACAAACCTGCAGAGTTATAAATGACAGCTATTGTCCAAAAATATACTGAAGTAAGGCTGCCAAGAGGACTTGAAAGCGGGGCAGAATTGCAGGAAACCGATTTCAGGAGGTAGACTGGAATTGCATTGAAAGCATAGGAAACGAGGCAGAACGTCCACAATGATGCACTTGGCCAAAAAGGGCGTATGCGTTTTTTCCTGAATATATTCAGGAAAAAACGCATACGCCCTTTTTGGCCAACCAAGCAAGCTTGCAAAGGAAATCTGCACTACAATGAAGTCTCACTTCCCCCCGGTCAAAAGGGACAACTGAAAAAAGTGTAAAATCCAGAAAGGCAGGACAGGCCATGGAGACTGGGAGCCTTGTTATGCTGATGGGCGGGATGTATATTGCCAACAGACACTCGGGAGAAGTGTATGGTGTTTCCTGAAACATCTAAAAAACAAAGCAACAGAGCCTAGGGCACTTCCACTTATGGTCCTATAGCTTAGGGAAATTAAAATCAAAAAGACACAGCCACCCCAAAGTTTGGGACGCCTCTCTTTACAAGAACCTCGTTTACAGTACAAGTTCAACATCGCAGAAAGTGAAAAATGGATAAAGAAGTTGTGGTATTTACTTACAAAGCAATATCACTCAGCAATGAAATCTATGTCATCAGGCCCTTAGCAGCACAATGAGTGGATTCAGGTATGATGATTCTAACTGAAATAAGTCACACAGAAAAAGAAACATCATAAGATATCACTAATACACGGAATGTAAACTTGGCTACACAGGAACTGAATTCCAAAACAGAACAGGGTCTCAAATTTAAAAAACCAACTTATGCTTGCTTAAGGGGAAAGGTGAGTTGGGGTGCTGCATAAAACCAGAGATTGAAATGAGCACAGATAAAGTTCCTTAAGCCAAATATGGAATAGACAAGAGCTACTCCTTGCTCAACGAAATGGACTCAACACCACATATTAAACGCTTAAGAATGTACCTGACTAGTAAGTATCTTAAAACCTATGGATTGCTATGTCTCCGAAAGAGAATCAAGCGTGTGTACAGAGGCATAAACGCAGCAGTGATAGGATTGGAGAGGTTCGGTGAGCAAATGAAGACCCTTTGAAGTCATATTGCATGGTACCCATTCCACGGGTCTCAACTCTCCAGGTTTAAGGTATTCTTCCTTCAGCTAAAACATGCATGTAGAACCCAGAGTATGATCAACCATGTGAACGGGAGACGTGTTCAAATATGTCTCAGTTTTCTTCCCCTGGTACTCGGGTGCAACATTCCAGATGCTTTACTAACACTCTCCCCACTTGGAGAGTCAGCGCCTTTAACCTCCTGTTTGGCCCAGTTTGCAATTTCTGCGGAAGATGAACAGGAATAGCGAGAACCAATGAGAGACTAGCTCGAGGTGTCTGGACGGGCAAATTTAACTCTCATTTCCCACCAGGAAGAGGAAATAACCAAAGGCTCAGCGTGCCGTGCCGGAACCAGATTAGGGCCTGAAGCCATCCTGCGGTGTTGCGGCCAGGTCACAAGAAAGCGAGTTGAAGAAAGGAGCTCAGGGGCACTGTAATTCACAAACCTGCAGAGTTATAAATGACAGCTATCGTCCAAAAATATACTGAAGTAAGGCTGCCAAGAGGACTTGAAAGCGGGGCAGAATTGCAGGAAACCGATTTCAGGAGGTAGACTGGAATTGCATTGAAAGCATAGGAAAAGAGGCAGAACGTCCACAATGATGCACTTGGCCAAAAAGGGCGTATGCGTTTTTTCCTGAATATATTCAGGAAAAAACGCATACGCCCTTTTTGGCCAACCAAGCAAGCTTGCAAAGGAAATCTGCACTACAATGAAGTCTCACTTCCCCCCGGTCAAAAGGGACATCTGAAAAAAGTGTAAAATCCAGAAAGGCAGGACAGGCCATGGAGAACTGGGAGCCTTGTTATGCTGATGGGCGGGATGTATATTGCCAACAGACACTCGGGAGAAGTGTATGGTGTTTCCTGAAACATCTAAAAAACAAAGCAACAGAGCCTAGGGCACTTCCACTTATGGTCCTATAGATTAGGGAAATTAAAATCAAAAAGACACAGCCACCCCAAAGTTTGGGACGCCTCTGTTTACAAGAACCTCGTTTACCGTACAAGTTCAATATCACAGAAAGTGAAAAATGGATAAAGAACTTGTGGTACTTACGTACAATGCAGTATCACTCAGCAATGAAATCTATGTCATCAGGCCCGTAGCAGCATAATGAGTTGATTCAGGTACGATGATTCTAACTGAAATAAGTCACACAGAAAAAGAAACATCATAAGATATCAGTAATACACGGAATGTAAACTTAGCTACACAGGAACTGAATTCCAAAACAGAACAGGGTCTCAAATTTAGAAAACCAACTTATGCTTGCTTAAGGGGAAAGGTGAGTTGGGGTGCTGCATAAAACCAGAGATTGAAATGAGCACAGATAAAGTTCCTTAAGCCAAATATGGAATAGACAAGAGCTACTCCTTGATCAACGAAATGGACTCAACACCCCATATTAAACGCCTAAGAATGTACCTGACTAGTAAGTATCTTAAATCCTATGGATTGCTATGTCTCCAAAAGAGAATCAAGCGTGTGTACAGGGGCATAAATGCAGCAGTGATAGGATTGGAGAGGTTCGGTGAGCAAATGAAGACCCTTTGAAGTCATATTGCATGGTACCCATTCCACGGGTCTCAACTCTCCAGGTTTAAGGTATTCTTCCTTCAGCTAAAACATGCATGTGGAACCCAGAGTATGATCAACCGTGTGAACGGGAGACGTGTTCAAATATGTCTCAGTTTTCCTCCCCTGGTACTCGGGTGCAACATTCCAGATGCTTTACTAACACTCTCCCCACTTGGAGAGTCAGCGCCTTTAAACTCCTGTTTGGCCCAGTTTGCAATTTCTGCGGAAGATGAACAGGAATAGGGAGAACCAATGAGAGACTAGCTGGAGGTGTCTGGACGGGCAAATTTAACTCTCATTTCCCACGAGGAAGAGGAATTAACCAAAGGCTCAGCGTGCCGTGCCGGAACCAGATTAGGGCCTGAAGCCATCCTGCGGTGTTGCGGCCAGGTCACAAGAAAGCGAGTTGAAGAAAGGAGCTCAGGGGCACTGTAATTCACAAACCTGCAGAGTTATAAATGACAGCTATCGTCCAAAAATATACTGAAGTAAGGCTGCCAAGAGGACTTGAAAGCGGGGCAGAATTGCAGGAAACCGATTTCAGGAGGTAGACTGGAATTGCATTGAAAGCATAGGAAAAGAGGCAGAACGTCCACAATGATGCACTTGGCCAAAAAGGGCGTATGCGTTTTTTCCTGAATATATTCAGGAAAAAACGCATATGCCCTTTTTGGCCAACCAAGCAAGCTTGCAAAGGAAATCTGCACTACAATGAAGTCTCACTTACCCCCGGTCAAAAGGGCTATCTGAAAAAAGTGTAAAATCCAGAAAGGCAGGACAGGCCATGAAGAACTGTGAGCCTTGTTATGCTGATGGGCGTGATGTAAATTGCCAACAGACACTTGGGAGAAGTGTATGATGTTTCCTGAAACATCTAAAAAACAAAGCAACAGAGCCTAGGGCACTTCCACTTATGGTCCTATAGCTTAGGGAAATTAAAATCAAAAAGACACAACCACCCCAAAATTTGGGACGCCTCTGTTTACAAGAACTTCGTTTACAGTACAAGTTCAACATCACAGAAAGTGAAAAATGGATAAAGAAGTTGTGGTATTTACTTACAAAGCAATATCACTCAGCAATGAAATCTATGTCATCAGGCCCTTAGCAGCACAATGAGTGGATTCAGGTATGATGATTCTAACTGAAATAAGTCACACATAAAAAGAAACATCATAAGATATCAGTAATACACGGAATGTAAACTTGGCTACACAGGAACTGAATTACAGAACAGAACAGGGTCTCAAATTTAGAAAACCAACTTATGCTTGCTTAAGGGGAAAGGTGAGTTGGGGTGCTGCATAAAACCAGAGATTGAAATGAGCACAGATAAAGTTCCTTAAGCCAAATATGGAATAGACAAGAGCTACTCCTTGCTCAACGAAATGGACTCAACACCCCATATTAAACGCCTAAGAATGTACCTGACTAGTAAGTATCTTAAAACCTATGGATTGCTATGTCTCCGAAAGAGAATCAAGCGTGTGTACAGGGGCATAAATGCAGCAGGGATAGGATTGGAGAGGTACGGTGAGCAAATGAAGACCCTTTGAAGTCATATTTCATGGTACCCATTCCACGGGTCTCAACTCTCCAGGTTTAAGGTATTCTTCCTTCAGCTAAAACATGCATGTGGAACCCAGAGTATGATCAACCATGTGATCGAGAGACGTGTTCAAATATGTCTCAGTTTCGGTCCCCTGGTACTCGGGTGCAACATTCCAGACGCTTTACTAACACTCTCCCGACGTGGAGAGTCAGTGCCTTTAACCTCCTGTTTGGCCCAGTTTGCAATTTCTGCGGAAGATGAACAGGAATAGCGAGAACTAATGAGAGACTAGCTGGAGGTGTCTGGACGGGCAAATTTAACTCTCATTTCCCACGAGGAAGAGGAATTAACCAAAGGCTCAGCATGCCGTGCCGGAACCAGATTAGGGCCTGAAGCCATCCTGCAGTGTTGCGGTCAGCTCAAAAGAAAGCGAGTTGAAGAAAGGAGCTCAGGGGCACTGTAATTCACAAACCTGCAGAGTTATAAATGACAGCTATCGTCCAAAAATATACTGAAGTAAGGCTGCCAAGAGGACTTGAAAGCGGGGCAGAATTGCAGGAAACCGATTTCAGGAGGTAGACTGGAATTGCATTGAAAGCATAGGAAAAGAGGCAGAACGTCCACAATGATGCACTTGGCCAAAAAGGGCGTATGCGTTTTTTCCTGAATATATTCAGGAAAAAACGCATACGCCCTTTTTGGCCAACCAAGCAAGCTTGCAAAGGAAATCTGCACTAAAATGAAGTCTCACTTCCCCCCGTTCTAAAGGGCCATCTGAAAAAAGTGTAAAATCCAGAAAGGCAGGACAGGCCATGGAGAACTGGGAGCCTTGTTATGCTGATGGGCGGGATGTAAATTGCCAACAGACACTTGGGAGAAGTGTATGGTGTTTCCTGAAACATCTAAAAAACAAAGCAACAGAGCCTAGGGCACTTCCACTTATGGTCCTATAGCTTAGGGAAATTAAAATCAAAAAGACACAGCCACCCCAAAGTTTGGGACGCCTCTGTTTACAAGAACCTCGTTTACCGTACAAGTTCAATATCACAGAAAGTGAAAAATGGATAAAGAACTTGTGGTACTTACGTACAATGCAGTATCACTCAGCAATGAAATCTATGTCATCAGGCCCGTAGCAGCATAATGAGTGGATTCAGGTACGATGATTCTAACTGAAATAAGTCACACAGAAAAAGAAACATCATAAGATATCAGTAATACACGGAATGTAAACTTAGCTACACAGGAACTGAATTCCAAAACAGAACAGGGTCTCAAATTTAGAAAACCAACTTATGCTTGCTTAAGGGGAAAGGTGAGTTGGGGTGCTGCATAAAACCAGAGATTGAAATGAGCACAGATAAAGTTCCTTAAGCCAAATATGGAATAGACAAGAGCTACTCCTTGCTCAACGAAATGGACTCAACACCCCATATTAAACGCCTAAGAATGTACCTGACTAGTAAGTATCTTAAAACCTATGGATTGCTATGTCTCCGAAAGAGAATCAAGCGTGTGTACAGGGGCATAAATGCAGCAGTGATAGGATTGGAGAGGTACGGTGAGCAAATGAAGACCCTTTGAAGTCATATTTCATGGTACCCATTCCACGGGTCTCAACTCTCCAGGTTTAAGGTATTCTTCCTTCAGCTAAAACATGCATGTGGAACCCAGAGTATGATCAACCGTGTGAACGGGAGACGTGTTCAAATATGTCTCAGTTTTCCTCCCCTGGTACTCGGGTGCAACATTCCAGACGCTTTACTAACACTCTCCCCACTTGGAGAGTCAGTGCCTTTAACCTCCTGTTTGGCCCAGTTTGCAATTTCTGCGGAAGATGAACAGGAATAGGGAGAACCAATGAGAGACTAGCTGGAGGTGTCTGGACGGGCAAATTTAACTCTCATTTCCCACGAGGAAGAGGAATTAACCAAAGGCTCAGCATGCCGTGCCGGAACCAGATTAGGGCCTGAAGCCATCCTTCGGTGTTGCGGCCAGGTCACAAGAAAGCGAGTTGAAGAAAGGAGCTCAGGGGCACTGTAATTCACAAACCTGCAGAGTTATAAATGACAGCTATCGTCCAAAAATATACTGAAGTAAGGCTGCCAAGAGGACTTGAAAGCGGGGCAGAATTGCAGGAAACCGATTTCAGGAGGTAGACTGGAATTGCATTGAAAGCATAGGAAACGAGGCAGAACGTCCACAATGATGCACTTGGCCAAAAAGGGCGTATGCGTTTTTTCCTGAATATATTCAGGAAAAAACGCATACGCACTTTTTGGCCAACCAAGCAAGCTTGCAAAGGAAATCTGCACTACAATGAAGTCTCACTTCCCCCCGGTCAAAAGGGCCATCTGAAAAAAGTGTAAAATCCAGAAAGGCAGGACAGGCCATGGAGAACTGGGAGCCTTGTTATGCTGATGGGCGGGATGTAAATTGCCAACAGACACTTGGGAGATGTGTATGGTGTTTCCTGAAACATCTAAAAAACAAAGCAACAGAGCCTAGGGCACTTCCACTTATGCTCCTATAGCTTAGGGAAATTAAAATCAAAAAGACACAGCCACCCAAAAGTTTGGGACGCCTCTGTTTACAAGAACCTCGTTTACAGTACAAGTTCAACATCGCACAAAGTGAAAAATGGATAAAGAAGTTGTGGTATTTACTTACAAAGCAATATCACTCAGCAATGAAATCTATGTCATCAGGCCCTTAGCAGCACAATGAGTGGATTCAGGTACGATGATTCTAACTGAAATAAGTCACACAGAAAAAGAAACATCATAAGATATCAGTAATACACGGAATGTAAACTTGGCTACACAGGAACTGAATTACAAAACAGAACAGGGTCTCAAATTTAGAAAACCAACTTATGCTTGCTTAAGGGGAAAGGTGAGTTGGGGTGCTGCATAAAACCAGAGATTGAAATGAGCACAGATAAAGTTCCTTAAGCCAAATATGGAATAGACAAGAGCTACTCCTTGCTCAACGAAATGGACTCAACACCCCATATTAAACGCCTAAGAATGTACCTGACTAGTAAGTATCTTAAAACCTATGGATTGCTATGTCTCCAAAAGAGAATCAAGCATGTGTACAGGGCCATAAACGCAGCAGTGATAGGATTGGAGAGATTTGGTGAGCAAATGAAGACCCTTTGAAGTCATATTGCATGGTACCCATTCCACGGGTTTCAACTACCCAGGTTTAAGGTATTCTTCCTTCAGCTAAAACATGCATGTGGAACCTAGAGTATGATCAACCATGTGAACGGGAGACGTGTTCAAATATGTCTCAGTTTTCTTCCCCTGGTACTCGGGTGCAATATTCCAGACGCTTTACTAACACTCTCCCCACTTGGAGAGTCAGCACCTTTAACCTCCTGTTTGGCCCAGTTTGCAATTTCTGCGGAAGATGAACAGGAATAGGGAGAACCAATGAGAGATTAGCTGCAGGTGTCTGGACGGGCAAATTTAACTCTCATTTCCCACCAGGAAGAGGAAATAACCAAAGGCTCAGCGTGCCGTGCCGGAAGCAGATTAGGGCCTGAAGCCATCCTGCGGTGTTGCGGCCAGCTCAAAAGAAAGCGAGTTGAAGAAAGGAGCTCAGGGGCACTGTAATTCACAAACCTGCAGAGTTATAAATGACAGCTATCGTCCAAAAATATACTGAAGTAAGGCTGCCAAGAGGACTTGAAAGCGGGGCAGAATTGCAGGAAACCGATTTCAGGAGGTAGACTGGAATTGCATTGAAAGCATAGGAAAAGAGGCAGAACGTCCACAATGATGCACTTGGCCAAAAGGGGCGTATGCGTTTTTTCCTGAATATATTCAGGAAAAAACGCATACGCCCTTTTTGGCCAACCAAGTAAACTTGCTATGGAAATCTGCACTACAATGAAGTCTCACTTCCCCCTTGTCAAAAGGGCCATCTGAAAAAAGTGTAAAATCCAGAAAGGCAGGACAGGCCATGGAGAACTGGGAGCCTTGTTATGCTGATGGGCGGGATGTAAATTGCCAACAGACACTCGGGAGAAGTGTATGGTGTTTCCTGAAACATCTAAAAAACAAAGCAACAGAGCCTAGGGCACTTCCACTTATGGTCCTATAGCTTAGGGAAATTAAAATCAAAAAGACACAGCCACCCCAAAGTTTCGGACGCCTCTGTTTACAAGAACCTCGTTTACCATACAAGTTCAATATCACAGAAAGTGAAAAATGGATAAAGAAGTTGTGGTATTTACTTACAAAGCAATATCACTCAGCAATGAAATCTATGTCATCAGGCCCTTAGCAGCACAATGAGTGGATTCAGGTACGATGATTCTAACTGAAATAAGTCACACAGAAAAAGAAACATCATAAGATATCACTAATACACGGAATGTACACTTGGCTACACAGGAACTGAATTCCAAAACAGAACAGGGTCTCAAATTTAGAAAACCAACTTATGCTTGCTTAAGGGGAAAGGTGAGTTGGGGTGCTGCATAAAACCAGACATTGAAATGAGCACAAATAAAGTTCCTTAAGCCAAATATGGAATAGACAAGAGCTACTCCTTGCTCAACGAAATGGACTTAACACCGCATATTAAACGCCTAAGAATGTACCTGACTAGTAAGTATCTTAAAACCTATGGATTGCTATGTCTCCAAAAGAGAATCAAGCATGTGTACAGGGGCATAAACGCAGCAGTGATAGGATTGGAGAGGTTCGGTGAGCAAATGAAGACCCTTTGAAGTCATATTTCATGGTACCCATTCCACGGGTCTCAACTATCCAGGTTTAAGGAATTCTTCCTTCAGCTAAAACATGCATGTGGAACCTAGAGTATGATCAACCATGTGAACGGGAGACGTGTTCAAATATGTCTCAGTTTTCTTCCCCTGGTACTCGGGTGCAATATTCCAGACGCTTTACTAACACTCTCCCCACTTGGAGAGTCAGCACCTTTAACCTCCTGTTTGGCCCAGTTTGCAATTTCTGCGGAAGATGAACAGGAATAGGGAGAACCAATGAGAGATTAGCTGCAGGTGTCTGGACGGGCAAATTTAACTCTCATTTCCCACCAGGAAGAGGAAATAACCAAAGGCTCAGCGTGCCGTGCCGGAAGCAGATTAGGGCCTGAAGCCATCCTGCGGTGTTGCGGCCAGCTCAAAAGAAAGCGAGTTGAAGAAAGGAGCTCAGGGGCACTGTAATTCACAAACCTGCAGAGTTATAAATGACAGCTATCGTCCAAAAATATACTGAAGTAAGGCTGCCAAGAGGACTTGAAAGCGGGGCAGAATTGCAGGAAACCGATTTCAGGAGGTAGACTGGAATTGCATTGAAAGCATAGGAAAAGAGGCAGAACGTCCACAATGATGCACTTGGCCAAAAGGGGCGTATGCGTTTTTTCCTGAATATATTCAGGAAAAAACGCATACGCCCTTTTTGGCCAACCAAGTAAACTTGCTATGGAAATCTGCACTACAATGAAGTCTCACTTCCCCCTTGTCAAAAGGGCCATCTGAAAAAAGTGTAAAATCCAGAAAGGCAGGACAGGCCATGGAGAACTGGGAGCCTTGTTATGCTGATGGGCGGGATGTAAATTGCCAACAGACACTCGGGAGAAGTGTATGGTGTTTCCTGAAACATCTAAAAAACAAAGCAACAGAGCCTAGGGCACTTCCACTTATGGTCCTATAGCTTAGGGAAATTAAAATCAAAAAGACACAGCCACCCCAAAGTTTCGGACGCCTCTGTTTACAAGAACCTCGTTTACCATACAAGTTCAATATCACAGAAAGTGAAAAATGGATAAAGAAGTTGTGGTATTTACTTACAAAGCAATATCACTCAGCAATGAAATCTATGTCATCAGGCCCTTAGCAGCACAATGAGTGGATTCAGGTACGATGATTCTAACTGAAATAAGTCACACAGAAAAAGAAACATCATAAGATATCACTAATACACGGAATGTACACTTGGCTACACAGGAACTGAATTCCAAAACAGAACAGGGTCTCAAATTTAGAAAACCAACTTATGCTTGCTTAAGGGGAAAGGTGAGTTGGGGTGCTGCATAAAACCAGACATTGAAATGAGCACAAATAAAGTTCCTTAAGCCAAATATGGAATAGACAAGAGCTACTCCTTGCTCAACGAAATGGACTTAACACCGCATATTAAACGCCTAAGAATGTACCTGACTAGTAAGTATCTTAAAACCTATGGATTGCTATGTCTCCAAAAGAGAATCAAGCATGTGTACAGGGGCATAAACGCAGCAGTGATAGGATTGGAGAGGTTCGGTGAGCAAATGAAGACCCTTTGAAGTCATATTTCATGGTACCCATTCCACGGGTCTCAACTATCCAGGTTTAAGGAATTCTTCCTTCAGCTAAAACATGCATGTGGAACCCAGAGTATGATCAACCGTGTGAACGGGAGACGTGTTCAAATATGTCTCAGTTTTCCTCCCCTGGTACTCGGGTGCAACATTCCAGACGCTTTACTAACACTCTCCCCACTTGGAGAGTCAGTGCCTTTAACCTCCTGTTTGGCCCAGTTTGCAATTTCTGCGGAAGATGAACAGGAATAGGGAGAACCAATGAGAGACTAGCTGGAGGTGTCTGGACGGGCAAATTTAACTCTCATTTCCCACGAGGAAGAGGAATTAACCAAAGGCTCAGCGTGCCGTGCCGGAACCAGATTAGGGCCTGAAGCCATCCTGCGGTGTTGCGGCCAGGTCACAAGAAAGCGAGTTGAAGAAAGGAGCTCAGGGGCACTGTAATTCACAAACCTGCAGAGTTATAAATGACAGCTATCGTCCAAAAATATACTGAAGTAAGGCTGCCAAGAGGACTTGAAAGCGGGGCAGAATTGCAGGAAACCGATTTCAGGAGGTAGACTGGAATTGCATTGAAAGCATAGGAAACGAGGCAGAACGTCCACAATGATGCACTTGGCCAAAAAGGGCGTATGCGTTTTTTCCTGAATATATTCAGGAAAAAACGCATACGCCCTTTTTGGCCAACCAAGCAAGCTTGCAAAGGAAATCTGCACTACAATGAAGTCTCACTTCCCCCCGGTCAAAAGGGCCATCTGAAAAAAGTGTAAAATCCAGAAAGGCAGGACAGGCCATGGAGAACTGGGAGCCTTGTTATGCTGATGGGCGGGATGTAAATTGCCAACAGACACTTGGAAGATGTGTATGGTGTTTCCTGAAACATCTAAAAAACAAAGCAACAGAGCCTAGGGCACTTCCACTTATGCTCCTATAGCTTAGGGAAATTAAAATCAAAAAGACACAGCCACCCAAAAGTTTGGGACGCCTCTGTTTACAAGAACCTCGTTTACAGTACAAGTTCAACATCGCACAAAGTGAAAAATGGATAAAAAAGTTGTGGTATTTACTTACAAAGCAATATCACTCAGCAATGAAATCTATGTCATCAGGCCCTTAGCAGCACAATGAGTGGATTCAGGTACGATGATTCTAACTGAAATAAGTCACACAGAAAAAGAAACATCATAAGATATCAGTAATACACGGAATGTAAACTTGGCTACACAGGAACTGAATTACAGAACAGAACAGGGTCTCAAATTTAGAAAACCAACTTATGCTTGCTTAAGGGGAAAGGTGAGTTGGGGTGCTGCATAAAACCAGAGATTGAAATGAGCACAGATAAAGTTCCTTAAGCCAAATATGGAATAGACAAGAGCTACTCCTTGCTCAACGAAATGGACTCAACACCCCATATTAAACGCCTAAGAATGTACCTGACTAGTAAGTATCTTAAAACCTATGGATTGCTATGTCTCCAAAAGAGAATCAAGCATGTGTACAGGGCCATAAACGCAGCAGTGATAGGATTGGAGAGGTTTGGTGAGCAAATGAAGACCCTTTGAAGTCATATTGCATGGTACCCATTCCACGGGTTTCAACTACCCAGGTTTAAGGTATTCTTCCTTCAGCTAAAACATGCATGTGGAACCTAGAGTATGATCAACCATGTGAACGGGAGACGTGTTCAAATATGTCTCAGTTTTCTTCCCCTGGTACTCGGGTGCAATATTCCAGACGCTTTACTAACACTCTCCCCACTTGGAGAGTCAGCACCTTAAACCTCCTGTTTGGCCCAGTTTGCAATTTCTGCGGAAGATGAACAGGAATAGGGAGAACCAATGAGAGATTAGCTGCAGGTGTCTGGATGGGCAAATTTAACTCTCATTTCCCACCAGGAAGAGGAAATAACCAAAGGCTCAGCATGCCGTGCCGGAAGCAGATTAGGGCCTGAAGCCATCCTGCGGTGTTGCGGCCAGCTCAAAAGAAAGCGAGTTGAAGAAAGGAGCTCAGGGGCACTGTAATTCACAAACCTGCAGAGTTATAAATGACAGCTATCGTCCAAAAATATACTGAAGTAAGGCTGCCAAGAGGACTTGAAAGCGGGGCAGAATTGCAGGAAACCGATTTCAGGAGGTAGACTGGAATTGCATTGAAAGCATAGGAAACGAGGCAGAACGTCCACAATGATGCACTTGGCCAAAAAGGGCGTATGCGTTTTTTCCTGAATATATTCAGGAAAAAACGCATACGCCCTTTTTGGCCAACCAAGTAAACTTGCTATGGAAATCTGCACTACAATGAAGTCTCACTTCCCCCTTGTCAAAAGGGCCATCTGAAAAAAGTGTAAAATCCAGAAAGGCAGGACAGGCCATGGAGAACTGGGAGCCTTGTTATGCTGATGGGCGGGATGTAAATTGCCAACAGACACTCGGGAGAAGTGTATGGTGTTTCCTGAAACATCTAAAAAACAAAGCAACAGAGCCTAGGGCACTTCCACTTATGGTCCTATAGCTTAGGGAAATTAAAATCAAAAAGACACAGCCACCCCAAAGTTTCGGACGCCTCTGTTTACAAGAACCTCGTTTACCATACAAGTTCAATATCACAGAAAGTGAAAAATGGATAAAGAACTTGTGGTACTTACGTACAATGCAGTATCACTCAGCAATGAAATCTATGTCATCAGGCCCGTAGCAGCATAATGAGTGGATTCAGGTACGATGATTCTAACTGAAATAAGTCACACAGAAAAAGAAACATCATAAGATATCACTACTACACGGAATGTACACTTGGCTACACAGGAACTGAATTCCAAAACAGAACAGGGTCTCAAATTTAGAAAACCAACTTATGCTTGCTTAAGGGGAAAGGTGAGTTGGGGTGCTACATAAAACCAGACATTGAAATGAGCACAGATAAAGTTCCTTAAGCCAAATATGGAATAGACAAGAGCTACTCCTTGCTCAACGAAATGGACTCAACACCGCATATTAAACGCCTAAGAATGTACCTGACTAGTAAGTATCTTAAAACCTATGGATTGCTATGTCTCCAAAAGAGAATCAAGCATGTGTACAGGGGCATAAACGCAGCAGTGATAGGATTGGAGAGGTTCGGTGAGCAAATGAAGACCCTTTGAAGTCATATTTCATGGTACCCATTCCACGGGTCTCAACTCTCCAGGTTTAAGGTATTCTTCCTTCAGCTAAAACATGCATGTGGAACCCAGAGTATGATCAACCGTGTGAACGGGAGACGTGTTCAAATATGTCTCAGTTCTCCTCCCCTGGTACTCGGGTGCAACATTCCAGACGCTTTACTAACACTCTCCCCACTTGGAGAGTCAGTGCCTTTAACCTCCTGTTTGGCCCAGTTTGCAATTTCTGCGGAAGATGAACAGGAATAGGGAGAACCAATGAGAGACTAGCTGGAGGTGTCTGGACGGGCAAATTTAACTCTCATTTCCCACGAGGAAGAGGAATTAACCAAAGGCTCAGCGTGCCGTGCCGGAACCAGATTAGGGCCTGAAGCCATCCTGCGGTGTTGCGGCCAGGTCACAAGAAAGCGAGTTGAAGAAAGGAGCTCAGGGGCACTGTAATTCACAAACCTGCAGAGTTATAAATGACAGCTATCGTCCAAAAATATACTGAAGTAAGGCTGCCAAGAGGACTTGAAAGCGGGGCAGAATTGCAGGAAACCGATTTCAGGAGGTAGACTGGAATTGCATTGAAAGCATAGGAAACGAGGCAGAACGTCCACAATGATGCACTTGGCCAAAAAGGGCGTATGCGTTTTTTCCTGAATATATTCAGGAAAAAACGCATACGCCCTTTTTGGCCAACCAAGCAAGCTTGCAAAGGAAATCTGCACTACAATGAAGTCTCACTTCCCCCCGGTCAAAAGGGCCATCTGAAAAAAGTGTAAAATCCAGAAAGGCAGGACAGGCCATGGAGAACTGGGAGCCTTGTTATGCTGATGGGCGGGATGTAAATTGCCAACAGACACTCGGGAGAAGTGTATGGTGTTTCCTGAAACATCTAAAAAACAAAGCAACAGAGCCTAGGACACTTCCACTTATGGTCCTATAGCTTAGGGAAATTAAAATCAAAAAGACACAGCCACCCCAAAGTTTCGGACGCCTCTGTTTACAAGAACCTCGTTTACCATACAAGTTCAATATCACAGAAAGTGAAAAATGGATAAAGAACTTGTGGTACTTACGTACAATGCAGTATCACTCAGCAATGAAATCTATGTCATCAGGCCCGTAGCAGCATAATGAGTGGATTCAGGTACGATGATTCTAACTGAAATAAGTCACACAGAAAAAGAAACATCATAAGATATCACTACTACACGGAATGTACACTTGGCTACACAGGAACTGAATTCCAAAACAGAACAGGGTCTCAAATTTAGAAAACCAACTTATGCTTGCTTAAGGGGAAAGGTGAGTTGGGGTGCTACATAAAACCAGACATTGAAATGAGCACAGATAAAGTTCCTTAAGCCAAATATGGAATAGACAAGAGCTACTCCTTGCTCAACGAAATGGACTCAACACCGCATATTAAACGCCTAAGAATGTACCTGACTAGTAAGTATCTTAAAACCTATGGATTGCTATGTCTCCAAAAGAGAATCAAGCATGTGTACAGGGGCATAAACGCAGCAGTGATAGGATTGGAGAGGTTCGGTGAGCAAATGAAGACCCTTTGAAGTCATATTTCATGGTACCCATTCCACGGGTCTCAACTCTCCAGGTTTAAGGTATTCTTCCTTCAGCTAAAACATGCATGTGGAACCCAGAGTATGATCAACCGTGTGAACGGGAGACGTGTTCAAATATGTCTCAGTTCTCCTCCCCTGGTACTCGGGTGCAACATTCCAGACGCTTTACTAACACTCTCCCCACTTGGAGAGTCAGTGCCTTTAACCTCCTGTTTGGCCCAGTTTGCAATTTCTGCGGAAGATGAACAGGAATAGGGAGAACCAATGAGAGACTAGCTGGAGGTGTCTGGACGGGCAAATTTAACTCTCATTTCCCACGAGGAAGAGGAATTAACCAAAGGCTCAGCGTGCCGTGCCGGAACCAGATTAGGGCCTGAAGCCATCCTGCGGTGTTGCGGCCAGGTCACAAGAAAGCGAGTTGAAGAAAGGAGCTCAGGGGCACTGTAATTCACAAACCTGCAGAGTTATAAATGACAGCTATCGTCCAAAAATATACTGAAGTAAGGCTGCCAAGAGGACTTGAAAGCGGGGCAGAATTGCAGGAAACCGATTTCAGGAGGTAGACTGGAATTGCATTGAAAGCATAGGAAACGAGGCAGAACGTCCACAATGATGCACTTGGCCAAAAAGGGCGTATGCGTTTTTTCCTGAATATATTCAGGAAAAAACGCATACGCCCTTTTTGGCCAACCAAGCAAGCTTGCAAAGGAAATCTGCACTACAATGAAGTCTCACTTCCCCCCGGTCAAAAGGGCCATCTGAAAAAAGTGTAAAATCCAGAAAGGCAGGACAGGCCATGGAGAACTGGGAGCCTTGTTATGCTGATGGGCGGGATGTAAATTGCCAACAGACACTCGGGAGAAGTGTATGGTGTTTCCTGAAACATCTAAAAAACAAAGCAACAGAGCCTAGGACACTTCCACTTATGGTCCTATAGCTTAGGGAAATTAAAATCAAAAAGACACAGCCACCCCAAAGTTTCGGACGCCTCTGTTTACAAGAACCTCGTTTACCATACAAGTTCAATATCACAGAAAGTGAAAAATGGATAAAGAACTTGTGGTACTTACGTACAATGCAGTATCACTCAGCAATGAAATCTATGTCATCAGGCCCGTAGCAGCATAATGAGTGGATTCAGATACGATGATTCTAACTGAAATAAGTCACACAGAAAAAGAAACATCATAAGATATCACTACTACACGGAATGTACACTTGGCTACACAGGAACTGAATTCCAAAACAGAACAGGGTCTCAAATTTAGAAAACCAACTTATGCTTGCTTAAGGGGAAAGGTGAGTTGGGGTGCTGCATAAAACCAGACATTGAAATGAGCACAGATAAAGTTCCTTAAGCCAAATATGGAATAGACAAGAGCTACTCCTTGCTCAACGAAATGGACTCAACACCGCATATTAAACGCCTAAGAATGTACCTGACTAGTAAGTATCTTAAAACCTATGGATTGCTATGTCTCCAAAAGAGAATCAAGCATGTGTACAGGGGCATAAACGCAGCAGTGATAGGATTGGAGAGGTTCGGTGAGCAAATGAAGACCCTTTGAAGTCATATTGCATGGTACCCATTCCACGGGTCTCAACTCTCCAGGTTTAAGGTATTCTTCCTTCAGCTAAAACATGCATGTGGAACCCAGAGTATGATCAACCGTGTGAACGGGAGACGTGTTCAAATATGTCTCAGGTTTTGTACCCTGGTACTCGGGTGCAACATTCCAGACGCTTTACTAACACCCTCCCGACTTGGAGAGTCAGTCCCTTTAACCTCCTGTTTGGCCCAGTTTGCAATTTCTGCGAAAGATGAACAGGAATAGCGAGAACCAATGAGAGACTAGCTGGAGGTGTCTGGACGGGCAAATTTAACTCTCATTTCCCACCAGGAAGAGGAATTAACCAAAGGCTCAGCGTGCCGTGCCGGAACCAGATTAGGGCCTGAAGCCATCCTGCAGTGTTGCGGCCAGCTCAAAAGAAAGCGAGTTGAAGAAAGGAGCTCAGGGGCACTGTAATTCACAAACCTGCAGAGTTATAAATGACAGCTATCGTCCAAAAATATACTGAAGTAAGGCTGCCAAGAGGACTTGAAAGCGGGGCAGAATTGCAGGAAACCGATTTCAGGAGGTAGACTGGAATTGCATTGAAAGCATAGGAAAAGAGGCAGAACGTCCACAATGATGCACTTGGCCAAAAAGGGCGTATGCGTTTTTTCCTGAATATATTCAGGAAAAAACGCATACGCCCGTTTTGGCCAACCAAGCAAGCTTGCAAAGGAAATCTGCACTACAATGAAGTCTCACTTCCCCCCGGTCAAAAGGGACATCTGAAAAAAGTGTAAAATCCAGAAAGGCAGGACAGGCCATGGAGAACTGGGAGCCTTGTTATGCTGATGGGCGGGATGTAAATTGCCAACAGACACTCGGAAGAAGTGTATGGTGTTTCCTGAAACATCTAAAAAACAAAGCAACAGAGCCTAGGGCACTTCCACTTATGGTCCTATAGCTTAGGGAAATTAAAATCAAAAAGACACAGCCACCCCAAAGTTTCAGACGCCTCTGTTTACAAGAACCTCGTTTACCATACAAGTTCAATATCACAGAAAGTGAAAAATGGATAAAGAACTTGTGGTACTTACGTACAATGCAGTATCACTCAGCAATGAAATCTATGTCATCAGGCCCGTAGCAGCATAATGAGTGGATTCAGGTACGATGATTCTAACTGAAATAAGTCACACAGAAAAAGAAACATCATAAGATATCACTAATACACGGAATGTAAACTTGGCTACACAGGAACTGAATTCCAAAACAGAACAGGGTCTCAAATTTAAAAAACCAACTTATGCTTGCTTAAGGGGAAAGGTGAGTTGGGGTGCTGCATAAAACCAGACATTGAAATGAGCACAGATAAAGTTCCTTAAGCCAAATATGGAATAGACAAGAGCTACTCCTTGCTCAACGAAATGGACTCAACACCGCATATTAAACGCCTAAGAATGTACCTGACTAGTAAGTATCTTAAAACCTATGGATTGCTATGTCTCCAAAAGAGAATCAAGCGTGTGTACAGGGGCATAAACGCAGCAGTGATAGGATTGGAGAGGTTCGGTGAGCAAATGAAGACCCTTTGAAGTCATATTGCATGGTACCCATTCCACGGGTCTCAACTCTCCAGGTTTAAGGTATTCTTCCTTCAGCTAAAACATGCATGTGGAACCCAGAGTATGATCAGCCGTGTGAACGGGAGACGTGTTCAAATATGTCTCAGTTTTCATACCCTGGTACTCGGGTGCAACATTCCAGACGCTTTACTAACACCCTCCCGACTTGGAGAGTCAGTCCCTTTAACCTCCTGTTTGGCCCAGTTTGCAATTTCTGCGGAAGATGAACAGGAATAGCGAGAACCAATGAGAGACTAGCTGGAGGTGTCTGGACGGGCAAATTTAACTCTCATTTCCCACCAGGAAGAGGAATTAACCAAAGGCTCAGCGTGCCGTGCCGGAACCAGATTAGGGCCTGAAGCCATCCTGCGGTGTTGCGGCCAGCTCAAAAGAAAGCGAGTTGAAGAAAGGAGCTCAGGGGCACTGTAATTCACAAACCTGCAGAGTTATAAATGACAGCTATCGTCCAAAAATATACTGAAGTAAGGCTGCCAAGAGGACTTGAAAGCGGGGCAGAATTGCAGGAAACCGATTTCAGGAGGTAGACTGGAATTGCATTGAAAGCATAGGAAAAGAGGCAGAACGTCCACAATGATGCACTTGGCCAAAAAGGGCGTATGCGTTTTTTCCTGAATATATTCAGGAAAAAACGCATACGCCCTTTTTGGCCAACCAAGCAAGCTTGCAAAGGAAATCTGCACTACAATGAAGTCTCACTTCCCCCCGGTCAAAAGGGCCATCTGAAAAAAGTGTAAAATCCAGAAAGGCAGGACAGGCCATGAAGAACTGTGAGCCTTGTTATGCTGATGGGCGGGATGTAAATTGCTAACAGACACTTGGGAGAAGTGTATGGTGTTTCCTGAAACATCTAAAAAACAAAGCAACAGAGCCTAGGGCACTTCCACTTATGGTCCTATAGCTTAGGGAAATTAAAATCAAAAAGACACAACCACCCCAAAATTTGGGACGCCTCTGTTTACAAGAACCTCGTTTACAGTACAAGTTCAACATCACAGAAAGTGAAAAATGGATAAAGAAGTTGTGGTATTTACTTACAAAGCAATATCACTCAGCAATGAAATCTATGTCATCAGGCCCTTAGGAGCACAATGAGTGGATTCAGGTACGATGATTCTAACTGAAATAAGTCACACAGAAAAAGAACCATCATAAGATATCAGTAATACACAGAATGTAAACTTGGCTACACAGGAACTGAATTACAGAACAGAACAGGGTCTCAAATTTAGAAAACCAACTTATGCTTGCTTAAGGGGAAAGGTGAGTTGGGGTGCTGCATAAAACCAGCGATTGAAATGAGCACAGATAAAGTTCCTTAAGCCAAATATGGAATAGACAAGAGCTACTCCTTGCTCAATGAAATGGACTCAACACCCCATATTAAACGCCTAAGAATGTACCTGACTAGTAAGTATCTTAAAACCTATGGATTGCTATGTCTCCAAAAGAGAATCAAGCATGTGTACAGGGCCATAAACGCAGCAGTGATAGGATTGGAGAGGTTCGGTGAGCAAATGAAGACCCTTTGAAGTCATATTGCATGGTACCCATTCCACGGGTTTCAACTACCCAGGTTTAAGGTATTCTTCCTTCAGCTAAAACATGCATGTGGAACCTAGAGTATGATCAACCATGTGAACGGGAGACGTGTTCAAATATGTCTCAGTTTTCTTCCCCTGGTACTCGGGTGCAATATTCCAGATGCTTTACTAACACTCTCCCCACTTGGAGAGTCAGCACCTTTAACCTCCTGTTTGGCCCAGTGTGCAATTTCTGCGGAAGATGAACAGGAATAGGGAGAACCAATGAGAGACTAGCTGCAGGTGTCTGGACGGGCAAATTTAACTCTCATTTCCCACCAGGAAGAGGAAATAACCAAAGGCTCAGCGTGCCGTGCCGGAACCAGATTAGGGCCTGAAGCCATCCTGCGGTGTTGCGGCCAGCTCACAAGAAAGCGAGTTGAAGAAAGGAGCTCAGGGGCACTGTAATTCACAAACCTGCAGAGTTATAAATGACAGCTATCGTCCAAAAATATATTGAAGTAAGGCTGCCAAGAGGACTTGAAAGCGGGGCAGAATTGCAGGAAACCGATTTCAGGAGGTAGACTGGAATTGCATTGAAAGCATAGGAAAAGAGGCAGAACGTCCACAATGATGCACTTGGCCAAAAAGGGCGTATGCGTTTTTTCCTGAATATATTCAGGAAAAAACGCATACGCCCTTTTTGGCCAACCAAGCAAGCTTGCAAAGGAAATCTGCACTACAATGAAGTCTTACTTCCCCCTTGTCAAAAGGGCCATCTGAAAAAAGTGTAAAATCCAGAAAGGCAGGACAGGCCATGGAGAACTGGGAGCCTTGTTATGCTGATGGGCGGGATGTAAATTGCCAACAGACACTCGGGAGAAGTGTATGGTGTTTCCTGAAACATCTAAAAAACAAAGCATCAGAGCCTAGGGCACTTCCACTTAGGGTCCTATAGCTTAGGGAAATTAAAATCAAAAAGACACAGCCACCCCAAAGTTTGGGACACCTCTGTTTACAAGAACCTCGTTTACAGTACAAGTTCAACATCGCAGAAAGTGAAAAATGGATAATGAAGTTGTGGTATTTACTTACAAAGCAATATCACTCAGCAATGAAATCTATGTCATCAGGCCCTTAGCAGCACAATGAGTGGATTCAGGTATGATGATTCTAACTGAAATAAGTCACACAGAAAAAGAAACATCATAAAATATCACTAATACACGGAATGTAAACTTGGCTACACAGGAACTGAATTCCAAAGCAGAACAGGGTCTCAAATTTAGAAAACCAACTTATGCTTGCTTAAGGGTAAAGGTGAGTTGGGGTGCTGCATAAAACCAGAGATTGAAATGAGCACAGATAAAGTTCCTTAAGCCAAATATGGAATAGACAAGAGCTACTCCTTGCTCAACGAAATGGACTCAACACCGCATATTAAACGCCTAAGAATGTACCTGACTAGTAAGTATCTTAAAACCTATGGATTGCTATGTCTCCGAAAGAGAATCAAGCATGTGTACAGGGGCATAAACGCAGCAGTGATAGGATTGGAGAGGTTCGGTGAGCAAATGAAGACCCTTTGAAGTCATATTGCATGGTACCCATTCCACGGGTCTCAACTCTCCAGGTTTAAGGTATTCTTCCTTCAGCTAAAACATGCATGTGGAACCCAGAGTATGATCAACCGTGTGAACGGGAGACGTGTTCAAATATGTCTCAGTTTTGGTCCCCTGGTACTCGGGTGCAACATTCCAGACGCTTTACTAACACTCTCCCCACTTGGAGAGTCAGCACCTTTAACGTCCTGTTTGGCCCAGTTTGCAATTTCTGCGGAAGATGAACAGGAATAGCGAGAACCAATGAGAGACTAGCTGGAGGTGTCTGGACGGGCAAATTTAAGTCTCATGTCCCACCAGAAAGAGGAAATAACCAAAGGCACAGCGTGCCGTGCCGGAACAAGATTAGGGCCTGAAGCCATCCTGCGGTGTTGCGGCCAGGTCACAAGAAAGCGAGTTGAAGAAAGGAGCTCAGGGGCACTGTAATTCACAAACCTGCAGAGTTATAAATGACAGCTATCGTCCAAAAATATACTGAAGTAAGGCTGCCAAGAGGACTTGAAAGCGGGGCAGAATTGCAGGAAACCGATTTCAGGAGGTAGACTGGAATTGCATTGAAAGCATAGGAAAAGAGGCAGAATGTCCACAATGATGCACTTGGCCAAAAAGGGTGTATGCGTTTTTTCCTGAATATATTCCGGAAAAAACGCATACACCCTCTTTGGCAAACCAAGCAAGCTTGCAAAGGAAATCTGCACTACAATGAAGTCTCACTTCCCCCCGGTCAAAAGGGCCATCTGCAAAAAGTGTAAAATCCAGAAAGGCAGGACAGGCCATGGAGAACTGGGAACCTTGTTATGCTGATGGGCGGGATGTAAATTGCCAACAGACACTCGGGAGAAGTGTATGGTGTTTCCTGAAACATCTAAAAAACAAAGCAACAGAGCCTAGGGCACTTCCACTTATGGTCCTATAGCTTAGGGAAATTAAAATCAAAAAGACACAGCCACCCCAAAGTTTGGGACGCCTCTGTTTACAAGAACCTCGTTTACCATACAAGTACAATATCACAGAAAGTGAAAAATGGATACAGAACTTGTGGTACTTACGTACAATGCAGTATCACTCAGCAATGAAATCTATGTCATCAGGCCCGTAGCAGCATAATGAGTGGATTCAGGTACGATGATTCTAACTGAAATAAGTCACACAGAAAAAGAAACATCATAAGATATCACTAATACACGGAATGTAAACTTGGCTACACAGGAACTGAATTCCAAAACAGAACAGGGTCTCAAATTTAGAAAACCAACTTATGCTTGCTTAAGGGGAAAGGTGAGTTGGGGTGCTGCATAAAACCAGAGATTGAAATGAGCACAGATAAAGTTCCTTAAGCCAAATATGGAATAGACAAGAGCTACTCCTTGCTCAACGAAATGGACTCAACACCCCATATTAAACGCCTAAGAATGTACCTGACTAGTAAGTATCTTAAAACCTATGGATTGCTATGTCTCCAAAAGAGAATCAAGCGTGTGTACAGGGGCATAAACGCAGCAGTGATAGGATTGGAGAGGTTCGGTGAGGAAATGAAGACCCTTTGAAGTCCTATTGCATGGTACCCATTACACGGGTGTCAACTCTCCAGGGTTAAGGTATTCTTCCTTCAGCTAAAACATGCATGTGGAACCCAGAGTATGATCAACCGTGTGAACGGGAGACGTGTTCAAATATGTCTCAGTTTTCCTCCCCTGGTACTCGGGTGCAACATTTCAGACGCTTTACTAACACTCTCCCGACTTGGAGAGTCAGTCCCTTTAACCTCCTGTTTGGCCCAGTTTGCAATTTCTGCGGAAGATGAACAGGAATAGCGAGAACCAATGAGAGACTAGCTGGAGGTGTCTGGACGGGCAAATTTAACTCTCATTTCCCACCAGGAAGAGGAAATAACCAAAGGCTCAGCGTGCCGTGCCGGAACCAGATTAGGGCCTGTAGCCATCCTGCGGTGTTGCGGCCAGCTCAAAAGAAAGCGAGTTGAAGAAAGGAGCTCAGGGGCACTGTAATTCACAAACCTGCAGAGTTATAAATGACAGCTATCGTCCAAAAATATACTGAAGTAAGGCTGCCAAGAGGACTTGAAAGCGGGGCAGAATTGCAGGAAACCGATTTCAGGAGGTAGACTGGAATTGCATTGAAAGCATAGGAAAAGAGGCAGAACGTCCACAATGATGCACTTGGCCAAAAAGGGCGTATGCGTTTTTTCCTGTATATATTCAGGAAAAAACACATACGCACTTTTTGGCCAACCAAGCAAGCTTGCAAAGGAAATCTGCACTACAATGAAGTCTCACTTCCCCCCGGTCAAAAGGGCCATCTGAAGAAAGTGTAAAATCCAGAAAGGCAGGACAGGCCATGGAGAACTGTGAGCCTTGTTATGCTGATGGGCGGGATGTAAATTGCCAACAGACACTTGGGAGAAGTGTATGGTGTTTCCTGAAACATCTAAAAAACAAAGCAACAGAGCCTAGGGCACTTCCACTTATGGTCCTATAGCTTAGGGAAATTAAAATCAAAAAGACACAGCCACCCCAAAGTTTGGGACGCCTCTGTTTACAAGAATCTCGTTTACCGTACAAGTTCAATATCACAGAAAGTGAAAAATGGATAAAGAAATTGTGGTACTTACGTACAATGCAGTATCACTCAGCAATGAAATCTATGTCATCAGGCCCGTAGCAGCATAATGAGTGGATTCAGGTACGATGATTCTAACTGAAATAAGTCACACAGAAAAAGAAACATCATAAGATATCAGTAATACACGGAATGTAAACTTGGCTACACAGGAACTGAATTCCAAAACAGAACAGGGTCTCAAATTTAGAAAACCAACTTATGCTTGCTTAAGGGGAAAGGTGAGTTGGGGTGCTGCATAAAACCAGACATTGAAATGAGCACAGATAAAGTTCCTTAAGCCAAATATGGAATAGACAAGAGCTACTCATTGCTCAACGAAATGGACTCAACACCCCATATTAAACGCCTAAGAATGTACCTGACTAGTAAGTATCTTAAAACCTATGGATTGCTATGTCTCCAAAAGAGAATCAATCGTGTGTACAGGGGCATTAACGCAGCAGTGATAGGATTGGAGAGGTTCGGTGAGCAAATGAAGACCCTTTGAAGTCATATTGCATGGTACCCATTCCACGGGTCTCAACTCTCCAGGTTTAAGGTATTCTTCCTTCAGCTAAAACATGCATGTGGAACCCAGAGTATGATCAACCGTGTGAATGGGAGACGTGTTCAAATATGTCTCAGGTTTGGTCCCCTGGTACTCGGGTGCAACATTCCAGACGCTTTACTAACACTCTCCCCACTTGGAGAGTCAGGGCCTTTAACCTCCTGTTTGGCCCAGTTTGCAATTTCTGCGGAAGATGAACAGGAATAGCGAGAACCAATGAGAGACTAGCTCGAGGTGTCTGGACGGGCAAATTTAACTCTCATTTCCCACGAGGAAGAGGAATTAACCAAAGGCTCAGCGTGCCGTGCCGGAACCAGATTAGGGCCTGAAGCCATCCTGCGGTGTTGCGGCCAGGTCACAAGAAAGCGAGTTGAAGAAAGGAGCTCAGGGGCACTGTAATTCACAAACCTGCAGAGTTATAAATGACAGCTATCGTCCAAAAATATACTGAAGTAAGGCTGCCAAGAGGACTTGAAAGCGGGGCAGAATTGCAGGAAACCGATTTCAGGAGGTAGACTGGAATTGCATTGAAAGCATAGGAAAAGAGGCAGAACGTCCACAATGATGCACTTGGCCAAAAAGGGCGTATGCGTTTTTTCCTGAATATATTCAGGAAAAAACGCATACGCCCTTTTTGGCCAACCAAGCAAGCTTGCAAAGGAAATCTGCACTACAATGAAGTCTCACTTCCCCCCGGTCAAAAGGGCCATCTGAAAAAAGTGTAAAATCCAGAAAGGCAGGACAGGCCATGAAGAACTGTGAGCCTTGTTATGCTGATGGGCGGGATGTAAATTGCTAACAGACACTTGGGAGAAGTGTATGGTGTTTCCTGAAACATCTAAAAAACAAAGCAACAGAGCCTAGGGCACTTCCACTTATGGTCCTATAGCTTAGGGAAATTAAAATCAAAAAGACACAACCACCCCAAAATTTGGGACGCCTCTGTTTACAAGAACCTCGTTTACAGTACAAGTTCAACATCACAGAAAGTGAAAAATGGATAAAGAAGTTGTGGTATTTACTTACAAAGCAATATCACTCAGCAATGAAATCTATGTCATCAGGCCCTTAGCAGCACAATGAGTGGATTCAGGTACGATGATTCTAAGTGAAATAAGTCACACAGAAAAAGAACCATCATAAGATATCAGTAATACACAGAATGTAAACTTGGCTACACAGGAACTGAATTACAGAACAGAACAGGGTCTCAAATTTAGAAAACCAACTTATGCTTGCTTAAGGGGAAAGGTGAGTTGGGGTGCTGCATAAAACCAGCGATTGAAATGAGCACAGATAAAGTTCCTTAAGCCAAATATGGAATAGACAAGAGCTACTCCTTGCTCAACGAAATGGACTCAACACCCCATATTAAACGCCTAAGAATGTACCTGACTAGTAAGTATCTTAAAACCTATGGATTGCTATGTCTCCAAAAGAGAATCAAGCATGTGTACAGGGCCATAAACGCAGCAGTGATAGGATTGGAGAGGTTCGGTGAGCAAATGAAGACCCTTTGAAGTCATATTGCATGGTACCCATTCCACGGGTTTCAACTACCCAGGTTTAAGGTATTCTTCCTTCAGCTAAAACATGCATGTGGAACCTAGAGTATGATCAACCATGTGAACGGGAGACGTGTTCAAATATGTCTCAGTTTTCTTCCCCTGGTACTCGGGTGCAATATTCCAGATGCTTTACTAACACTCTCCCCACTTGGAGAGTCAGCACCTTTAACCTCCTGTTTGGCCCAGTGTGCAATTTCTGCGGAAGATGAACAGGAATAGGGAGAACCAATGAGAGACTAGCTGCAGGTGTCTGGACGGGCAAATTTACCTCTCATTTCCCACCAGGAAGAGGAAATAACCAAAGGCTCAGCGTGCCGTGCCGGAACAAGATTAGGGCCTGAAGCCATCCTGCGGTGTTGCGGCCAGCTCACAAGAAAGCGAGTTGAAGAAAGGAGCTCAGGGGCACTGTAATTCACAAACCTGCAGAGTTATAAATGACAGCTATCGTCCAAATATATACTGAAGTAAGGCTGCCAAGAGGACTTGAAAGCGGGGCAGAATTGCAGGAAACCGATTTCAGGAGGTAGACTGGAATTGCATTGAAAGCATAGGAAAAGAGGCAGAACGTCCACAATGATGCACTTGGCCAAAAAGGGCGTATGCGTTTTTTCCTGAATATATTCAGGAAAAAACGCATACGCACTTTTTGGCCAACCAAGCAAGCTTGCAAAGGAAATCTGCACTACAATGAAGTCTCACTTCCCCCTTGTCAAAAGGGCCATCTGAAAAAAGTGTAAAATCCAGAAAGGCAGGACAGGCCATGGAGAACTGGGAGCCTTGTTATGCTGATCGGCGGGATGTAAATTGCCAACAGACACTCGGGAGAAGTGTATGGTGTTTCCTGAAACATCTAAAAAACAAAGCATCAGAGCCTAGGGCACTTCCACTTATGGTCCTATAGCTTAGGGAAATTAAAATCAAAAAGACACAGCCACCCCAAAGTTTGGGACACCTCTGTTTACAAGAACCTCGTTTACAGTACAAGTTCAACATCACAGAAAGTGAAAAATGGATAATGAAGTTGTGGTATTTACTTACAAAGCAATATCACTCAGCAATGAAATCTATGTCATCAGGCCCTTAGCAGCACAATGAGTGGATTCAGGTATGATGATTCTAACTGAAATAAGTCACACAGAAAAAGAAACATCATAAGATATCACTAATACACGGAATGTAAACTTGGCTACACAGGAACTGAATTCCAAAGCAGAACAGGGTCTCAAATTTAGAAAACCAACTTATGCTTGCTTAAGGGTAAAGGTGAGTTGGGGTGCTGCATAAAACCAGAGATTGAAATGAGCACAGATAAAGTTCCTTAAGCCAAATATGGAATAGACAAGAGCTACTCCTTGCTCAACGAAATGGACTCAACACCGCATATTAAACGCCTAAGAATGTACCTGACTAGTAAGTATCTTAAAACCTATGGATTGCTATGTCTCCGAAAGAGAATCAAGCATGTGTACAGGGGCATAAACGCAGCAGTGATAGGATTGGAGAGGTTCGGTGAGCAAATGAAGACCCTTTGAAGTCATATTGCATGGTACCCATTCCACGGGTCTCAACTCTCCAGGTTTAAGGTATTCTTCCTTCAGCTAAAACATGCATGTGGAACCCAGAGTATGATCAACCGTGTGAACGGGAGACGTGTTCAAATATGTCTCAGTTTTGGTCCCCTGGTACTCGGGTGCAACATTCCAGACGCTTTACTAACACTCTCCCCACTTGGAGAGTCAGCACCTTTAACGTCCTGTTTGGCCCAGTTTGCAATTTCTGCGGAAGATGAACAGGAATAGCGAGAACCAATGAGAGACTAGCTGGAGGTGTCTGGACGGGCAAATTTAAGTCTCATGTCCCACCAGAAAGAGGAAATAACCAAAGGCACAGCGTGCCGTGCCGGAACCAGATTAGGGCCTGAAGCCATCCTGCGGTGTTGCGGCCAGGTCACAAGAAAGCGAGTTGAAGAAAGGAGCTCAGGGGCACTGTAATTCACAAACCTGCAGAGTTATAAATGACAGCTATCGTCCAAAAATATACTGAAGTAAGGCTGCCAAGAGGACTTGAAAGCGGGGCAGAATTGCAGGAAACCGATTTCAGGAGGTAGACTGGAATTGCATTGAAAGCATAGGAAAAGAGGCAGAATGTCCACAATGATGCACTTGGCCAAAAAGGGTGTATGCGTTTTTTCCTGAATATATTCCGGAAAAAACGCATACACCCTCTTTGGCAAACCAAGCAAGCTTGCAAAGGAAATCTGCACTACAATGAAGTCTCACTTCCCCCCGGTCAAAAGGGCCATCTGCAAAAAGTGTAAAATCCAGAAAGGCAGGACAGGCCATGGAGAACTGGGAACCTTGTTATGCTGATGGGCGGGATGTAAATTGCCAACAGACACTTGGGAGAAGTGTATGGTGTTTCCTGAAACATCTAAAAAACAAAGCAACAGAGCCTAGGGCACTTCCACTTATGGTCCTATAGCTTAGGGAAATTAAAATCAAAAAGACACAGCCACCCCAAAGTTTGGGACGCCTCTGTTTACAAGAACCTCGTTTACCATACAAGTACAATATCACAGAAAGTGAAAAATGGATACAGAACTTGTGGTACTTACGTACAATGCAGTATCACTCAGCAATGAAATCTATGTCATCAGGCCCGTAGCAGCATAATGAGTGGATTCAGGTACGATGATTCTAACTGAAATAAGTCACACAGAAAAAGAAACATCATAAGATATCACTAATACACGGAATGTAAACTTGGCTACACAGGAACTGAATTACAGAACAGAACAGGGTCTCAAATTTAGAAAACCAACTTATGCTTGCTTAAGGGGAAAGGTGAGTTGGGGTGCTGCATAAAACCAGAGATTGAAATGAGCACAGATAAAGTTCCTTAAGCCAAATATGGAATAGACAAGAGCTACTCCTTGTTCAACGAAATGGACTCAACACCCCATATTAAACGCCTAAGAATGTACCTGACTAGTAAGTATCTTAAAACCTATGGATTGCTATGTCTCCAAAAGAGAATCAAGCGTGTGTACAGGGGCATAAACGCAGCAGTGATAGGATTGGAGAGGTTCGGTGAGCAAATGAAGACCCTTTGAAGTCCTATTGCATGGTACCCATTACACGGGTGTCAACTCTCCAGGGTTAAGGTATTCTTCCTTCAGCTAAAACATGCATGTGGAACCCAGAGTATGATCAACCGTGTGAACGGGAGACGTGTTCAAATATGTCTCAGTTTTCCTCCCCTGGTACTCGGGTGCAACATTTCAGACGCTTTACTAACACTCTCCCGACTTGGAGAGTCAGTCCCTTTAACCTCCTGTTTGGCCCAGTTTGCAATTTCTGCGGAAGATGAACAGGAATAGCGAGAACCAATGAGAGACTAGCTGGAGGTGTCTGGACGGGCAAATTTAACTCTCATTTCCCACCAGGAAGAGGAAATAACCAAAGGCTCAGCGTGCCGTGCCGGAACCAGATTAGGGCCTGTAGCCATCCTGCGGTGTTGCGGCCAGCTCAAAAGAAAGCGAGTTGAAGAAAGGAGCTCAGGGGCACTGTAATTCACAAACCTGCAGAGTTATAAATGACAGCTATCGTCCAAAAATATACTGAAGTAAGGCTGCCAAGAGGACTTGAAAGCGGGGCAGAATTGCAGGAAACCGATTTCAGGAGGTAGACTGGAATTGCATTGAAAGCATAGGAAAAGAGGCAGAACGTCCACAATGATGCACTTGGCCAAAAAGGGCGTATGCGTTTTTTCCTGTATATATTCAGGAAAAAACACATACGCACTTTTTGGCCAACCAAGCAAGCTTGCAAAGGAAATCTGCACTACAATGAAGTCTCACTTCCCCCCGGTCAAAAGGGCCATCTGAAGAAAGTGTAAAATCCAGAAAGGCAGGACAGGCCATGGAGAACTGTGAGCCTTGTTATGCTGATGGGTGGGATGTAAATTGCCAACAGACACTTGGGAGAAGTGTATGCTGTTTCCTGAAACATCTAAAAAACAAAGCAACAGAGCCTAGGGCACTTCCACTTATGGTCCTATAGCTTAGGGAAATTAAAATCAAAAAGACACAGCCACCCCAAAGTTTGGGACGCCTCTGTTTACAAGAATCTCGTTTACCGTACAAGTTCAATATCACAGAAAGTGAAAAATGGATAAAGAAATTGTGGTACTTACGTACAATGCAGTATCACTCAGCAATGAAATCTATGTCATCAGGCCCGTAGCAGCATAATGAGTGGATTCAGGTACGATGATTCTAACTGAAATAAGTCACACAGAAAAAGAAACATCATAAGATATCACTAATACACGGAATGTAAACTTGGCTACACAGGAACTGAATTCCAAAACAGAACAGGGTCTCAAATTTAGAAAACCAACTTATGCTTGCTTAAGGGGAAAGGTGAGTTGGGGTGCTGCATAAAACCAGACATTGAAATGAGCACAGATAAAGTTCCTTAAGCCAAATATGGAATAGACAAGAGCTACTCATTGCTCAACGAAATGGACTCAACACCCCATATTAAACGCCTAAGAATGTACCTGACTAGTAAGTATCTTAAAACCTATGGATTGCTATGTCTCCAAAAGAGAATCAATCGTGTGTACAGGGGCATTAACGCAGCAGTGATAGGATTGGAGAGGTTCGGTGAGCAAATGAAGACCCTTTGAAGTCATATTGCATGGTACCCATTCCACGGGTCTCAACTCTCCAGGTTTAAGGTATTCTTCCTTCAGCTAAAACATGCATGTGGAACCCAGAGTATGATCAACCGTGTGAACGGGAGACGTGTTCAAATATGTCTCAGTTTTGGTCCCCTGGTACTCGGGTGCAACATTCCAGACGCTTTACTAACACTCTCCCCACTTGGAGAGTCAGCACCTTTAACGTCCTGTTTGGCCCAGTTTGCAATTTCTGCGGAAGATGAACAGGAATAGCGAGAACCAATGAGAGACTAGCTGGAGGTGTCTGGACGGGCAAATTTAAGTCTCATGTCCCACCAGAAAGAGGAAATAACCAAAGGCACAGCGTGCCGTGCCGGAACCAGATTAGGGCCTGAAGCCATCCTGCTGTGTTGCGGCCAGGTCACAAGAAAGCGAGTTGAAGAAAGGAGCTCAGGGGCACTGTAATTCACAAACCTGCAGAGTTATAAATGACAGCTATCGTCCAAAAATATACTGAAGTAAGGCTGCCAAGAGGACTTGAAAGCGGGGCAGAATTGCAGGAAACCGATTTCAGGAGGTAGACTGGAATTGCATTGAAAGCATAGGAAAAGAGGCAGAACGTCCACAATGATGCACTTGGCCAAAAAGGGCGTATGCGTTTTTTCCTGAATATATTCAGGAAAAAACGCATACGCCCTTTTTGGCCAACCAAGCAAACTTGCAAAGGAAATCTGCACTACAATGAAGTCTCACTTCCCCCCGGTCAAAAGGGCCATCTGAAAAAAGTGTAAAATCCAGAAAGGCAGGACAGGCCATGGAGAACTGGGAGCCTTGTTATGCTGATGGGCGGGATGTAAATTGCCAACAGACACTCCGGAGAAGTGTATGGGGTTTCCTGAAACATCTAAAAAACAAAGCAACAGAGCCTAGGGCACTTCCACTTATGGTCCTATAGCTTAGGGAAATTAAAATCAAAAAGACACAGCCACCCCAAAGTTTGGGACGCCTCTGTTTACAAGAACCTTGTTTACCGTACAAGCTCAATATCACAGAAAGTGAAAAATGGATAAAGAACTTGTGGTACTTACGTACAATGCAGTATCACTCAGCAATGAAATCTATGTCATCAGGCCCGTAGAAGCATAATGAGTGGATTCAGGGACAATGATTCTAACTGAAATAAGTCACACAGAAAAAGAAACATCATAAGATATCAGTAATACACGGAATGTAAACTTGGCTACACAGGAACTGAATTCCAAAACAGAACAGGGTCTCAAATTTAGAAAACCAACTTATGCTTGCTTAAGGGGAAAGGTGAGTTGGGGTGCTGCATAAAACCAGAGACTGAAATGAGCACAGATAAAGTTCCTTAAGCCAAATATGGAATAGACAAGAGCTACTCCTTGCTCAACGAAATGGACTCAACACCCCATATTAAACGCCTAAGAATGTACCTGACTAGTAAGTATCTTAAAACCTATGGATTGCTATGTCTCCAAAAGAGAATCAAGCGTGTGTACAGGGGCATAAACGCAGCAGTGATAGGATTGGAGAGGTTCGGTGAGCAAATGAAGACCCTTTGAAGTCCTATTGCATGGTACCCATTACACGGGTGTCAACTCTCCAGGGTTAAGGTATTCTTCCTTCAGCTAAAACATGCATGTGGAACCCAGAGTATGATCAACCGTGTGAACGGGAGACGTGTTCAAATATGTCTCAGTTTTCCTCCTCTGGTACTCGGGTGCAACATTTCAGACGCTTTACTAACACTCTCCCGACTTGGAGAGTCAGTCCCTTTAACCTCCTGTTTGGCCCAGTTTGCAATTTCTGCGGAAGATGAACAGGAATAGCGAGAACCAATGAGAGACTAGCTGGAGGTGTCTGGACGGGCAAATTTAACTCTCATTTCCCACCAGGAAGAGGAAATAACCAAAGGCTCAGCGTGCCGTGCCGGAACCAGATTAGGGCCTGTAGCCATCCTGCGGTGTTGCGGCCAGCTCAAAAGAAAGCGAGTTGAAGAAAGGAGCTCAGGGGCACTGTAATTCACAAACCTGCAGAGTTATAAATGACAGCTATCGTCCAAAAATATACTGAAGTAAGGCTGCCAAGAGGACTTGAAAGCGGGGCAGAATTGCAGGAAACCGATTTCAGGAGGTAGACTGGAATTGCATTGAAAGCATAGGAAAAGAGGCAGAACGTCCACAATGATGCACTTGGCCAAAAAGGGCGTATGCGTTCTTTCCTGTATATATTCAGGAAAAAACACATACGCACTTTTTGGCCAACCAAGCAAGCTTGCAAAGGAAATCTGCACTACAATGAAGTCTCACTTCCCCCCGGTCAAAAGGGCCATCTGAAAAAAGTGTAAAATCCAGAAAGGCAGGACAGGCCATGGAGAACTGGGAGCCTTGTTATGCTGATGGGCGGGATGTAAATTGCCAACAGACACTTGGGAGAAGTGTATGGTGTTTCCTGAAACATCTAAAAAACAAAGCAACAGAGCCTAGGGCACTTCCACTTATGGTCCTATAGCTTAGGGAAATTAAAATCAAAAAGAAACAGCCACCCCAAAGTTTGGGACGCCTCTGTTTACAAGAACCTCATTTACCGTACAAGTTCAATATCACAGAAAGTGAAAAATGGATAAAGAACTTGTGGTACTTAAGTACAATGCAGCATCACTCAGCAATGAAATCTATGTCATCAAGCCCGTAGCATCATAATGAGTGGATTCAGGTACGATGATTCTAACTGAAATAAGTCACACAGAAAAAGAAACATCATAAGATATCAGTAATACATGGAATGTAAACTTGGCTACACAGGAACTGAATTACAGAACAGAACAGGGTCTCAACTTTAGAAAACCAACTTATGCTTGCTTAAGAGTAAAGGTGAGTTGGGGTGCTGCATAAAACCAGAGATTGAAATGAGCACAGATAAAGTTCCTTAAGCCAAATATGGAATAGACAAGAGCTACTCCTTGCTCAACGAAATGGACTCAACACCCCATATTAAACGCCTAAGAATGTACCTGACTAGTAAGTATCTTAAAACCTATGGATTGCTATGTCTCCAAAAGAGAATCAAGCGTGTGTACAGGGGAATAAACGCAGCAGTGATAGGATTGGAGAGGTTCGGTGAGCAAATGAAGACCCTTTGAAGACATATTTCATGGTACCCATTCCACGGGTCTCAACTCTCCAGGTTTAAGGTATTCTTCCTTCAGCTAAAACATGCATGTGGAACCCAGAGTATGATCAACCATGTGAACGGGAGACGTGTTCAAATATGTCTCAGTTTCGGTCCCCTGGTACTCGGGTGCAACATTCCAGACGCTTTACTAACACTCTCCCGACGTGGAGAGTCAGTGCCTTTAACCTCCTGTTTGGCCCAGTTTGAAAATTCTGCGGAAGATGAACAGGAATAGGGAGAACCAAGGAGAGACTAGCTGGAGGTGTCTGGACGGGCAAATTTAACTCTCATTTCCCACCAGGAAGAGGAAATAACCAAAGGCTCATCGTGCCGTGCCGGAACCAGATTAGGGCCTGAAGCCATCCTGCGGTGTTGCGGCCAGGTCACAAGAAAGCGAGTTGAAGAAAGGAGCTGAGGGGCACTGTAATTCACAAACCTGCAGAGTTATAAATGACAGCTATCGTCCAAAAATATACTGAAGTAAGGCTGCCAAGAGGACTTGAAAGCGGGGCAGAATTGCAGGAAACCGTTTTCAGGAGGTAGACTGGAATTGCATTGAAAGCATAAGAAAAGAGGCAGAACGTCCACCATGATGCACTTGGCCAAAAAGGGCGTATGCGCTTTTTCCTGAATATATTCAGGAAAAGACGCATACGCCCTTTTTGGCCAACCAAGCAAGCTTGCAAAGGAAATCTGCACTACAATGAAGTCTCACTTCCCCCCGGTCAAAAGGGCCATCTGAAAAAAGTGTAAAATCCAGAAAGGCAGGACAGGCCATGGAGAACTGGGAGCCTTGTTATACTGATGGGCGGGATGTAAATTGCCAACAGACACTCGGGAGAAGTGTATGGTGTTTCCTGAAACATCTAAAAAACAAAGCAACAGAGCGTAGGCACTTTCACTTATGGTCCTATAGATTAGGGAAATTAAAATCAAAAAGACACAGCCACCCCAAAGTTTGGGACGCCTCTGTTTACAAGAACCTCGTTTACAGTACAAGTTCAACATCGCAGAAAGTGAAAAATGGATAAAGAAGTTGTGGTATTTACTTACAAAGCAATATCACTCAGCAATGAAATCTATATCATCAGGCCATTAGCAGCACAATGAGTGGATTCAGGTATGATGATTCTAACTGAAATAAGTCACACAGAAAAAGAAACATCATAAGATATAAGTAATACACGGAATGTAAACTTGGCTACACAGGAACTGAATTCCAAAACAGAACAGGGTCTCAAATTTAGAAAACCAACTTATGCTTGCTTAAGGGGAAAGGTGAGTTGGGGTGCTGCATAAAACCAGAGATTGAAATGAGCACAGATAAAGTTCCTTAAGCCAAATATGGAATAGACAAGAGCTACTCCTTGCTCAACGAAATGGACTCAACACCCCATATTAAACGCCTAAGAATGTACCTGACTAGTAAGTATCTTAAAACCTATGGATTGCTATGTCTCCAAAAGAGAATCAAGCGTGTGTACAGGGGCATAAATGCAGCAGTGATAGGATTGGAGAGGTTTGGTGAGCAAATGAAGACCCTTTGAAGTCGTATTGCATGGTACCCATTACACGGGTCTCAACTCTCCAGGTTTAAGGTATTCTTCCTTCAGCTAAAACATGCATGTGGAACCTAGAGTATGATCAACCATGTGATCGGGAGACTTGTTCAAATATGTCTCAGTTTTACTCCCCTGGTACTCGGGTGCAACATTCCAGATGCTTTACTATCACTCTCCCCACTTGGAGAGTCAGTGCCTTCAACCTCCTGTTTGGCCCAGTTTGCAATTTCTGCGGAAGATGAACAGGAATAGGGAGAACCAATGAGAGACTAGCTGGAGGTGTCTAGACGGGCAAATTTAACTCTCATTTCCCACCAGTAAGAGGAAATAACCAAAGGCTCAGCGTGCCGTGCCGGAAACACATTAGGGCCTGAAGCCATCTTGCGGTGTTGCGGCCAGCTCAAAAGAAAGCGAGTTGAAGAAAGGAGCTCAGGGGCACTGTAATTCACAAACCTGCAGAGTTATAAATGACAGCTATCGTCCAAAAATATACTGAAGTAAGGCTGCCAAGAGGACTTGAAAGCGGGGCAGAATTGCAGGAAACCGATTTCAGGAGGTAGACTGGAATTGCATTGAAAGCATAGGAAAAGAGGTAGAACGTCCACAATGATGCACCTGGCCAAAAAGGGCGTATGCGTTTTTTCCTGAATATATTCAGGAAAAAACGCATACGCCCTTTTTGGCCAACCAAGCAAGCTTGCAAAGAAATCTGCACTACAATGAAGACTCACTTCCCCCCGGTCAAAAGGGCCATCTGAAGAAAGTGTAAAATCCAGAAAGGCAGGACAGGCCATGGAGAACTGGGAGTCTTGTTATGCTGATGGGCCTGATGTAAATTGCCAACAGCCACTTGGGAGAAGTGTATGGTGTTTCCTGAAACATCTAAAAAACAAAGCAACAGAGCGTAGGGCACTTTCACTTATGGTCCTATAGATTAGGGAAATTAAAATCAAAAAGACACAGCCACCCCAAAGTTTGGGACGCCTCTGTTTACAAGAACCTCGTTTACAGTACAAGTTCAACATCGCAGAAAGTGAAAAATGGATAAAGAATTTGTGGTATTTACTTACAAAGCAATATCACTCAGCAATGAAATCTATGTCATCAGGCCCTTAGCAGCACAATGAGTGGATTCAGGTATGATGATTCTAACTGAAATAAGTCACACAGAAAAAGAAACATCATAAGATATCAGTAATACACGGAATGTAAACTTGGCTACACAGGAACTGAATTACAGAACAGAACAGGGTCTCAAATTTACAAAACCAACTTATGCTTGCTTAAGGGGAAAGGTGAGTTGGGGTGCTGCATAAAACCAGAGATTGAAATGAGCACAGATAAAGTTCCTTAAGCCAAATATGGAATAGACAAGAGCTACTCCTTGCTCAACGAAATGGACTCAACACCGCATATTAAACGCCTAAGAATGTACCTGACTAGTAAGTATCTTAAAACCTATGGATTGCTATGTCTCCGAAAGAGAATCAAGCATGTGTACAGGGACATAAACGCAGCAGTGATAGGATTGGAGAGGTTCGGTGAGCAAATGAAGACCCTTTGAAGTCATATTGCATGGTACCCATTCCACGGGTTTCAAGTACCCAGGTTTAAGGTATTCTTCCTTCAGCTAAAACATGCATGTGGAACCTAGAGTATGATCAACCATGTGATCGGGAGACGTGTTCAAATATGTCTCAGTTTTCGTACCCTGGTACTCGGGTGCAACATTCCAGACGCTTTACTAACACTCTCCCGACTTGGAGAGTCAGTCCCTTTAACCTCCTGTTTGGCCCAGTTTGCAATTTCTGCGGAAGATGAACAGGAATAGCGAGAACCAATGAGAGACTAGCTGGAGGTGTCTGGACGGGCAAATTTAACTCTCATTTCCCACCAGGAAGAGGAATTAACCAAAGGCTCAGCTTACCGTGCCGGAACCAGATTAGGGCCTGAAGCCATACTGCAGTGTTGTGGCCAAGTCACAAGAAAGCGAGTTGAAGAAAGGAGCTCAGGGGCACTGTAATTCCCAAACCTGCAGAGTTATAAATGACAGCTATCGTCCAAAAATATACTGAAGTAAGGCTGCCAAGAGGACTTGAAAGCGGGGCAGAATTGCAGGAAACCGATTTCAGGAGGTAGACTGGAATTGCATTGAAAGCATAGGAAAGGAGGCAGAACGTCCACAATGATGCACTTGGCCAAAAAGGGCATATGCGTTTTTTCCTGAATATATTTAGGAAAAAACGCATACGCCCTTTTTGGCCAACCAAGCAAGCTTGCAAAGGAAATCTGCACTACAATGAAGTCTCACTTCCCCCCGGTCAAAAGGGCCATCTAAAAAAAGTGTAAAATCCAGAAAGGCAGGAGAGGCCATGGAGAACTGGGAGCCTTGTTATGCTGATGGGCGGGATGTAAATTGCCAACAGACACTCGGGAGAAGTGTATGGTGTTTCCTGAAACATCTAAAAAACAAAGCAACAGAGCCTAGGGCACTTCCACTTATGGTCCTATAGCTTAGGGAAATTAAAATCAAAAAGACACAGCCACCCCAAAGTTTGGGACGCCTCTGTTTACAAGAACCTCGTTTACAGTACAAGTTCAACATTGCAGAAAGTGAAAAATGGATAAAGAATTTGTGGTATTTACTTACAAAGCAATATCACTCAGCAATGAAATCTATGTCATCAGGCCCTTAGCAGCACAATGAGTGGATTCAGGTATGATGATTCTAACTGAAATAAGTCACACAGAAAAAGAAACATCATAAGATATCACTAATACACAGAATGTAATCTTGGCTACACAGGAACTGAATTCCAAAACAGAACAGGGTCTCAAATTTAGAAAACCAACTTATGCTTGCTTAAGGGGAAAGGTGAGTTGGGGTGCTGCATAAAACCAGAGATTGAAATGAGCACAGATAAAGTTCCTTAAGCCAAATATGGAATAGACAAGAGCTACTCCTTGCTCAACGAAATGGACTCAACACCCCATATTAAACGCCTAAGAATGTACCTGACTAGTAAGTATCTTAAAACCTATGGATTGCTATGTCTCCAAAAGAGAATCAAGCGTGTGTACAGGGGCATAAACGCAGCAGTGATAGGATTGGAGAGGTTCGGTGAGCAAATGAAGACCCTTTGAAGTCATATTGCATGGTACCCATTACACGGGTCTCAACTCTCCAGGTTTAAGGTATTCTTCCTTCAGCTAAAACATGCATGTGGAACCCAGAGTATGATCAACCGTGTGAACGGGAGACGTGTTCAAATATGTCTCAGTTTTCCTCCCCTGTTACTCGGGTGTAACATTCCATACGCTTTACTAACACTCTCCCCACTTGGAGAGTCAGCGCCTTTAACCTCCTGTTTGGCACAGTTTGAAAATTCTGCGGAAGATGAACAGGAATAGGGAGAACCAATGAGAGACTAGCTGGAGGTGTCTGGACGGGCAAATTTAACTCTCATTTCCCACCAGGAAGAGGAAATAACCAAAGATTCAGCGTGCCGTGCCGGAACCAGATTAGGGCCTGAAGCCATCCTGCGGTGTTGTGGCCAGCTCAAAAGAAAGCGAGTTGAAGAAAGGAGCTCAGGGGCACTGTAATTCACAAACCTGCAGAGTTATAAATGACAGCTATCGTCCAAAAATATACTGAAGTAAGGCTGCCAAGAGGACTTGAAAGTGGGGCAGAATTGCAGGAAACCGATTTCAGGAGGTAGACTGGAATTGCATTGAAAGCATAGGAAAAGAGGCAGAACGTCCACAATGATGCACTTGGCCAAAAAGGACGTATGTGTTTTTTCCTGAATATATTCAGGAAAAAACGCATACGCCCTTTTTGGCCAACCAAGCAAGCTTGCAAAGGAAATCTGCACTACAATGAAGTCTCACTTCCCCCCGGTCAAAAGGGCCATCTGAAAAAAGTGTAAAATCCAGAAAGGCAGGACAGGCCATGGAGAACTGGGAGCCTTGTTATGCTGATGGGCGGGATGTAAATTGCCAACAGACACTTGGGAGAAGTGTATGGTGTTTCCTGAAACATCTAAAAAACAAAGCAACAGAGCCTAGGGCACTTCCACTTATGGTCCTATAGCTTAGGGAAATTAAAATCAAAGAGACACAGCCACCCCAAAGTTTGGTACGCCTCTGTTTACAAGAACCTCGTTTACCGTACAAGTTCAATATCACAGAAAGTGAAAAATGGATAAAAAACTTGTGGTACTTACGTACAATGCAGTATCACTCAGCAATGAAATCTATGTCATCAGGCCCGTAGCAGCATAATGAGTGGATTCAGGTACGATGATTCTAACTGAAATAAGTCACACAGAAAAAGAACCATCATAAGATATCAGTAATACACAGAATGTAAACTTGGCTACACAGGAACTGAATTACAGAACAGAACAGGGTCTCAAATTTAGAAAACCAACTTATGCTTGCTTAAGGGGAAAGGTGAGTTGGGGTGCTGCATAAAACCAGCGATTGAAATGAGCACAGATAAAGTTCCTTAAGCCAAATATGGAATAGACAAGAGCTACTCCTTGCTCAACGAAATGGACTCAACACCCCATATTAAACGCCTAAGAATGTACCTGACTAGTAAGTATCTTAAAACCTATGGATTGCTATGTCTCCAAAAGAGAATCAAGCATGTGTACAGGGCCATAAACGCAGCAGTGATAGGATTGGAGAGGTTCGGTGAGCAAATGAAGACCCTTTGAAGTCATATTGCATGGTACCCATTCCACGGGTTTCAACTACCCAGGTTTAAGGTATTCTTCCTTCAGCTAAAACATGCATGTGGAACCTAGAGTATGATCAACCATGTGAACGGGAGACGTGTTCAAATATGTCTCAGTTTTCTTCCCCTGGTACTCGGGTGCAATATTCCAGATGCTTTACTAACACTCTCCCCACTTGGAGAGTCAGCACCTTTAACCTCCTGTTTGGCCCAGTGTGCAATTTCTGCGGAAGATGAACAGGAATAGGGAGAACCAATGAGAGACTAGCTGCAGGTGTCTGGACGGGCAAATTTAACTCTCATTTCCCACCAGGAAGAGGAAATAACCAAAGGCTCAGCGTGCCGTGCCGGAACCAGATTAGGGCCTGAAGCCATCCTGCGGTGTTGCGGCCAGCTCACAAGAAAGCGAGTTGAAGAAAGGAGCTCAGGGGCACTGTAATTCACAAACCTGCAGAGTTATAAATGACAGCTATCGTCCAAAAATATACTGAAGTAAGGCTGCCAAGAGGACTTGAAAGCGGGGCAGAATTGCAGGAAACCGATTTCAGGAGGTAGACTGGAATTGCATTGAAAGCATAGGAAAAGAGGCAGAACGTCCACAATGATGCACTTGGCCAAAAAGGGCGTATGCGTTTTTTCCTGAATATATTCAGGAAAAAACGCATACGCATTTTTTGGCCAACCAAGCAAGCTTGCAAAGGAAATCTGCACTACAATGAAGTCTCACTTCCCCCTTGTCAAAAGGGCCATCTGAAAAAAGTGTAAAATCCAGAAAGGCAGGACAGGCCATGGAGAACTGGGAGCCTTGTTATGCTGATCGGCGGGATGTAAATTGCCAACAGACACTCGGGAGAAGTGTATGGTGTTTCCTGAAACATCTAAAAAACAAAGCATCAGAGCCTAGGGCACTTCCACTTATGGTCCTATAGCTTAGGGAAATTAAAATCAAAAAGACACAGCCACCCCAAAGTTTGGGACACCTCTGTTTACAAGAACCTCGTTTACAGTACAAGTTCAACATCGCAGAAAGTGAAAAATGGATAATGAAGTTGTGGTATTTACTTACAAAGCAATATCACTCAGCAATGAAATCTATGTCATCAGGCCCTTAGCAGCACAATGAGTGGATTCAGGTATGATGATTCTAACTGAAATAAGTCACACAGAAAAAGAAACATCATAAGATATCACTAATACACGGAATGTAAACTTGGCTACACAGGAACTGAATTCCAAAGCAGAACAGGGTCTCAAATTTAGAAAACCAACTTATGCTTGCTTAAGGGTAAAGGTGAGTTGGGGTGCTGCATAAAACCAGAGATTGAAATGAGCACAGATAAAGTTCCTTAAGCCAAATATGGAATAGACAAGAGCTACTCCTTGCTCAACGAAATGGACTCAACACCGCATATTAAACGCCTAAGAATGTACCTGACTAGTAAGTATCTTAAAACCTATGGATTGCTATGTCTCCGAAAGAGAATCAAGCATGTGTACAGGGGCATAAACGCAGCAGTGATAGGATTGGAGAGGTTCGGTGAGCAAATGAAGACCCTTTGAAATCATATTGCATGGTACCCATTCCACGGGTCTCAACTCTCCAGGTTTAAGGTGTTCTTCCTTCAGCTAAAACATGCATGTGGAACCCAGAGTATGATCAACCGTGTGAACGGGAGACGTGTTCAAATATGTCTCAGTTTTCCTCCCCTGGTACTCGGGTGCAACATTCCAGACGCTTTACTAACACTCTCCCCACTTGGAGAGTCAGCACCTTTAACGTCCTGTTTGGCCCAGTTTGCAATTTCTGCGGAAGATGAACAGGAATAGCGAGAACCAATGTGAGACTAGCTGGAGGTGTCTGGACGGGCAAATTTAAGTCTCATGTCCCACCAGAAAGAGGAAATAACCAAAGGCACAGCGTGCCGTGCCGGAACCAGATTAGGGCCTGAAGCCATCCTGCGGTGTTGCGGCCAGGTCACAAGAAAGCGAGTTGAAGAAAGGAGCTCAGGGGCACTGTAATTCACAAACCTGCAGAGTTATAAATGACAGCTATCGTCCAAAAATATACTGAAGTAAGGCTGCCAAGAGGACTTGAAAGCGGGGCAGAATTGCAGGAAACCGATTTCAGGAGGTAGACTGGAATTGCATTGAAAGCATAGGAAAAGAGGCAGAACGTCCACAATGATGCACTTGGCCAAAAAGGGCGTATGCGTTTTTTCCTGAATATATTCAGGAAAAAACGCATACGCCCTTTTTGGCCAACCAAGCAAACTTGCAAAGGAAATCTGCACTACAATGAAGTCTCACTTCCCCCCGGTCAAAAGGGCCATCTGCAAAAAGTGTAAAATCCAGAAAGGCAGGACAGGCCATGGAGAACTGGGAGCCTTGTTATGCTGATGGGCGGGATGTAAATTGCCAACAGACACTCCGGAGAAGTGTATGGGGTTTCCTGAAACATCTAAAAAACAAAGCAACAGAGCCTAGGGCACTTCCACTTATGGTCCTATAGCTTAGGGAAATTAAAATCAAAAAGACACAGCCACCCCAAAGTTTGGGACGCCTCTGTTTACAAGAACCTTGTTTACCGTACAAGCTCAATATCACAGAAAGTGAAAAATGGATAAAGAACTTGTGGTACTTACGTACAATGCAGTATCACTCAGCAATGAAATCTATGTCATCAGGCCCGTAGAAGCATAATGAGTGGATTCAGGGACGATGATTCTAACTGAAATAAGTCACACAGAAAAAGAAACATCATAAGATATCAGTAATACACGGAATGTAAACTTGGCTACACAGGAACTGAATTCCAAAACAGAACAGGGTCTCAAATTTAGAAAACCAACTTATGCTTGCTTAAGGGGAAAGGTGAGTTGGGGTGCTGCATAAAACCAGAGACTGAAATGAGCACAGATAAAGTTCCTTAAGCCAAATATGGAATAGACAAGAGCTACTCCTTGCTCAACGAAATGGACTCAACACCCCATATTAAACGCCTAAGAATGTACCTGACTAGTAAGTATCTTAAAACCTATGGATTGCTATGTCTCCAAAAGAGAATCAAGCGTGTGTACAGGGGCATAAACGCAGCAGTGATAGGATTGGAGAGGTTCGGTGAGCAAATGAAGACCCTTTGAAGTCCTATTGCATGGTACCCATTACACGGGTGTCAACTCTCCAGGGTTAAGGTATTCTTCCTTCAGCTAAAACATGCATGTGGAACCCAGAGTATGATCAACCGTGTGAACGGGAGACGTGTTCAAATATGTCTCAGTTTTCCTCCTCTGGTACTCGGGTGCAACATTTCAGACGCTTTACTAACACTCTCCCGACTTGGAGAGTCAGTCCCTTTAACCTCCTGTTTGGCCCAGTTTGCAATTTCTGCGGAAGATGAACAGGAATAGCGAGAACCAATGAGAGACTAGCTGGAGGTGTCTGGACGGGCAAATTTAACTCTCATTTCCCACCAGGAAGAGGAAATAACCAAAGGCTCAGCGTGCCGTGCCGGAACCAGATTAGGGCCTGTAGCCATCCTGCGGTGTTGCGGCCAGCTCAAAAGAAAGCGAGTTGAAGAAAGGAGCTCAGGGGCACTGTAATTCACAAACCTGCAGAGTTATAAATGACAGCTATCGTCCAAAAATATACTGAAGTAAGGCTGCCAAGAGGACTTGAAAGCGGGGCAGAATTGCAGGAAACCGATTTCAGGAGGTAGACTGGAATTGCATTGAAAGCATAGGAAAAGAGGCAGAACGTCCACAATGATGCACTTGGCCAAAAAGGGCGTATGCGTTTTTTCCTGTATATATTCAGGAAAAAACACATACGCACTTTTTGGCCAACCAAGCAAGCTTGCAAAGGAAATCTGCACTACAATGAAGTCTCACTTCCCCCCGGTCAAAAGGGCCATCTGAAAAAAGTGTAAAATCCAGAAAGGCAGGACAGGCCATGGAGAACTGGGAGCCTTGTTATGCTGATGGGCGGGATGTAAATTGCCAACAGACACTCGGGAGAAGTGTATGGTGTTTCCTGAAACATCTAAAAAACAAAGCAACAGAGCCTAGGGCACTTCCACTTATGGTCCTATAGCTTAGGGAAATTAAAATCAAAAAGAAACAGCCACCCCAAAGTTTGGGACGCCTCTGTTTACAAGAACCTCATTTACCGTACAAGTTCAATATCACAGAAAGTGAAAAATGGATAAAGAACTTGTGGTACTTAAGTACAATGCAGCATCACTCAGCAATGAAATCTATGTCATCAAGCCCGTAGCATCATAATGAGTGGATTCAGGTACGATGATTCTAACTGAAATAAGTCACACAGAAAAAGAAACATCATAAGATATCAGTAATACATGGAATGTAAACTTGGCTACACAGGAACTGAATTACAGAACAGAACAGGGTCTCAACTTTAGAAAACCAACTTATGCTTGCTTAAGAGTAAAGGTGAGTTGGGGTGCTGCATAAAACCAGAGATTGAAATGAGCACAGATAAAGTTCCTTAAGCCAAATATGGAATAGACAAGAGCTACTCCTTGCTCAACGAAATGGACTCAACACCCCATATTAAACGCCTAAGAATGTACTTGACTAGTAAGTATCTTAAAACCTATGGATTGCTATGTCTCCGAAAGAGAATCAAGCATGTGTACAGGGGCATAAACGCAGCAGTGATAGGATTGGAGAGGTTCGGTGAGCAAATGAAGACCCTTTGAAGTCCTATTGCATGGTACCCCTTCCACGGGTCTCAACTCTCCAGTTTTAAGGTATTCTTCCTTCAACTAAAACATGCATGTGGAACCTAGAGTATGATCAACCATGTGATCGGGAGACGTGTTCAAATATGTCTCAGTTTTCGTACCCTGGTACTTGGGTGCAACATTCCAGATGCTTTACTAACACTCTCCCGACTTGGAGAGTCAGCGCCTTTAACCTCCTGTTTGGCCCAGTTTGAAATTTCTGCTGAAGATGAACAGGAATAGCGAGAACCAATGAGAGACCAACTGGAGGTTTCTGGACGGGCAAATTTTACTCTCATTTCCCACCAGGAAGAGGAATTAACCAAAGGCTCAGCGTGCCGTGCCGGAACCAGATTAGGGCCTGAAGCCATCCTGCGGTGTTGCGGCCAGCTCAAAAGAAAGCGAGTTGAAGAAAGGAGCTCAGGGGCACTGTAATTCACAAACCTGCAGAGTTATAAATGACAGCTATCGTCCAAAAATATACTGAAGTAAGGCTGCCAAGAGGACTTGAAAGCGGGGCAGAATTGCAGGAAACCGATTTCAGGAGGTAGACTGGAATTGCATTGAAAGCATAGGAAAAGAGGCAGAACGTCCACAATGATGCACTTGGCCAAAAAGGGCGTATGCGTTTTTTCCTGAATATATTCAGGAAAAAACGCATACGCCCTTTTTGGCCAACCAAGCAAGCTTGCAAAGGAAATCTGCACTACAATGAAGTCTCACTTCCCCCCGGTCAAAAGGGCCATCTGAAAAAAGTGTAAAATCCAGAAAGGCAGGACAGGCCATGGAGAACTGGGAGCCTTGTAATGCTGATGGGCGGGATGTAAATTGCCAACAGACACTCGGGAGAAGTGTATGGTGTTTCCTGAAACATCTAAAAAACAAAGCAACAGAGCCTAGGGCACTTCCACTTATGGTCCTATAGCTTAGGGAAATTAAAATCAAAAAGACACAGCCACCCCAAAGTTTGGGACGCCTCTGTTTACAAGAACCTCGTTTACAGTACAAGTTCAACATCGCAGAAAGTGAAAAATGGATAAAGAAGTTGTGGTATTTACTTACAAAGCAATATCACTCAGCAATGAAATCTATGTCATCAGGCCCTTAGCAGCACAATGAGTGGAATCAGGTATGATGATTCTAACTGAAATAAGTCACACAGAAAAAGAAACATCATAAGATATCAGTAATACATGGAATGTAAACTTGGCTACACAGGAACTGAATTACAGAACAGAACAGGGTCTCAACTTTAGAAAACCAACTTATGCTTGCTTAAGAGTAAAGGTGAGTTGGGGTGCTGCATAAAACCAGAGATTGAAATGAGCACAGATAAAGTTCCTTAAGCCAAATATGGAATAGACAAGAGCTACTCCTTGCTCAATGAAATGGACTCAACACCGCATATTAAACGCCTAAGAATGTACTTGACTAGTAAGTATCTTAAAACCTATGGATTGCTATGTCTCCGAAAGAGAATCAAGCATGTGTACAGGGCCATAAACGCAGCAGTGATAGGATTGGAGAGGTTCGGTGAGCAAATGAAGACCCTTTGAAGTCCTATTGCATGGTACCCCTTCCACGGGTCTCAACTCTCCAGTTTTAAGGTATTCTTCCTTCAGCTAAAACATGCATGTGGAACCTAGAGTATGATCAACCATGTGATCGGGAGACGTGTTCAAATATGTCTCAGTTTTCGTACCTGGTACTTGGGTGCAACATTCCAGACGCTTTACTAACACTCTCCCGACTTGGAGAGTCAGTCCCTTTAACCTCCTGTTTGGCCCAGTTTGCAATTTCTGCTGAAGATGAACAGGAATAGCGAGAACCAATGAGAGACCAACTGGAGGTTTCTGGACGGGCAAATTTTACTCTCATTTCCCACCAGGAAGAGGAATTAACCAAAGGCTCAGCGTGCCGTGCCGGAACCAGATTAGGGCCTGAAGCCATCCTGCGGTGTTGCGGCCAGCTCAAAAGAAAGCGAGTTGAAGAAAGGAGCTCAGGGGCACTGTAATTCACAAACCTGCAGAGTTATAAATGACAGCTATCGTCCAAAAATATACTGAAGTAAGGCTGCCAAGAAGACTTGAAAGCGGGGCAGAATTGCAGGAAACTGATTTCAGGAGGTAGACTGGAATTGCATTGAAAGCATAGGAAAAGAGGCAGAACGTCCACAATGATGCACTTGGCCAAAAAGGGCGTATGCGTTTTTTCCTGAATACATTCAGGAAAAAACGCATACGCCCTTTTTAGCCAACCAAGCAAACTTGCAAAGGAAATCTGCACTACAATGAAGTCTCACTTCCCCCCGGTCAAAAGGGCCATCTGAAAAAAGTGTAAAATCCAGAAAGGCAGGACAGGCCATGGAGAACTGGGAGCCTTGTTATGCTGATGGGCGGGATGTAAATTGCCAACAGACACTCGGGAGAAGTGTATGGTGTTTCCTGAAACATCTAAAAAACAAAGCAACAGAGCCTAGGGCACTTCCACTTATGGTCCTATAGCTTAGGGAAATTAAAATCAAAAAGACACAGCCACCCCAAAGTTTGGGACGCCTCTGTTTACAAGAACCTCGTTTACAGTACAAGTTCAACATCGCAGAAAGTGAAAAATGGATAAAGAAGTTGTGGTATTTACTTACAAAGCAATATCACTCAGCAATGAAATCTATGTCATCAGGCCCTTAGCAGCACAATGAGTGGATTCAGGTATGATGATTCTAACTGAAATAAGTCACACAGAAAAAGAAACATCATAAGATATCAGTAATACACGGAATGTAAACTTGGCTACACAGGAACTGAATTACAGAACAGAACAGGGTCTCAAATTTAGAAAAGCAACTTATGCTTGCTTAAGGGGAAAGGTGAGTTGGGGTGCTGCATAAAACCAGAGATTGAAATGAGCACAGATAAAGTTCCTTAAGCCAAATATGGAATAGACAAGAGCTACACCTTGCTCAACGAAATGGACTAAACACCCCATATTAAACACCTAAGAATGCACATGACTAGTAAGTATCTTAAAACCTATGGATTGCTATGTCTCCAAAAGAGAATCAAGCGTGTGTACAGGGGCATAAACGCAGCAGTGATAGGATTGGAGAGGTTCGGTGAGCAAATGAAGACCCTTTGAAGTCATATTGCATGGTACCCATTCCACGGGTCTCAACTCTCCAGGTTTAAGGAATTCTTCCTTCAGCTAAAACATGCATGTGGAACCCAGAGTATGATCAACCGTGTGAACGGGAGACTTGTTCAAATATGTCTCAATTTTCCTCCCCTGGTACTCGGGTGCAACATTCCAGATGCTTTACTAACACTCTCCCCACTTGGAGAGTCAGCGCCTTCAACCTCCTGTTTGGCCCAGTTTGCAATTTCTGCGGAAGATGAACAGGAATAGGGAGAACCAATGAGAGAATAGCTAGAGGTGTCTGGACGGGCAAATTTAACTCTCATTTCCCACCAGGAAGAGGAAATAACCAAAGGCTCAGCGTGCCGTGCCGGAACTAGATTAGGGCCTGAAGCCATCCTGCGGTGTTGCGGCCAGGTCACAAGAAAGCGAGTTGAAGAAAGGAGCTCAGGGGCACTGTAATTCACAAACCTGCAGAGTTATAAATGACAGCTATCGTCCAAAAATATACTGAAGTAAGGCTGCCAAGAGGACTTGAAAGCGGGGCAGAATTGCAGGAAACCGATTTCAGGAGGTAGACTGGAATTGCATTGAAAGCATAGGAAAAGAGGCAGAACGTCCACAATGATGCACTTGGCCAAAAAGGGCGTATGTGTTTTTTCCTGAATATATTCAGGAGAAAACGCATACGCCCTTTTTGGCCAACCAAGCAAGCTTGCAAAGACATCTGCACTACAATGAAGACTCACTTCCCCCCAGTCAAAAGGGCCATCTGAAGAAAGTGTAAAATCCAGAAAGGCAGGACAGGCCATGGAGAACTGGGAGCCTTGTTATGCTGTTGGGCGTGATGTAAATTGCCAACAGCCACTTAGGAGAAGTGTATGTTGTTTCCTGAAACATCTAAAAACCAAAGCAACAGAGCCTAGGGCACTTCCACTTATGGTCCTATAGCTTAGGGAAATTAAAATCAAAGAGACACAGCCACCCCAAAGTTTGGGACGGCTCTGTTTACAAGAACCTCGTTTACGGTACAAGTTCAATATCACAGAAAGTGAAAAATGGATAAAGAAATTGTGGTACTTACGTACAATGTAGTATCACTCAGCAATGAAATCTATGTCATCAGGCCCGTAGCAGCATAATGAGTGGATTCAGGTACGACGATTCTAACTGAAATAAGTCACACAGAAAAAGAAACATCATAAGATATCACTAACACACGGGATGTAAACTTGGCTACAGAAGAACTGAATTACAGAACAGAACAGGGTCTCAAATTGAGAAAACCAACTTATGCTTGCTTAAGGGGAAATTTGAGTTGAGGTGCTGCATAAAACCAGAGATTGAAATGAGCACAGATAAAGTTCCTTAAGCCAAATATGGAATAGACAAGAGCTACTCCTTGCTCAACGAAATGGACTCAACACCCCATATTAAACGCCTAAGGATGTACCTGACTAGTAAGTATCTTAAAACCTATGGATTGCTATGTCTCCAAAAGAGAATCAAGCATGTGTACAGGGGCATAAACGCAGCAGTGATAGGATTGGAGAGGTTCGGTGAGCAAATGAAGACCCTTTGAAGACATATTGCATGGTACCCATTCCACGGGTCTCAACTCTCCAGGTTTAAGGTATTCTTCCTTCAGCTAAAACATGCATGTGGAACCCAGAGTATGATCAACCATGTGATCGGGAGACTTGTTCAAATATGTCTCAGTTTTCCTCCCCTGGTACTCGGGTGTAACATTCCAGATGCTTTACTATCACTCTCCCCACTTGGAGACTCAGTGCCTTCAACCTCCTGTTTGGCCCAGTTTGCAATTTCTGCGGAAGATGAACAGGAATAGGGAGAACCAATGAGAGACTAGCTGGAGGTGTCTGGACGGGCAAATTTAACTCTCATTTCCCACCAGGAAGAGGAAATAACCAAAGGCTCAGCGTGCCGTGCCGGAACCAGATTAGGGCCTGAAGCCATCCTGCGGTGTTGCGGCCAGGTCACAAGAAAGCGAGTTGAAGAAAGGAGCTGAGGGGCACTGTAATTCACAAACCTGCAGAGTTATAAATGACAGCTATCGTCCAAAAATATACTGAAGTAAGGCTGCCAAGAGGACTTGAAAGCGGGGCAGAATTGCAGGAAACCGATTTCAGGAGGTAGACTGGAATTGCATTGAAAGCATAGGAAAAGAGCCAGAACGTCCACAATGATGCACTTGGCCAAAAAGGGCGTATGCGTTTTTTCCTGAATATATTCAGGAAAAAACGCATACGCCCTTTTTGGCCAACCAAGCAAGCTTGCAAAGGAAATCTGCACTACAATGAAGTCTCACTTCCCCCCGGTCAAAAGGGACATCTGAAAAAAGTGTAAAATCCAGAAAGGCAGGACAGGCCATGGAGAACTGGGAGCCTTGTTATGCTGATGGGCGGGATGTATATTGCCAACAGACACTCGGGAGAAGTGTATGGTGTTTCCTGAAACATCTAAAAAACAAAGCAACAGAGCCTAGGGCACTTCCACTTATGGTCCTATAGCTTAGGGAAATTAAAATCAAAAAGACACAGCCACCCCAAAGTTTGGGACGCCTCTGTTTACAAGAACCTCGTTTACCGTACAAGTTCAATATCACAGAAAGTGAAAAATGGATAAAGAACTTGTGGTACTTACGTACAATGCAGTATCACTCAGCAATGAAATCTATGTCATCAGGCCCGTAGCAGCATAATGAGTGGATTCAGGTATGATGATTCTAACTGAAATAAGTCACACAGAAAAAGAAACATCATAAGATATCACTAATACACGGAATGTAAACTGGGCTACACAGGAACTGAATTACAAAACAGAACAGGGTCTCAAATTTAGAAAACCAACTTATGCTTGCTTAAGGGGAAAGGTGAGTTGGGGTGCTGCATAAAACCAGAGATTGAAATGAGCACAGATAAAGTTCCTTAAGCCAAATATGGAATAGACAAGAGCTACTCCTTGCTCAACGAAATGGACTCAACACCCCATATTAAACGCCTAAGAATGTACCTGACTAGTAAGTATCTTAAAACCTATGGATTGCTATGTCTCCGAAAGAGAATCAAGCATGTGTACAGGGACATAAACGCAGCAGTGATAGGATTGGAGAGGTTCGGTGAGCAAATGAAGACCCTTTGGAGTCATATTGCATGGTACCCATTCCACGGGTTTCAAGTACCCAGGTTTAAGGTATTCTTCCTTCAGCTAAAACATGCATGTGGAACCTAGAGTATGATCAACCATGTGATCGGGAGACGTGTTCAAATATGTCTCAGTTTTCGTACCCTGGTACTCGGGTGCAACATTCCAGATGCTTTACTAACACTCTCCCGACTTGGAGAGTCAGTCCCTTTAACCTCCTGTTTGGCCCAGTTTGCAATTTCTGCGGAAGATGAACAGGAATAGCAAGAACCAATGAGAGACTAGCTGGAGGTGTCTGGACGGGCAAATTTAACTCTCATTTCCCACCAGGAAGAGGAATTAACCAAAGGCTCAGCTTACCGTGCCGGAACCAGATTAGGGCCTGAAGCCATACTGCAGTGTTGCGGCCAAGTCACAAGAAAGCGAGTTGAAGAAAGGAGCTCAGGGGCACTGTAATTCCCAAACCTGCAGAGTTATAAATGACAGCTATCGTCCAAAAATATACTGAAGTAAGGCTGCCAAGAGGACTTGAAAGCGGGGCAGAATTGCAGGAAACCGATTTCAGGAGGTAGACTGGAATTGCATTGAAAGCATAGGAAAGGAGGCAGAACGTCCACAATGATGCACTTGGCCAAAAAGGGCATATGCGTTTTATCCTGAATATATTTAGGAAAAAACGCATACGCCCTTTTTGGCCAACCAAGCAAGCTTGCAAAGGAAATCTGCACTACAATGAAGTCTCACTTCCCCCCGGTCAAAAGGGCCATCTGAAAAAAGTGTAAAATCCAGAAAGGCAGGACAGGCCATGGAGAACTGGGAGCCTTGTTATGCTGATGGGCGGGATGTAAATTGCCAACAGACACTCGGGAGAAGTGTATGGTGTTTCCTGAAACATCTAAAAAACAAAGCAACAGAGCCTAGGGCACTTCCACTTATGGTCCTATAGCTTAGGGAAATTAAAATCAAAAAGACACAGCCACCCCAAAGTTTGGGACGCCTCTGTTTACAAGAACCTCGTTTACCGTACAAGTTCAATATCACATAAAGTGAAAAATGGATAAAGAACTTGTGGTACTTACGTACAATGCAGTATCACTCAGCAATGAAATCTATGTCATCAGGCCCGTAGCAGCATAATGAGTGGATTCAGGTACGATGATTCTAACTGAAATAAGTCACACAGAAAAAGAAACATCATAAGATATCACTAATACACGGAATGTAAACTTGGCTACACAGGAACTGAATTCCAAAACAGAACAGGGTCTCAAATTTAGAAAACCAACTTATGCTTGCTTAAGGGGAAAGGTGAGTTGGGGTGGTGCATAAAAGCAGAGATTGAAATGAGCACAGATAAAGTTCCTTAAGCCAAATATGGAATAGACAAGAGCTACTCCTTGCTCAACGAAATGGACTCAACACCAAATATTAAACGCCTAAGAATGTACCTGACTAGTAAGTATCTTAAAACCTATGGATTGCTATGTCTCCAAAAGAGAATCAAGCGTGTGTACAGGGGCATAAACGCAGCAGTGATAGGATTGGAGAGGTTCGGTGAGCAAATGAAGACCCTTTGAAGTCATATTGCATGGTACCCATTACACGGGTCTCAACTCTCCAGGTTTAAGGTATTCTTCCTTCAGCTAAAACATGCATGTGGATCCCAGAGTATGATCAACCGTGTGAATGGGAGACGTGTTCAAATATGTCTCAGTTTTACTCCCCTGGTACTCGGGTGCAACATTCCAGACGCTTTACTAACACTCTCCCCACTTGGAGAGTCAGCGCCTTTAACCTCCTGTTTGGCCCAGTTTGCAATTTCTGCGGAAGATGAACAGGAATAGGGAGAACCAATGAGAGACTAGCTGGAGGTGTCTAGACGGGCAAATTTAACTCTCATTTCCCACCAGGAAGAGGAAATAACCAAAGGCTCAGCGTGCCGTGCCGGAACCACATTAGGGCCTGAAGCCATCTTGCGGTGTTGCGGCCAGCTCAAAAGAAAGCGAGTTGAAGAAAGGAGCTCAGGGGCACTGTAATTCACAAACCTGCAGAGTTATAAATGACAGCTATCGTCCAAAAATATACTGAAGTAAGGCTGCCAAGAGGACTTGAAAGCGGGGCAGAATTGCAGGAAACCGATTTCAGGAGGTAGACTGGAATTGCATTGAAAGCATAGGAAAAGAGGCAGAACGTCCACAATGATGCACTTGGCCAAAAAGGGCGTATGCGTTTTTTCCTGAATATATTCAGGAAAAAACGCATACGCCCTTTTTGGCCAACCAAGCAAGCTTGCAAAGAAATCTGCACTACAATGAAGACTCACTTCCCCCCGGTCAAAAGGGCCATCTGAAGAAAGTGTAAAATCCAGAAAGGCAGGACAGGCCATGGAGAACTGGGAGCCTTGTTATGCTGATGGGCGTGATGTAAATTGCCAACAGCCACTTGGGAGAAGTGTATGGTGTTTCCTGAAACATCTAAAAAACAAAGCAACAGAGCGTAGGGCACTTTCACTTATGGTCCTATAGATTAGGGAAATTAAAATCAAAAAGACACAGCCACCCCAAAGTTTGGGACGCCTCTGTTTACAAGAACCTCGTTTACAGTACAAGTTCAACATCGCAGAAAGTGAAAAATGGATAAAGAATTTGTGGTATTTACTTACAAAGCAATATCACTCAGCAATGAAATCTATGTCATCAGGCCCTTAGCAGCACAATGAGTGGATTCAGGTATGATGATTCTAACTGAAATAAGTCACACAGAAAAAGAAACATCATAAGATATCACTAATACACAGAATGTAAACTTGGCTACACAGGAACTGAATTCCAAAACAGAACAGGGTCTCAAATTTAGAAAACCAACTTATGCTTGCTTAAGGGGAAAGGTGATTTGGGGTGCTGCATAAAACCAGAGATTGAAATGAGCACAGATAAAGTTCCTTAAGCCAAATATGGAATAGACAAGAGCTACTCCTTGCTCAACGAAATGGACTCAACACCCCATATTAAACGCCTAAGAATGTACCTGTCTAGTAAGTATCTTAAAACCTATGGATTGCTATGTCTCCAAAAGAGAATCAAGCGTGTGTACAGGGGCATAAACGCAGCAGTGATAGGATTGGAGAGGTTCGGTGAGCAAATGAAGACCCTTTGAAGTCATATTGCATGGTACCCATTACACGGGTCTCAACTCTCCAGGTTTAAGGTATTCTTCCTTCAGCTAAAACATGCATGTGGAACCCAGAGTATGATCAACCGTGTGAACGGGAGACGTGTTCAAATATGTCTCAGTTTTCCTCCCCTGGTACTCGGGTGTAACATTCCATACGCTTTACTAACACTCTCCCCACTTGGAGAGTCAGCGCCTTTAACCTCCTGTTTGGCCCAGTTTGCAATTTCTGCGGAAGATGAACAGGAATAGCGAGAACCAATGAGAGACTAGCTGGAGGTGTCTGGACGGGCAAATTTAACTCTCATTTCCCATCAGGAAGAGGAAATAACCAAAGGCTCAGCGTGCCGTGCCGGAACCGGATTAGGGCCTGAAGCCATCCTGCGGTGTTGCGGCCAGGTCACAAGAAAGCGAGTTGAAGAAAGGAGCTCAGGGGCACTGTAATTCACAAACCTGCAGAGTTATAAATGACAGCTATCGTCCAAAAATATACTGAAGTAAGGCTGCCAAGAGGACTTGAAAGCGGGGCAGAATTGCAGGAAACCGATTTCAGGAGGTAGACTGGAATTGCATTGAAAGCATAGGAAAAGAGGCAGAACGTCCACAATGATGCACTTGGCCAAAAAGGGCGTATGCGTTTTTTCCTGAATATATTCAGGAAAAAACGCATACGCCCTTTTTGGCCAACCAAGCAAGCTTGCAAAGGAAATCTGCACTACAATGAAGTCTCACTTCCCCCCGGTCAAAAGGGCCATCTGAAAAAAGTGTAAAATCCAGAAAGGCAGGACAGGCCATGGAGAACTGGGAGCCTTGTTATGCTGATGGGCGGGATGTAAATTGCCAACAGACACTCGGGAGAAGTGTATGGTGTTTCCTGAAACATCTAAAAAACAAAGCAACAGAGCCTAGGGCACTTCCACTTATGGTCCTAAAGATAAGGGAAATTAAAATCAAAAAGACACAGACACCCCAAAGTTTGGGACGCCTCTGTTTACAAGAACCTCGTTTACAGTACAAGTTCAACATCGCAGAAAGTGAAAAATGGATAAATAAGTTGTGGTATTTACTTACAAAGCAATATCACTCAGCAATGAAATCTATGTCATCAGGCCCTTAGCAGCACAATGAGTGGATTCAGGTATGATGATTCTAACTGAAATAAGTCACACAGAAAAAGAAACATCATAAGATATCAGTAATACACGGAATGTAAACTTGGCTACACAGGAACTGAATTCCAAAACAGAACAGGGTCTCAAATTTAGAAAACCAACTTATGCTTGCTTAAGGGGAAAGGTGATTTGGGGTGCTGCATAAAACCAGCGATTGAAATGAGCACAGATAAAGTTCCTTAAGCCAAATATGGAATAGACAAGAGCTACTCCTTGCTCAACGAAATGGACTCAACACCCCATATTAAACGCCTAAGAATGTACCTGACTAGTAAGTATCTTAAAACCTATGGATTGCTATGTCTCCAAAAGAGAATCAAGCGTGCGTACAGGGGCATAAAAGCAGCAGTGATAGGATTGGAGAGGTTCGGTGAGCAAATGAAGACCCTTTGAAGTCATATTGCATGTTACCCATTCCACGGGTCTCAACTCTCCAGGTTTAAGGTATTCTTCCTTCAGCTAAAACATGCATGTGGAACCCAGAGTATGATCAACCATGTGAACGGGAGACGTGTTCAAATATGTCTCAGTTTTCCTCCCCTGGTACTCGGGTGCAACATTCCAGACGCTTTACTAACACTCTCCCCACTTGGAGAGTCAGCGCCTTTAACCTCCTGTTTGGCCCAGTTTGCAATTTCTGCGGAAGATGAACAGGAATAGGGAGAACCAATGAGAGACTAGCTGGAGGTGTCTGGACGGGCAAATTGAACTCTCATTTCCCACCAGGAAGAGGAAATAACCAAAGGCTCAGCGTGCCGTGCCGGAACCAGATTAGGGCCTGAAGCCATCCTGCGGTGTTGCGGCCAGCTCAAAAGAAAGCGAGTTGAAGAAAGGAGCTCAGGGGCACTGTAATTCACAAACCTGCAGAGTTATAAATGACAGCTATCGTCCAAAAATATACTGAAGTAAGGCTGCCAAGAGGACTTGAAAGCGGGGCAGAATTGCAGGAAACCGATTTCAGGAGGTAGACTGGAATTGCATTGAAAGCATAGGAAAAGAGGCAGAACGTCCACCATGATGCACTTGGCCAAAAAGGGCGTATGCGTCTTTTCCTGAATACATTCAGGAAAAGATGCATACGCCCTTTTTGGCCAACCAAGCAAGCTTGCAAAGGAAATCTGTACTACAATGAAGTCTCACTTCCCCCCGGTCAAAAGGGCCATCTGAAAAAAGTGTAAAATCCAGAAAGGCAGGACAGGCCATGGAGAACTGGGAGCCTTGTTATGCTGATGGGCGGGATGTAAATTGCCAACAGACACTCGGGAGAAGTGTATGGTGTTTCCTGAAACATCTAAAAAACAAAGCAACAGAGCCTAGGGCACTTCCACTTATGGTCCTATAGCTTAGGGAAATTAAAATCAAAAAGACACAGCCACCCCAAAGTTTGGGACGCCTCTGTTTACAAGAACCTCATTTACCGTACAAGTTCAATATCACAGAAAGTGAAAAATGGATACAGAACTTGTGGTACTTACGTACAATGCAGTATCACTCAGCAATGAAATCTATGTCATCAGGCCCTTAGCAGCACAATGAGTGGATTCAGGTATGATGATTCTAACTGAAATAAGTCACACAGAAAAAGAAACATCATAAGATATCAGTAATACACGGAATGTAAATTGGCTACACAGGAACTGAATTCCAAAACAGAACAGGGTCTCAAATTTAGAAAACCAACTTATGCTTCCTTAAGGGGAAAGGTGATTTGGCGTGCTGCATAAAACCAGCGATTGAAATGAGCACAGATAAAGTTCCTTAAGCCAAATATGGAATAGACAAGAGCTACTCCTTGCTCAACGAAATGGACTCAACACCCCATATTAAACGCCTAAGAATGTACCTGACTAGTAAGTATCTTAAAACCTATGGATTGCTATGTCTCCAAAAGAGAATCAAGCGTGTGTACAGGGGCATAAACGCAGCAGTGATAGGATTGGAGAGGTTCGGTGAGCAAATGAAGACCCTTTGAAGTCATATTGCATGGTACCCATTCCACGGGTCTCAACTCTCCAGGTTTAAGGTATTCTTCCTTCAGCTAAAACATGCATGTGGAACCTAGAGTATGATCAACCGTGTGAACGGGAGACGTGTTCAAATATGTCTCAGTTTTCCTCCCCTGGTACTCGGGTGTAACATTCCATACGCTTTACTAACACTCTGCCCACTTGGAGTGTCAGTGCCTTCAACCTCCTGTTTGGCCCAGTTTGCAATTTCTGCGGAAGATGAACAGGAATAGGGAGAACCAATGAGAGACTAGCTGGAGGTGTCTGGACGGGCAAATTTAACTCTCATTTCCCACCAGGAAGAGGAAATAACCAAAGGCTCAGCGTGCCGTGCCGGAACCAGATTAGGGCCTGAAGCCATCCTGCGGTGTTGCGGCCAGGTCACAAGAAAGCGAGTTGAAGAAAGGAGCTCAGGGGCACTGTAATTCACAAACCTGCAGACTTATAAATGACAGCTATCGTCCAAAAATATACTGAAGTAAGGCTGCCAAGAGGACTTGAAAGCGGGGCAGAATTGCAGGAAACCGATTTCAGGAGGTAGACTGGAATTGCATTGAAAGCATAGGAAAAGAGGCAGAACGTCCACAATGATGCACTTGGCCAAAAAGGGCGTATGCGTTTTTTCCTGAATATATTCAGGAAAAAACGCATACGCCCTTTTTGGCCAACCAAGCAAGCTTGCAAAGGAAATCTGCACTACAATGAAGTCTCACTTCCCCCCGGTCAAAAGGGCCATCTGAAAAAAGTGTAAAATCCAGAAAGGCAGGACAGGCCATGGAGAACTGGGAGCCTTGTTATGCTGATGGGCGGGATGTAAATTGCCAACAGACACTCGGGAGAAGTGTATGGTGTTTCCTGAAACATCTAAAAAACAAAGCAACAGAGCGTAGGGCACTTTCACTTATGGTCCTATAGATTAGGGAAATTAAAATCAAAAAGACACAGCCACCCCAAAGTTTGGGACGCCTCTGTTTACAAGAACCTCGTTTACAGTACAAGTTCAACATCACAGAAAGTGAAAAATGGATAAAGAAGTTGTGGTATTTACTTACAAAGCAATATCACTCAGCAATGAAATCTATGTCATCAGGCCCTTAGCAGCACAATGAGTGGATTCAGGTATGATGTTTCTAACTGAAATAAGTCACACAGAAAAAGAAACATCATAAGATATCACTAATACACGGAATGTAAACTTGGCTACACAGGAACTGAATTCCAAAACAGAACAGGGTCTCAAATTTAGAAAACCAACTTATGCTTGCTTAAGGGGAAAGGTGAGTTGGGGTGCTGCATAAAACCAGAGATTAAAATGAGCACAGATAAAGTTCCTTAAGCCAAATATGGAATAGGCAAGAGCTACTCCTTGCTCAACGAAATGGACTCAACACCCCATATTAAACGCCTAAGAATGTACCTGACTAGTAAGTATCTTAAAACCTATGGATTGCTATGTCTCCAAAAGAGAATCAAGCGTGTGTACAGGGGCATAAACGCAGCAGTGATAGGATTGGAGAGGTTCGGTGAGCAAATGAAGACCCTTTGAAGTCATATTGCATGGTACCCATTCCACGGGTTTCAACTACCCAGGTTTAAGGTATTCTTCCTTCAGCTAAAACATGCATGGGGAACCCAGAGTATGATCAACCGTGTGAACGGGAGACGTGTTCAAACATGTCTCAGTTTTCGTACCCTGGTACTCGGGTGCAACATTCCAGACGCTTTACTAACACTCTCCCCACTTGGAGAGTCAGCGCCTTTAACCTCCTGTTTGGCCCAGTTTGCAATTTCTGCGGAAGATGAACAGGAATAGGGAGAACCAATGAGAGACTAGCTGGAGGTCTCTGGACGGGCAAATTTAACTCTCATTTCCCACAAGGAAGAGGAAATAACCAAAGGCTTAGCGTGCCGTGCCGGAACCAGATTAGGGCCTGAAGCCATCCTGCGGTGTTGCGGCCATGTCACAAGAAAGCGAGTTGAAGAAAGGAGCTCAGGGGCACTGTAATTCACAAACCTGCAGAGTTATAAATGACAGCTATCGTCCAAAAATATACTGAAGTAAGGCTGCCAAGAGGACTTGAAAGTGGGGCAGAATTGCAGGAAACCGATTTCAGGAGGTAGACTGGAATTGCATTGAAAGCATAGGAAAAGAGGCAGAACGTCCACCATGATGCACTAGGCCAAAAAGGGCGTATGCGCTTTTTCCTGAATATATTCAGGAAAAAACGCATACGCCCTTTTTGGCCAACCAAGCAAGCTTGCAAAGGAAATCTGCACTACAATGAAGTCTCACTTCCCCCCGGTCAAAAGGGCCATCTGAAAAAAGTGTAAAATCCAGAAAGGCAGGACAGGCCATGGAGAACTGGGAGCCTTGTTATGCTGATGGGCGGGATGTAAATTGCCAACAGACACTCGGGAGAAGTGTATGGTGTTTCCTGAAACATCGAAAAAACAAAGCAACAGAGCCTAGGGCACTTCCACTTATGGTCCTATAGCTTAGGGAAATTAAAATCAAAAAGACACAGCACCCCAAATTTTGGGACGCCTCTGTTTACAAGAACCTCGTTTACCGTAGAAGTTCAATATCACAGAAAGTGAAAAATGGATAAAGAACTTGTGGTACTTACGTACAATGCAGTATCACTCAGCAATGAAATCTATGTCATCAGGCCCGTAGCAGCATAATGAGTGGATTCAGGTACGATGATTCTAACTGAAATAAGTCACACAGAAATAGAAACATCATAAGATATCAGTAATACACGGAATGTAAACTTGGCTACACAGGAACTGAATTCCAAAACAGAACAGGGTCTCAAATTTAGAAAACCAACTTATGCTTGCTTAAGGGGAAAGGTGAGTTGGGGTGTTGCATAAAACCAGACATTGAAATGAGCACAGATAAAGTTCCTTAAGCCAAATATGGAATAGACAAGAGCTACTCCTTGCTCAACGAAATGGACTCAACACCCCATATTAAACGCCTAAGAATGTACCTGACTAGTAAGTATCTTAAAACCTATGGATTGCTATGTCTCCAAAAGAGAATCAAGCGTGTGTACAGAGGCATAAACGCAGCAGTGATAGGATTGGAGAGGTTCGGTGAGCAAATGAAGACCCTTTGAAGTCATATTGCATGGTACCCATTCCACGGGTCTCAACTCTCCAGGTTTAAGGTATTCTTCCTTCAGCTAAAACATGCATGTGGAACCCAGAGTATGATCAACCGTGTGAACGGGAGACGTGTTCAAATATGTCTCAGTTTTCCTCCTCTGGTACTCGGGTGCAACATTCCAGATGCTTTACTAACACTCTCCCCACTTGGAGAGTCAGCGCCTTTAACCTCCTGTTTGGCCCAGTTTGCCATTTCTGCGGAAGATGAACAGGAATAGCGAGAACCAATGAGAGACTAGCTGGAGGTGTCTGGACGGGCAAATTGAACTCTCATTTCCCACCAGGAAGAGGAAATAACCAAAGGCTCAGCGTGCCGTGCCGGAACCAGATTAGGGCCTGAAGCCATCCTGCGGTGTTGCGGCCAGGTCACAAGAAAGCGAGTTGAAGAAAGGAGCTCAGGGACACTGTAATTCACAAACCTGCAGACTTATAAATGACAGCTATTGTCCAAAAATATACTGAAGTAAGGCTGCCAAGAGGACTTGAAAGCGGGGCAGAATTGCAGGAAACCGATTTCAGGAGGTAGACAGGAATTGCATTGAAAGCATAGGAAAAGAGGCAGAACGTCCACAATGATGCACTTGGCCAAAAAGGGCGTATGCGTTTTTTCCTGAATATATTCAGGAAAAAACGCATACGCCCTTTTTGGCCAACCAAGCAAGCTTGCAAAGGAAATCTGCACTACAATGAAGTCTCACTTCCCCCGGTCAAAAGGGCCATCTGAAAAAAGTGTAAAATCCAGAAAGGCAGGACAGGCCATGGAGAACTGGGAGCCTTGTTATGCTGATGGGCGGGATGTAAATTGCCAACAGACACTCGGGAGAAGTGTATGGTGTTTCCTGAAACATCTAAAAAACAAAGCAACAGAGCGTAGGGCACTTTCACTTATGGTCCTATAGATTAGGGAAATTAAAATCAAAAAGACACAGCCACCCCAAAGTTTGGGACACCTCTGTTTACAAGAACCTCGTTTACAGTACAAGTTCAACATCACAGAAAGTGAAAAATGGATAAAGAAGTTGTGGTATTTACTTACAAAGCAATATCACTCAGCAATGAAATCTATGTCATCAGGCCCTTAGCAGCATAATGAGTGGATTCAGGTATGATGATTCTAACTGAAATAAGTCACACAGAAAAAGAAACATCATAAGATATCACTAATACACGGAATGTAAACTTGGCTACACAGGAACTGAATTACAGAACAGAACAGCGTCTCAAATTTAGAAAAGCAACTTATGCTTGCTTAAGGGTAAAGGTGAGTTGGGGTGCTGCATAAAACCAGAGATTGAAATGAGCACAGATAAAGTTCCTTAAGCCAAATATGGAATAGACAAGAGCTACTCCTTGCTCAACGAAATGGACTCAACACCGCATATTAAACGCCTAAGAATGTACCTGACTAGTAAGTATCTTAAAACCTATGGATTGCTATGTCTCCGAAAGAGAATCAAGCATGTGTACAGGGGCATAAACGCAGCAGTGATAGGATTGGAGAGGTTCGGTGAGCAAATGGAGACCCTTTGAAGTCATATTGCATGGTACCCATTACACGGGTCTCAACTCTCCAGGTTTAAGGTATTCTTCCTTCAGCTAAAACATGCATGTGGAACCCAGAGTATGATCAACCGTGTGAACGGGAGACGTGTTCAAATATGTCTCAGTTTTTGTCCCCTGGTACTCGGGTGCAACATTCCAGACGCTTTACTAACACTCTCCCCACTTGGAGAGTCAGCGCCTTTAACCTCCTGTTTGGCCCAGTTTGCAATTTCTGCGGAAGATGAACAGGAATAGGGAGAACCAATGAGAGACTAGCTGGAGGTGTCTGGACGGGCAAATTTAACTCTCATTTCCCATCAGGAAGAGGAAATAACCTAAGGCTCAGCGTGCCGTGCCGGAACCGGATTAGGGCCTGAAGCCATCCTGCGGTGTTGCGGCCAGGTCACAAGAAAGCGAGTTGAAGAAAGGAGCTCAGGGGCACTGTAATTCACAAACCTGCAGAGTTATAAATGACAGCTATCGTCCAAAAATATACTGAAGTAAGGCTGCCAAGAGGACTTGAAAGCGGGGCAGAATTGCAGGAAACCGATTTCAGGAGGTAGACTGGAATTGCATTGAAAGCATAGGAAAAGAGGCAGAACGTCCACAATGATACACTTGGCCAAAAAGGGCGTATGCGTTTTTTCCTGAATATATTCAGGAAAAAACGCATACGCCCTTTTTGGCCAACCAAGCAAGCTTGCAAAGGAAATCTGCACTACAATGAAGTCTCACTTCCCCCCGGTCAAAAGGGCCATCTGAAAAAAGTGTAAAATCCAGAAAGGCAGGACAGGCCATGGAGAACTGGGAGCCTTGTTATGCTGATGGGCGGGATGTAAATTGCCAACAGACACTCGGGAGAAGTGTATGGTGTTTCCTGAAACATCTAAAAAACAAAGCAACAGAGCCTAGGGCACTTCCACTTATGGTCCTATAGCTTAGGGAAATTAAAATCAAAAAGACACAGCACCCCAAAGTTTGGGACGCCTCTGTTTACAAGAACCTCGTTTACCGTACAAGTTCAATATCACAGAAAGTGAAAAATGGATAAAGAACTTGTGGTACTTACGTACAATGCAGTATCACTCAGCAATGAAATCTATGTCATCAGGCCCGTAGCAGCATAATGAGTGGATTCAGGTACGATGATTCTAACTGAAATAAGTCACACAGAAAAAGAAACATCATAAGATATCAGTAATACACGGAATGTAAACTTGGCTACACAGGAACTGAATTCCAAAACAGAACAGGGTCTCAAATTTAGAAAACCAACTTATGCTTGCTTAAGGGGAAAGGTGAGTTGGGGTGTTGCATAAAACCAGACATTGAAATGAGCACAGATAAAGTTCCTTAAGCCAAATATGGAATAGACAAGAGCTACTCCTTGCTCAACGAAATGGACTCAACACCCCATATTAAACGCCTAAGAATGTACCTGACTAGTAAGTATCTTAAAACCTATGGATTGCTATGTCTCCAAAAGAGAATCAAGCGTGTGTACAGAGGCATAAACGCAGCAGTGATAGGATTGGAGAGGTTCGGTGAGCAAATGAAGACCCTTTGAAGTCATATTGCATGGTACCCATTCCACGGGTCTCAACTCTCCAGGTTTAAGGTATTCTTCCTTCAGCTAAAACATGCATGTGGAACCCAGAGTATGATCAACCGTGTGAACGGGAGACGTGTTCAAATATGTCTCAGTTTTCCTCCCCTGGTACTCGGGTGCAACATTCCAGACGCTTTACTAACACTCTCCCCACTTGGAGAGTCAGCGCCTTTAAACTCCTGTTTGGCCCAGTTTGCAATTTCTGCGGAAGATGAACAGGAATAGGGAGAACCAATGAGAGACTAGCTGGAGGTGTCTGGACGGGCAAATTTAACTCTCATTTCCCACGAGGAAGAGGAATTAACCAAAGGCTCAGCGTGCCGTGCCGGAACCAGATTAGGGCCTGAATCCATCCTGCGGTGTTGCGGCCAGGTCACAAGAAAGCGAGTTGAAGAAAGGAGCTCAGGGGCACTGTAATCCACAAACCTGCAGAGTTATAAATGACAGCTATCGTCCAAAAATATACTGAAGTAAGGCTGCCAAGAGGACTTGAAAGCGGGGCAGAATTGCAGGAAACCGATTTCAGGAGGTAGACTGGAATTGCATTGAAAGCATAGGAAAAGAGGCAGAACGTCCACAATGATGCACTTGGCCAAAAAGGGCGTATGCTTTTTTTCCTGAATATATTCAGGAAAAAACGCATACGCCCTTTTTGGCCAACCAAGCAAGCTTGCAAAGGAAATCTGGACTACAATGAAGTCTCACTTCCCCCCGGTCAAAAGGGCCATCTGAAAAAAGTGTAAAATCCAGAAAGGCAGGACAGGCCATGAAGAACTGTGAGCCTTGTTATGCTGATGGGCGGGATGTAAATTGCCAACAGACACTTGGGAGAAGTGTATGGTGTTTCCTGAAACATCTAAAAAACAAAGCAACAGAGCCTAGGGCACTTCCACTTATGGTCCTATAGCTTAGGGAAATTAAAATCAAAAAGACACAACCACCCCAAAATTTGGGACGCCTCTGTTTACAAGAACCTCGTTTACAGTACAAGTTCAACATCACAGAAAGTGAAAAATGGATAAAGAAGTTGTGGTGTTTACTTACAAAGCAATATCACTCAGCAATGAAATCTATGTCATCAGGCCCTTAGCAGCACAATGAGTGGATTCAGGTATGATGATTCTAACTGAAATAAGTCACACAGAAAAAGAAACATCATAAGATATCAGTAATACACGGAATGTAAACTTGGCTACACAGGAACTGAATTACAGAACAGAACAGGGTCTCAAATTTAGAAAACCAACTTATGCTTGCTTAAGGGGAAAGGTGAGTTGGGGTGCTGCATAAAACCAGAGATTGAAATGAGCACAGATAAAGTTCCTTAAGCCAAATATGGAATAGACAAGAGCTACTCCTTGCTCAACGAAATGGACTCAACACCGCATATTAAACGCCTAAGAATGTACCTGACTAGTAAGTATCTTAAAACCTATGGATTGCTATGTCTCCAAAAGAGAATCAAGCATGTGTACAGGGGCATAAATGCAGCAGTGATAGGATTGGAGAGGTTCGGTGAGCAAATGAAGACCCTTTGAAGTCATATTGCATGGTACCCATTCCACGGGTTTCAACTACCCAGGTTTAAGGTATTCTTCCTTCAGCTAAAACATGCATGTGGAACCTAGAGTATGATCAACCATGTGAACGGGAGACGTGTTCAAATATGTCTCAGTTTTCTTCCCCTGGTACTCGGGTGCAATATTCCAGATGCTTTACTAACACTCTCCCCACTTGGAGAGTCAGCACCTTTAACCTCCTGTTTGGCCCAGTTTGCAATTTCTGCGGAAGATGAACAGGAATAGGGAGAACCAATGAGAGACTAGCTGCAGGTGTCTGGATGGGCAAATTTAACTCTCATTTCCCACCAGGAAGAGGAAATAACCAAAGGCTCAGAGTGCCGTGCCGGAAGCAGATTAGGGCCTGAAGCCATCCTGCGGTGTTGCGGCCAGGTCACAAGAAAGCGAGTTGAAGAAAGGAGCTCAGGGGCACTGTAATTCACAAACCTGCAGTGTTATAAATGACAGCTATCGTCCAAAAATATACTGAAGTAAGGCTGCCAAGAGGACTTGAAAGCGGGGCAGAATTGCAGGAAACCGATTTCAGGAGGTAGACTGGAATTGCATTGAAAGCATAGGAAAAGAGGCAGAACGTCCACAATGATGCACTTGGCCAAAAAGGGCGTATGCGTTTTTTCCTGAATATATTCAGGAAAAAACGCATACGCACTTTTTGGCCAACCAAGCAAGCTTGCAAAGGAAATCTGCACTACAATGAAGTCTCACTTCCCCCTTGTCAAAAGGGCCATCTGAAAAAAGTGTAAAATCCAGAAAGGCAGGACAGGCCATGGAGAACTGGGAGCCTTGTTATGCTGATCGGCGGGATGTAAATTGCCAACAGACACTCGGGAGAAGTGTATGGTGTTTCCTGAAACATCTAAAAAACAAAGCATCAGAGCCTAGGGCACTTCCACTTATGGTCCTATAGCTTAGGGAAATTAAAATCAAAAAGACACAGCCACCCCAAAGTTTGGGACACCTCTGTTTACAAGAACCTCGTTTACAGTACAAGTTCAACATCGCAGAAAGTGAAAAATGGATAATGAAGTTGTGGTATTTACTTACAAAGCAATATCACTCAGCAATGAAATCTATGTCATCAGGCCCTTAGCAGCACAATGAGTGGATTCAGGTATGATGATTCTAACTGAAATAAGTCACACAGAAAAAGAAACATCATAAGATATCAGTAATACACGGAATGTAAACTTGGCTACACAGGAACTGAATTACAGAACAGAACAGGGTCTCAAATTTAGAAAACCAACTTATGCTTGCTTAAGGGTAAAGGTGAGTTGGGGTGCTGCATAAAACCAGAGATTGAAATGAGCACAGATAAAGTTCCTTAAGCCAAATATGGAATAGACAAGAGCTACTCCTTGCTCAACGAAATGGACTCAACACCCCATATTAAACGCCTAAGAATGTACCTGACTAGTAAGTATCTTAAAACCTATGGATTGCTATGTCTCCAAAAGAGAATCAAGCATGTGTACAGGGGCATAAACGCAGCAGTGATAGGATTGGAGAGGTTCGGTGAGCAAATGAAGACCCTTTGAAGTCATATTTCATGGTACCCATTCCACGGGTCTCAACTATCCAGGTTTAAGGTATTCTTCCTTCAGCTAAAACATGCATGTGGAACCCAGAGTATGATCAACCGTGTGAATGGGAGACGTGTTCAAATATGTCTCAGTTTTCCTCCCCTGGTACTCGGGTGCAACATTCCAGACGCTTTACTAACACTCTCCCCACTTGGAGAGTCAGTGCCTTTAACCTCCTGTTTGGCCCAGTTTGCAATTTCTGCGGAAGATGAACAGGAATAGGGAGAACCAATGAGAGACTAGCTGGAGGTGTCTGGACGGGCAAATTTAACTCTCATTTCCCACCAGGAAGAGGAAATAACGAAAGATTCAGCGTGCCGTGCCGGAACCAGATTAGGGCCTGAAGCCATCCTCGGTGTTGTGGCCAGCTCAAAAGAAAGCGAGTTGAAGAAAGGAGCTCAGGGGCACTGTAATTCACAAACCTGCAGAGTTATAAATGACAGCTATCGTCCAAAAATATACTGAAGTAAGGCTGCCAAGAGGACTTGAAAGTGGGGCAGAATTGCAGGAAACCGATTTCAGGAGGTAGACTGGAATTGCATTGAAAGCATAGGAAACGAGGCAGAACGTCCACAATGATGCACTTGGCCAAAAAGGACGTATGCGTTTTTTCCTGAATATATTCAGGAAAAAACGCATACGCCCTTTTTGGCCAACAAAGCAAGCTTGCAAAGGAAATCTGCACTACAATGAAGTCTCACTTCCCCCCGGTCAAAAGGGCCATCTGAAAAAAGTGTAAAATCCAGAAAGGCAGGACAGGCCATGGAGAACTGGGAGCCTTGTTATGCTGATGGGCGGGATGTAAATTGCCAACAGACACTTGGGAGAAGTGTATGGTGTTTCCTGAAACATCTAAAAAACAAAGCAACAGAGCCTAGGGCACTTCCACTTATGGTCCTATAGCTTAGGGAAATTAAAATCAAAAAGACACAGCCACCCCAAAGTTTGGGACGCCTCTGTTTACAAGAACCTCGTTTACCGTACAAGTTCAATATCACAGAAAGTGAAAAATGGATAAAAAACTTGTGGTACTTACGTACAATGCAGTATCACTCAGCAATGAAATCTATGTCATCAGGCCCGTAGCAGCATAATGAGTGGATTCAGGTACGATGATTCTAACTGAAATAAGTCACACAGAAAAAGAAACATCATCAGATATCACTAATACACGGAATGTAAACTTAGCTACACAGGAACTGAATTCCAAAACAGAACAGGGTCTCAAATTTAGAAAACCAACTTATGCTTGCTTAAGGGGAAAGGTGAGTTGGGGTGCTGCATAAAACCAGAGATTGAAATGAGCACAGATAAAGTTCCTTAAGCCAAATATGGAATAGACAAGAGCTACTCCTTGCTCAACGAAATGGACTCAACACCCCATATTAAACGCCTAAGAATGTACCTGACTAGTAAGTATCTTAAAACCTATGGATTGCTATGTCTCCAAAAGAGAATCAAGCGTGTGTACAGGGGCATAAATGCAGCAGTGATAGGATTGGAGAGGTTCGGTGAGCAAATGAAGACCCTTTGAAGTCATATTGCATGGTACCCATTCCACGGGTCTCAACTCTCCAGGTTTAAGGTATTCTTCCTTCAGCTAAAACATGCATGTGGAACCCAGAGTATGATCAACCGTGTGAACGGGAGACGTGTTCAAATATGTCTCAGTTTTCGTACCCTGGTACTTGGGTGCAACATTCCAGACGCTTTACTAACACTCTCCCGACTTGGAGAGTCAGTCCCTTTAACCTCCTGTTTGGCCCAGTTTGAAATTTCTGCTGAAGATGAACAGGAATAGCGAGAACCAATGAGAGACCAACTGGAGGTTTCTGGACGGGCAAATTTTACTCTCATTTCCCACCAGGAAGAGGAATTAACCAAAGGCTCAGCGTGCCGTGCCGGAAACAGATTAGGGCCTGAAGCCATCCTGCGGTGTTGCGGCCAGCTCAAAAGAAAGCGAGTTGAAGAAAGGAGCTCAGGGGCACTGTAATTCACAAACCTGCAGAGTTATAAATGACAGCTATCGTCCAAAAATATACTGAAGTAAGGCTGCCAAGAGGACTTGAAAGCGGGGCAGAATTGCAGGAAACCGATTTCAGGAGGTAGACTGGAATTGCATTGAAAGCATAGGAAAAGAGGCAGAACGTCCACCATGATGCACTTGGCCAAAAAGGGCGTATGCGTTTTTTCCTGAATATATTCAGGAAAAAACGCATACGCCCTTTTTGGCCAACCAAGCAAGCTTGCAAAGGAAATCTGCACTACAATGAAGTCTCACTTCCCCCCGGTCAAAAGGGCCATCTGAAAAAAGTGTAAAATCCAGAAAGGCAGGACAGGCCATGGAGAACTGGGAGCCTTGTAATGCTGATGGGCGGGATGTAAATTGCCAACAGACACTCGGGAGAAGTGTATGGTGTTTCCTGAAACATCTAAAAAACAAAGCAACAGAGCCTAGGGCACTTCCACTTATGGTCCTATAGCTTAGGGAAATTAAAATCAAAAAGACACAGCCACCCCAAAGTTTGGGACGCCTCTGTTTACAAGAACCTCGTTTACAGTACAAGTTCAACATCGCAGAAAGTGAAAAATGGATAAAGAAGTTGTGGTATTTACTTACAAAGCAATATCACTCAGCAATGAAATCTATGTCATCAGGCCCTTAGCAGCACAATGAGTGGATTCAGGTATGATGATTCTAACTGAAATAAGTCACACAGAAAAAGAAACATCATAAGATATCAGTAATACATGGAATGTAAACTTGGCTACACAGGAACTGAATTACAGAACAGAACAGGGTCTCAACTTTAGAAAACCAACTTATGCTTGCTTAAGAGTAAAGGTGAGTTGGGGTGCTGCATAAAACCAGAGATTGAAATGAGCACAGATAAAGTTCCTTAAGCCAAATATGGAATAGACAAGAGCTACTCCTTGCTCAACGAAATGGACTCAACACCGCATATTAAACGCCTAAGAATGTACTTGACTAGTAAGTATCTTAAAACCTATGGATTGCTATGTCTCTGAAAGAGAATCAAGCATGTGTACAGGGGCATAAACGCAGCAGTGATAGGATTGGAGAGGTTCGGTGAGCAAATGAAGACCCTTTGAAGTCCTATTGCATGGTACCCCTTCCACGGGTCTCAACTCTCCAGTTTTAAGGTATTCTTCCTTCAGCTAAAACATGCATGTGGAACCTAGAGTATGATCAACCATGTGATCGGGAGACGTGTTCAAATATGTCTCAGTTTTCGTACCCTGGTACTTGGGTGCAACATTCCAGACGCTTTACTAACACTCTCCCGACTTGGAGAGTCAGTCCCTTTAACCTCCTGTTTGGCCCAGTTTGAAATTTCTGCTGAAGATGAACAGGAATAGCGAGAACCAATGAGAGACCAACTGGAGGTTTCTGGACGGGCAAATTTTACTCTCATTTCCCACCAGGAAGAGGAATTAACCAAAGGCTCAGCGTGCCGTGCCGGAACCAGATTAGGGCCTGAAGCCATCCTGCGGTGTTGCGGCCAGCTCAAAAGAAAGCGAGTTGAAGAAAGGAGCACAGGGGCACTGTAATTCACAAACCTGCAGAGTTATAAATGACAGCTATCGTCCAAAAATATACTGAAGTAAGGCTGCCAAGAGGACTTGAAAGCGGGGCAGAATTGCAGGAAACCGATTTCAGGAGGTAAACTGGAATTGCATTGAAAGCATAGGAAAAGAGGCAGAACGTCCACAATGATGCACTTGGCCAAAAAGGGCGTATGCGTTTTTTCCTGAATATATTCAGGAAAAAACGCATACGCACTTTTTGGCCAACCAAGCAAACTTGCAAAGGAAATCTGCACTACAATGAAGTCTCACTTCCCCCCGGTCAAAAGGGCCATCTGAAAAAAGTGTAAAATCCAGAAAGGCAGGACAGGCCATGGAGAACTGGGAGCCTTGTTATGCTGATGGGCGGGATGTAAATTGCCAACAGCCACTCAGGAGAAGTGTATGGTGTTTCCTGAAACATCTAAAAAACAAAGCAACAGAGCCTAGGGCACTTCCACTTATGGTCCTATAGCTTAGGGAAATTAAAATCAAAAAGACACAGCCACCCCAAAGTATGGGACGCCTCTGTTTACAAGAAACTCGTTTACCGTACAAGTTCAATATCACAGAAAGTGAAAAATGGATAAAGAACTTGTGGTACTTACGTACAATGCAGTATCACTCAGCAATGAAATCTATGTCATCAGGCCCGTAGAAGCATAATGAGTGGATTCACGTATGATGATTCTAACTGAAATAAGTCACACAGAAAAAGAAACATCATAAGATATCACTAATACACGGAATGTAAACTTGGCTACACAGGAACTGAATTCCAAAACAGAACAGGGTCTCAAATTTAGAAAACCAACTTATGCTTGCTTAAGGGGAAAGGTGAGTTGGGGTGCTGCATAAAACCAGACATTGAAATGAGCACAGATAAAGTTCCTTAAGCCAAATATGGAATAGACAAGAGCTACACCTTGCTCAACGAAATGGACTAAACACCCCATATTAAACACCTAAGAATGCACATGACTAGTAAGTATCTTAAAACCTATGGATTGCTATGTCTCCAAAAGAGAATCAAGCGTGTGTACAGGGGCATAAACGCAGCAGTGATAGGATTGGAGAGGTTCGGTGAGCAAATGAAGACCCTTTGAAGTCATATTGCATGGTACCCATTACACGGGTCTCAACTCTCCAGGTTTAAGGAATTCTTCCTTCAGCTAAAACATGCATGTGGAACCCAGAGTATGATCAACCGTGTGAACGGGAGACGTGTTCAAATATGTCTCAGTTTTCCTCCCCTGGTACTCGGGTGCAACATTCCAGATGCTTTACTAACACTCTCCCCACTTGGAGAGTCAGCGCCTTCAACCTCCTGTTTGGCCCACTTTGCAATTTCTGCGGAAGATGAACAGGAATAGCGAGAACCAATGAGAGAATAGCTAGAGGTGTCTGGACGGGCAAATTTAACTCTCATTTCCCACCAGGAAGAGGAAATAACCAAAGGCTCAGCGTGCCGTGCCGGAACTAGATTAGGGCCTGAAGCCATCCTGCGGTGTTGCGGCCAGGTCACAAGAAAGCGAGTTGAAGAAAGGAGCTCAGGGGCACTGTAATTCACAAACCTGCAGAGTTATAAATGACAGCTATCGTCCAAAAATATACTGAAGTAAGGCTGCCAAGAGGACTTGAAAGCGGGGCAGAATTGCAGGAAACCGATTTCAGGAGGTAGACTGGAATTGCATTGAAAGCATAGGAAAAGAGGCAGAACGTCCACAATGATGCACTTGGCCAAAAAGGGCGTATGCGTTTTTTCCTGAATATATTCAGGAAAAAACGCATACGCCCTTTTTGGCCAACCAAGCAAGCTTGCAAAGACATCTGCACTACAATGAAGACTCACTTCCCCCCAGTCAAAAGGGCCATCTGAAGAAAGTGTAAAATCCAGAAAGGCAGGACAGGCCATGGAGAACTGGGAGCCTTGTTATGCTGTTGGGCGTGATGTAAATTGCCAACAGCCACTTAGGAGTAGTGTATGTTGTTTCCTGAAACATCTAAAAACCAAAGCAACAGAGCCTAGGGCACTTCCACTTATGGTCCTATAGCTTAGGGAAATTAAAATCAAAGAGACACAGCCACCCCAAAGTTTGGGACGCCTCTGTTTACAAGAACCTCGTTTACGGTACAAGTTCAATATCGCAGAAAGTGAAAAATGGATAAAGAAATTGTGGTACTTACGTACAATGTTGTATCACTCAGCAATGAAATCTATGTCATCAGGCCCGTAGCAGCATAATGAGTGGATTCAGGGACGACGATTCTAACTGAAATAAGTCACACAGAAAAAGAAACATCATAAGATATCACTAACACACGGGATGTAAACTTGGCTACAGAAGAACTGAATTACAGAACAGAACAGGGTCTCAAATTGAGAAAACCAACTTATGCTTGCTTAAGGGGAATTTTGAGTTGAGGTGCTGCATAAAACCAGAGATTGAAATGAGCACAGATAAAGTTCCTTAAGCCAAATATGGAATAGACAAGAGCTACTCCTTGCTCAACGAAATGGACTCAACACCCCATATTAAACGCCTAAGGATGTACCTGACTAGTAAGTATCTTAAAACCTATGGATTGCTATGTCTCCAAAAGAGAATCAAGCATGTGTACAGGGGCATAAACGCAGCAGTGATAGGATTGGAGAGGTTCGGTGAGCAAATGAAGACCCTTTGAAGACATATTGCATGGTACCCATTCCACGGGTCTCAACTCTCCAGGTTTAAGGTATTCTTCCTTCAGCTAAAACATGCATGTGGAACCCAGAGTATGATCAACCATGTGATCGGGAGACTTGTTCAAATATGTCTCAGTTTTCCTCCCCTGGTACTCGGGTGTAACATTCCAGATGCTTTACTATCACTCTCCCCACTTGGAGAGTCAGTGCCTTCAACCTCCTGTTTGGCCCAGTTTGCAATTTCTGCGGAAGATGAACAGGAATAGGGAGAACCAATGAGAGACTAGCTGGAGGTGTCTGGACGGGCAAATTTAACTCTCATTTCCCACCAGGAAGAGGAAATAACCAAAGGCTCAGCGTGCCGTGCCGGAACCAGATTAGGGCCTGAAGCCATCCTGCGGTGTTGCGGCCAGGTCACAAGAAAGCGAGTTGAAGAAAGGAGCTGAGGGGCACTGTAATTCACAAACCTGCAGAGTTATAAATGACAGCTATCGTCCAAAAATATACTGAAGTAAGGCTGCCAAGAGGACTTGAAAGCGGGGCAGAATTGCAGGAAACCGATTTCAGGAGGTAGACTGGAATTGCATTGAAAGCATAGGAAAAGAGGCAGAACGTCCACAATGATGCACTTGGCCAAAAAGGGCGTATGCGTTTTTTCCTGAATATATTCAGGAAAAAACGCATACGCCCTTTTTGGCCAACCAAGCAAGCTTGCAAAGGAAATCTGCACTACAATGAAGTCTCACTTCCCCCCGGTCAAAAGGGACATCTGAAAAAAGTGTAAAATCCAGAAAGGCAGGACAGGCCATGGAGAACTGGGAGCCTTGTTATGCTGATGGGCGGGATGTATATTGCCAACAGACACTCGGGAGAAGTGTATGGTGTTTCCTGAAACATCTAAAAAACAAAGCAACAGAGCCTAGGGCACTTCCACTTATGGTCCTATAGCTTAGGGAAATTAAAATCAAAAAGACACAGCCACCCCAAAGTTTGGGACGCCTCTGTTTACAAGAACCTCGTTTACCGTACAAGTTCAATATCACAGAAAGTGAAAAATGGATAAAGAACTTGTGGTACTTACGTACAATGCAGTATCACTCAGCAATGAAATCTATGTCATCAGGCCCGTAGCAGCATAATGAGTGGATTCAGGTATGATGATTCTAACTGAAATAAGTCACACAGAAAAAGAAACATCATAAGATATCACTAATACACGGAATGTAAACTGGGCTACACAGGAACTGAATTACAAAACAGAACAGGGTCTCAAATTTAGAAAACCAACTTATGCTTGCTTAAGGGGAAAGGTGAGTTGGGGTGCTGCATAAAACCAGAGATTGAAATGAGCACAGATAAAGTTCCTTAAGCCAAATATGGAATAGACAAGAGCTACTCCTTGCTCAACGAAATGGACTCAACACCCCATATTAAACGCCTAAGAATGTACCTGACTAGTAAGTATCTTAAAACCTATGGATTGCTATGTCTCCGAAAGAGAATCAAGCATGTGTACAGGGACATAAACGCAGCAGTGATAGGATTGGAGAGGTTCGGTGAGCAAATGAAGACCCTTTGGAGTCATATTGCATGGTACCCATTCCACGGGTTTCAAGTACCCAGGTTTAAGGTATTCTTCCTTCAGCTAAAACATGCATGTGGAACCTAGAGTATGATCAACCATGTGATCGGGAGACGTGTTCAAATATGTCTCAGTTTTCATACCCTGGTACTCGGGTGCAACATTCCAGATGCTTTACTAACACTCTCCCGACTTGGAGAGTCAGTCCCTTTAACCTCCTGTTTGGCCCAGTTTGCAATTTCTGCGGAAGATGAACAGGAATAGCGAGAACCAATGAGAGACTAGCTGGAGGTGTCTGGACGGGCAAATTTAACTCTCATTTCCCACCAGGAAGAGGAATTAACCAAAGGCTCAGCTTACCGTGCCGGAACCAGATTAGGGCCTGAAGCCATACTGCAGTGTTGCGGCCAAGTCACAAGAAAGCGAGTTGAAGAAAGGAGCTCAGGGGCACTGTAATTCCCAAACCTGCAGAGTTATAAATGACAGCTATCGTCCAAAAATATACTGAAGTAAGGCTGCCAAGAGGACTTGAAAGCGGGGCAGAATTGCAGGAAACCGATTTCAGGAGGTAGACTGGAATTGCATTGAAAGCATAGGAAAGGAGGCAGAACGTCCACAATGATGCACTTGGCCAAAAAGGGCATATGCGTTTTATCCTGAATATATTTAGGAAAAAACGCATACGCCCTTTTTGGCCAACCAAGCAAGCTTGCAAAGGAAATCTGCACTACAATGAAGTCTCACTTCCCCCCGGTCAAAAGGGCCATCTGAAAAAAGTGTAAAATCCAGAAAGGCAGGACAGGCCATGGAGAACTGGGAGCCTTGTTATGCTGATGGGCGGGATGTAAATTGCCAACAGACACTCGGGAGAAGTGTATGGTGTTTCCTGAAACATCTAAAAAACAAAGCAACAGAGCCTAGGGCACTTCCACTTATGGTCCTATAGCTTAGGGAAATTAAAATCAAAAAGACACAGCCACCCCAAAGTTTGGGACGCCTCTGTTTACAAGAACCTCGTTTACCGTACAAGTTCAATATCACATAAAGTGAAAAATGGATAAAGAACTTGTGGTACTTACGTACAATGCAGTATCACTCAGCAATGAAATCTATGTCATCAGGCCCGTAGCAGCATAATGAGTGGATTCAGGTACGATGATTCTAACTGAAATAAGTCACACAGAAAAAGAAACATCATAAGATATCACTAATACACGGAATGTAAACTTGGCTACACAGGAACTGAATTCCAAAACAGAACAGGGTCTCAAATTTAGAAAACCAACTTATGCTTGCTTAAGGGGAAAGGTGAGTTGGGGTGGTGCATAAAAGCAGAGATTGAAATGAGCACAGATAAAGTTCCTTAAGCCAAATATGGAATAGACAAGAGCTACTCCTTGCTCAACGAAATGGACTCAACACCAAATATTAAACGCCTAAGAATGTACCTGACTAGTAAGTATCTTAAAACCTATGGATTGCTATGTCTCCAAAAGAGAATCAAGCGTGTGTACAGGGGCATAAACGCAGCAGTGATAGGATTGGAGAGGTTCGGTGAGCAAATGAAGACCCTTTGAAGTCATATTGCATGGTACCCATTACACGGGTCTCAACTCTCCAGGTTTAAGGTATTCTTCCTTCAGCTAAAACATGCATGTGGATCCCAGAGTATGATCAACCGTGTGAATGGGAGACGTGTTCAAATATGTCTCAGTTTTACTCCCCTGGTACTCGGGTGCAACATTCCAGACGCTTTACTAACACTCTCCCCACTTGGAGAGTCAGCGCCTTTAACCTCCTGTTTGGCCCAGTTTGCAATTTCTGCGGAAGATGAACAGGAATAGGGAGAACCAATGAGAGACTAGCTGGAGGTGTCTAGACGGGCAAATTTAACTCTCATTTCCCACCAGGAAGAGGAAATAACCAAAGGCTCAGCGTGCCGTGCCGGAACCACATTAGGGCCTGAAGCCATCTTGCGGTGTTGCGGCCAGCTCAAAAGAAAGCGAGTTGAAGAAAGGAGCTCAGGGGCACTGTAATTCACAAACCTGCAGAGTTATAAATGACAGCTATCGTCCAAAAATATACTGAAGTAAGGCTGCCAAGAGGACTTGAAAGCGGGGCAGAATTGCAGGAAACCGATTTCAGGAGGTAGACTGGAATTGCATTGAAAGCATAGGAAAAGAGGCAGAACGTCCACAATGATGCACTTGGCCAAAAAGGGCGTATGCGTTTTTTCCTGAATATATTCAGGAAAAAACGCATACGCCCTTTTTGGCCAACCAAGCAAGCTTGCAAAGAAATCTGCACTACAATGAAGACTCACTTCCCCCCGGTCAAAAGGGCCATCTGAAGAAAGTGTAAAATCCAGAAAGGCAGGACAGGCCATGGAGAACTGGGAGCCTTGTTATGCTGATGGGCGTGATGTAAATTGCCAACAGCCACTTGGGAGAAGTGTATGGTGTTTCCTGAAACATCTAAAAAACAAAGCAACAGAGCGTAGGGCACTTTCACTTATGGTCCTATAGATTAGGGAAATTAAAATCAAAAAGACACAGCCACCCCAAAGTTTGGGACGCCTCTGTTTACAAGAACCTCGTTTACAGTACAAGTTCAACATCGCAGAAAGTGAAAAATGGATAAAGAATTTGTGGTATTTACTTACAAAGCAATATCACTCAGCAATGAAATCTATGTCATCAGGCCCTTAGCAGCACAATGAGTGGATTCAGGTATGATGATTCTAACTGAAATAAGTCACACAGAAAAAGAAACATCATAAGATATCACTAATACACAGAATGTAAACTTGGCTACACAGGAACTGAATTCCAAAACAGAACAGGGTCTCAAATTTAGAAAACCAACTTATGCTTGCTTAAGGGGAAAGGTGATTTGGGGTGCTGCATAAAACCAGAGATTGAAATGAGCACAGATAAAGTTCCTTAAGCCAAATATGGAATAGACAAGAGCTACTCCTTGCTCAACGAAATGGACTCAACACCCCATATTAAACGCCTAAGAATGTACCTGTCTAGTAAGTATCTTAAAACCTATGGATTGCTATGTCTCCAAAAGAGAATCAAGCGTGTGTACAGGGGCATAAACGCAGCAGTGATAGGATTGGAGAGGTTCGGTGAGCAAATGAAGACCCTTTGAAGTCATATTGCATGGTACCCATTACACGGGTCTCAACTCTCCAGGTTTAAGGTATTCTTCCTTCAGCTAAAACATGCATGTGGAACCCAGAGTATGATCAACCGTGTGAACGGGAGACGTGTTCAAATATGTCTCAGTTTTCCTCCCCTGGTACTCGGGTGTAACATTCCATACGCTTTACTAACACTCTCCCCACTTGGAGAGTCAGCGCCTTTAACCTCCTGTTTGGCCCAGTTTGCAATTTCTGCGGAAGATGAACAGGAATAGCGAGAACCAATGAGAGACTAGCTGGAGGTGTCTGGACGGGCAAATTTAACTCTCATTTCCCATCAGGAAGAGGAAATAACCAAAGGCTCAGCGTGCCGTGCCGGAACCGGATTAGGGCCTGAAGCCATCCTGCGGTGTTGCGGCCAGGTCACAAGAAAGCGAGTTGAAGAAAGGAGCTCAGGGGCACTGTAATTCACAAACCTGCAGAGTTATAAATGACAGCTATCGTCCAAAAATATACTGAAGTAAGGCTGCCAAGAGGACTTGAAAGCGGGGCAGAATTGCAGGAAACCGATTTCAGGAGGTAGACTGGAATTGCATTGAAAGCATAGGAAAAGAGGCAGAACGTCCACAATGATGCACTTGGCCAAAAAGGGCGTATGCGTTTTTTCCTGAATATATTCAGGAAAAAACGCATACGCCCTTTTTGGCCAACCAAGCAAGCTTGCAAAGGAAATCTGCACTACAATGAAGTCTCACTTCCCCCCGGTCAAAAGGGCCATCTGAAAAAAGTGTAAAATCCAGAAAGGCAGGACAGGCCATGGAGAACTGGGAGCCTTGTTATGCTGATGGGCGGGATGTAAATTGCCAACAGACACTCGGGAGAAGTGTATGGTGTTTCCTGAAACATCTAAAAAACAAAGCAACAGAGCCTAGGGCACTTCCACTTATGGTCCTAAAGATAAGGGAAATTAAAATCAAAAAGACACAGACACCCCAAAGTTTGGGACGCCTCTGTTTACAAGAACCTCGTTTACAGTACAAGTTCAACATCGCAGAAAGTGAAAAATGGATAAATAAGTTGTGGTATTTACTTACAAAGCAATATCACTCAGCAATGAAATCTATGTCATCAGGCCCTTAGCAGCACAATGAGTGGATTCAGGTATGATGATTCTAACTGAAATAAGTCACACAGAAAAAGAAACATCATAAGATATCAGTAATACACGGAATGTAAACTTGGCTACACAGGAACTGAATTCCAAAACAGAACAGGGTCTCAAATTTAGAAAACCAACTTATGCTTGCTTAAGGGGAAAGGTGATTTGGGGTGCTGCATAAAACCAGCGATTGAAATGAGCACAGATAAAGTTCCTTAAGCCAAATATGGAATAGACAAGAGCTACTCCTTGCTCAACGAAATGGACTCAACACCCCATATTAAACGCCTAAGAATGTACCTGACTAGTAAGTATCTTAAAACCTATGGATTGCTATGTCTCCAAAAGAGAATCAAGCGTGCGTACAGGGGCATAAAAGCAGCAGTGATAGGATTGGAGAGGTTCGGTGAGCAAATGAAGACCCTTTGAAGTCATATTGCATGTTACCCATTCCACGGGTCTCAACTCTCCAGGTTTAAGGTATTCTTCCTTCAGCTAAAACATGCATGTGGAACCCAGAGTATGATCAACCATGTGAACGGGAGACGTGTTCAAATATGTCTCAGTTTTCCTCCCCTGGTACTCGGGTGCAACATTCCAGACGCTTTACTAACACTCTCCCCACTTGGAGAGTCAGCGCCTTTAACCTCCTGTTTGGCCCAGTTTGCAATTTCTGCGGAAGATGAACAGGAATAGGGAGAACCAATGAGAGACTAGCTGGAGGTGTCTGGACGGGCAAATTGAACTCTCATTTCCCACCAGGAAGAGGAAATAACCAAAGGCTCAGCGTGCCGTGCCGGAACCAGATTAGGGCCTGAAGCCATCCTGCGGTGTTGCGGCCAGCTCAAAAGAAAGCGAGTTGAAGAAAGGAGCTCAGGGGCACTGTAATTCACAAACCTGCAGAGTTATAAATGACAGCTATCGTCCAAAAATATACTGAAGTAAGGCTGCCAAGAGGACTTGAAAGCGGGGCAGAATTGCAGGAAACCGATTTCAGGAGGTAGACTGGAATTGCATTGAAAGCATAGGAAAAGAGGCAGAACGTCCACCATGATGCACTTGGCCAAAAAGGGCGTATGCGTCTTTTCCTGAATACATTCAGGAAAAGATGCATACGCCCTTTTTGGCCAACCAAGCAAGCTTGCAAAGGAAATCTGTACTACAATGAAGTCTCACTTCCCCCCGGTCAAAAGGGCCATCTGAAAAAAGTGTAAAATCCAGAAAGGCAGGACAGGCCATGGAGAACTGGGAGCCTTGTTATGCTGATGGGCGGGATGTAAATTGCCAACAGACACTCGGGAGAAGTGTATGGTGTTTCCTGAAACATCTAAAAAACAAAGCAACAGAGCCTAGGGCACTTCCACTTATGGTCCTATAGCTTAGGGAAATTAAAATCAAAAAGACACAGCCACCCCAAAGTTTGGGACGCCTCTGTTTACAAGAACCTCATTTACCGTACAAGTTCAATATCACAGAAAGTGAAAAATGGATACAGAACTTGTGGTACTTACGTACAATGCAGTATCACTCAGCAATGAAATCTATGTCATCAGGCCCTTAGCAGCACAATGAGTGGATTCAGGTATGATGATTCTAACTGAAATAAGTCACACAGAAAAAGAAACATCATAAGATATCAGTAATACACGGAATGTAAATTGGCTACACAGGAACTGAATTCCAAAACAGAACAGGGTCTCAAATTTAGAAAACCAACTTATGCTTCCTTAAGGGGAAAGGTGATTTGGCGTGCTGCATAAAACCAGCGATTGAAATGAGCACAGATAAAGTTCCTTAAGCCAAATATGGAATAGACAAGAGCTACTCCTTGCTCAACGAAATGGACTCAACACCCCATATTAAACGCCTAAGAATGTACCTGACTAGTAAGTATCTTAAAACCTATGGATTGCTATGTCTCCAAAAGAGAATCAAGCGTGTGTACAGGGGCATAAACGCAGCAGTGATAGGATTGGAGAGGTTCGGTGAGCAAATGAAGACCCTTTGAAGTCATATTGCATGGTACCCATTCAACGGGTCTCAACTCTCCAGGTTTAAGGTATTCTTCCTTCAGCTAAAACATGCATGTGGAACCTAGAGTATGATCAACCGTGTGAACGGGAGACGTGTTCAAATATGTCTCAGTTTTCCTCCCCTGGTACTCGGGTGTAACATTCCATACGCTTTACTAACACTCTGCCCACTTGGAGTGTCAGTGCCTTCAACCTCCTGTTTGGCCCAGTTTGCAATTTCTGCGGAAGATGAACAGGAATAGGGAGAACCAATGAGAGACTAGCTGGAGGTGTCTGGACGGGCAAATTTAACTCTCATTTCCCACCAGGAAGAGGAAATAACCAAAGGCTCAGCGTGCCGTGCCGGAACCAGATTAGGGCCTGAAGCCATCCTGCGGTGTTGCGGCCAGGTCACAAGAAAGCGAGTTGAAGAAAGGAGCTCAGGGGCACTGTAATTCACAAACCTGCAGACTTATAAATGACAGCTATCGTCCAAAAATATACTGAAGTAAGGCTGCCAAGAGGACTTGAAAGCGGGGCAGAATTGCAGGAAACCGATTTCAGGAGGTAGACTGGAATTGCATTGAAAGCATAGGAAAAGAGGCAGAACGTCCACAATGATGCACTTGGCCAAAAAGGGCGTATGCGTTTTTTCCTGAATATATTCAGGAAAAAACGCATACGCCCTTTTTGGCCAACCAAGCAAGCTTGCAAAGGAAATCTGCACTACAATGAAGTCTCACTTCCCCCCGGTCAAAAGGGACATCTGAAAAAAGTGTAAAATCCAGAAAGGCAGGACAGGCCATGGAGAACTGGGAGCCTTGTTATGCTGATGGGCGGGATGTATATTGCCAACAGACACTCGGGAGAAGTGTATGGTGTTTCCTGAAACATCTAAAAAACAAAGCAACAGAGCGTAGGGCACTTTCACTTATGGTCCTATAGATTAGGGAAATTAAAATCAAAAAGACACAGCCACCCCAAAGTTTGGGACGCCTCTGTTTACAAGAACCTCGTTTACAGTACAAGTTCAACATCACAGAAAGTGAAAAATGGATAAAGAAGTTGTGGTATTTACTTACAAAGCAATATCACTCAGCAATGAAATCTATGTCATCAGGCCCTTAGCAGCACAATGAGTGGATTCAGGTATGATGTTTCTAACTGAAATAAGTCACACAGAAAAAGAAACATCATAAGATATCACTAATACACGGAATGTAAACTTGGCTACACAGGAACTGAATTCCAAAACAGAACAGGGTCTCAAATTTAGAAAACCAACTTATGCTTGCTTAAGGGGAAAGGTGAGTTTGGGTGCTGCATAAAACCAGAGATTAAAATGAGCACAGATAAAGTTCCTTAAGCCAAATATGGAATAGGCAAGAGCTACTCCTTGCTCAACGAAATGGACTCAACACCCCATATTAAACGCCTAAGAATGTACCTGACTAGTAAGTATCTTAAAACCTATGGATTGCTATGTCTCCAAAAGAGAATCAAGCGTGTGTACAGGGGCATAAACGCAGCAGTGATAGGATTGGAGAGGTTCGGTGAGCAAATGAAGACCCTTTGAAGTCATATTGCATGGTACCCATTCCACGGGTTTCAACTACCCAGGTTTAAGGTATTCTTCCTTCAGCTAAAACATGCATGGGGAACCCAGAGTATGATCAACCGTGTGAACGGGAGACGTGTTCAAACATGTCTCAGTTTTCGTACCCTGGTACTCGGGTGCAACATTCCAGACGCTTTACTAACACTCTCCCCACTTGGAGAGTCAGCGCCTTTAACCTCCTGTTTGGCCCAGTTTGCAATTTCTGCGGAAGATGAACAGGAATAGGGAGAACCAATGAGAGACTAGCTGGAGGTCTCTGGACGGGCAAATTTAACTCTCATTTCCCACAAGGAAGAGGAAATAACCAAAGGCTTAGCGTGCCGTGCCGGAACCAGATTAGGGCCTGAAGCCATCCTGCGGTGTTGCGGCCATGTCACAAGAAAGCGAGTTGAAGAAAGGAGCTCAGGGGCACTGTAATTCACAAACCTGCAGAGTTATAAATGACAGCTATCGTCCAAAAATATACTGAAGTAAGGCTGCCAAGAGGACTTGAAAGTGGGGCAGAATTGCAGGAAACCGATTTCAGGAGGTAGACTGGAATTGCATTGAAAGCATAGGAAAAGAGGCAGAACGTCCACCATGATGCACTAGGCCAAAAAGGGCGTATGCGCTTTTTCCTGAATATATTCAGGAAAAAACGCATACGCCCTTTTTGGCCAACCAAGCAAGCTTGCAAAGGAAATCTGCACTACAATGAAGTCTCACTTCCCCCCGGTCAAAAGGGCCATCTGAAAAAAGTGTAAAATCCAGAAAGGCAGGACAGGCCATGGAGAACTGGGGGCCTTGTTATGCTGATGGGCGGGATGTAAATTGCCAACAGACACTCGGGAGAAGTGTATGGTGTTTCCTGAAACATCGAAAAAACAAAGCAACAGAGCCTAGGGCACTTCCACTTATGGTCCTATAGCTTAGGGAAATTAAAATCAAAAAGACACAGCACCCCAAAGTTTGGGACGCCTCTGTTTACAAGAACCTCGTTTACCGTACAAGTTCAATATCACAGAAAGTGAAAAATGGATAAAGAACTTGTGGTACTTACGTACAATGCAGTATCACTCAGCAATGAAATCTATGTCATCAGGCCCGTAGCAGCATAATGAGTGGATTCAGGTACGATGATTCTAACTGAAATAAGTCACACAGAAATAGAAACATCATAAGATATCAGTAATACACGGAATGTAAACTTGGCTACACAGGAACTGAATTCCAAAACAGAACAGGGTCTCAAATTTAGAAAACCAACTTATGCTTGCTTAAGGGGAAAGGTGAGTTGGGGTGTTGCATAAAACCAGACATTGAAATGAGCACAGATAAAGTTCCTTAAGCCAAATATGGAATAGACAAGAGCTACTCCTTGCTCAACGAAATGGACTCAACACCCCATATTAAACGCCTAAGAATGTACCTGACTAGTAAGTATCTTAAAACCTATGGATTGCTATGTCTCCAAAAGAGAATCAAGCGTGTGTACAGAGGCATAAACGCAGCAGTGATAGGATTGGAGAGGTTCGGTGAGCAAATGAAGACCCTTTGAAGTCATATTGCATGGTACCCATTCCACGGGTCTCAACTCTCCAGGTTTAAGGTATTCTTCCTTCAGCTAAAACATGCATGTGGAACCCAGAGTATGATCAACCGTGTGAACGGGAGACGTGTTCAAATATGTCTCAGTTTTCCTCCTCTGGTACTCGGGTGCAACATTCCAGATGCTTTACTAACACTCTCCCCACTTGGAGAGTCAGCGCCTTTAACCTCCTGTTTGGCCCAGTTTGCCATTTCTGCGGAAGATGAACAGGAATAGCGAGAACCAATGAGAGACTAGCTGGAGGTGTCTGGACGGGCAAATTGAACTCTCATTTCCCACCAGGAAGAGGAAATAACCAAAGGCTCAGCGTGCCGTGCCGGAACCAGATTAGGGCCTGAAGCCATCCTGCGGTGTTGCGGCCAGGTCACAAGAAAGCGAGTTGAAGAAAGGAGCTCAGGGACACTGTAATTCACAAACCTGCAGACTTATAAATGACAGCTATTGTCCAAAAATATACTGAAGTAAGGCTGCCAAGAGGACTTGAAAGCGGGGCAGAATTGCAGGAAACCGATTTCAGGAGGTAGACAGGAATTGCATTGAAAGCATAGGAAAAGAGGCAGAACGTCCACAATGATGCACTTGGCCAAAAAGGGCGTATGCGTTTTTTCCTGAATATATTCAGGAAAAAACGCATACGCCCTTTTTGGCCAACCAAGCAAGCTTGCAAAGGAAATCTGCACTACAATGAAGTCTCACTTCCCCCGGTCAAAAGGGCCATCTGAAAAAAGTGTAAAATCCAGAAAGGCAGGACAGGCCATGGAGAACTGGGAGCCTTGTTATGCTGATGGGCGGGATGTAAATTGCCAACAGACACTCGGGAGAAGTGTATGGTGTTTCCTGAAACATCTAAAAAACAAAGCAACAGAGCGTAGGGCACTTTCACTTATGGTCCTATAGATTAGGGAAATTAAAATCAAAAAGACACAGGCACCCCAAAGTTTGGGACACCTCTGTTTACAAGAACCTCGTTTACAGTACAAGTTCAACATCACAGAAAGTGAAAAATGGATAAAGAAGTTGTGGTATTTACTTACAAAGCAATATCACTCAGCAATGAAATCTATGTCATCAGGCCCTTAGCAGCATAATGAGTGGATTCAGGTATGATGATTCTAACTGAAATAAGTCACACAGAAAAAGAAACATCATAAGATATCACTAATACACGGAATGTAAACTTGGCTACACAGGAACTGAATTACAGAACAGAACAGCGTCTCAAATTTAGAAAAGCAACTTATGCTTGCTTAAGGGTAAAGGTGAGTTGGGGTGCTGCATAAAACCAGAGATTGAAATGAGCACAGATAAAGTTCCTTAAGCCAAATATGGAATAGACAAGAGCTACTCATTGCTCAACGAAATGGACTCAACACCGCATATTAAACGCCTAAGAATGTACCTGACTAGTAAGTATCTTAAAACCTATGGATTGCTATGTCTCCGAAAGAGAATCAAGCATGTGTACAGGGGCATAAACGCAGCAGTGATAGGATTGGAGAGGTTCGGTGAGCAAATGGAGACCCTTTGAAGTCATATTGCATGGTACCCATTACACGGGTCTCAACTCTCCAGGTTTAAGGTATTCTTCCTTCAGCTAAAACATGCATGTGGAACCCAGAGTATGATCAACCGTGTGAACGGGAGACGTGTTCAAATATGTCTCAGTTTTTGTCCCCTGGTACTCGGGTGCAACATTCCAGACGCTTTACTAACACTCTCCCCACTTGGAGAGTCAGCGCCTTTAACCTCCTGTTTGGCCCAGTTTGCAATTTCTGCGGAAGATGAACAGGAATAGGGAGAACCAATGAGAGACTAGCTGGAGGTGTCTGGACGGGCAAATTTAACTCTCATTTCCCATCAGGAAGAGGAAATAACCTAAGGCTCAGCGTGCCGTGCCGGAACCGGATTAGGGCCTGAAGCCATCCTGCGGTGTTGCGGCCAGGTCACAAGAAAGCGAGTTGAAGAAAGGAGCTCAGGGGCACTGTAATTCACAAACCTGCAGAGTTATAAATGACAGCTATCGTCCAAAAATATACTGAAGTAAGGCTGCCAAGAGGACTTGAAAGCGGGGCAGAATTGCAGGAAACCGATTTCAGGAGGTAGACTGGAATTGCATTGAAAGCATAGGAAAAGAGGCAGAACGTCCACAATGATACACTTGGCCAAAAAGGGCGTATGCGTTTTTTCCTGAATATATTCAGGAAAAAACGCATACGCCCTTTTTGGCCAACCAAGCAAGCTTGCAAAGGAAATCTGCACTACAATGAAGTCTCACTTCCCCCCGGTCAAAAGGGCCATCTGAAAAAAGTGTAAAATCCAGAAAGGCAGGACAGGCCATGGAGAACTGGGAGCCTTGTTATGCTGATGGGCGGGATGTAAATTGCCAACAGACACTCGGGAGAAGTGTATGGTGTTTCCTGAAACATCTAAAAAACAAAGCAACAGAGCCTAGGGCACTTCCACTTATGGTCCTATAGCTTAGGGAAATTAAAATCAAAAAGACACAGCACCCCAAAGTTTGGGACGCCTCTGTTTACAAGAACCTCGTTTACCGTACAAGTTCAATATCACAGAAAGTGAAAAATGGATAAAGAACTTGTGGTACTTACGTACAATGCAGTATCACTCAGCAATGAAATCTATGTCATCAGGCCCGTAGCAGCATAATGAGTGGATTCAGGTACGATGATTCTAACTGAAATAAGTCACACAGAAAAAGAAACATCATAAGATATCAGTAATACACGGAATGTAAACTTGGCTACACAGGAACTGAATTCCAAAACAGAACAGGGTCTCAAATTTAGAAAACCAACTTATGCTTGCTTAAGGGGAAAGGTGAGTTGGGGTGTTGCATAAAACCAGACATGGAAATGAGCACAGATAAAGTTCCTTAAGCCAAATATGGAATAGACAAGAGCTACTCCTTGCTCAACGAAATGGACTCAACACCCCATATTAAACGCCTAAGAATGTACCTGACTAGTAAGTATCTTAAAACCTATGGATTGCTATGTCTCCAAAAGAGAATCAAGCGTGTGTACAGAGGCATAAACGCAGCAGTGATAGGATTGGAGAGGTTCGGTGAGCAAATGAAGACCCTTTGAAGTCATATTGCATGGTACCCATTCCACGGGTCTCAACTCTCCAGGTTTAAGGTATTCTTCCTTCAGCTAAAACATGCATGTGGAACCCAGAGTATGATCAACCATGTGAACGGGAGACGTGTTCAAATATGTCTCAGTTTTCCTCCCCTGGTACTCGGGTGCAACATTCCAGATGCTTTACTAACACTCTCCCCACATGGAGAGTCAGCGCCTTTAACCTCCTGTTTGGCCCAGTTTGCCATTTCTGCGGAAGATGAACAGGAATAGCGAGAACCAATGAGAGACTAGCTGGAGGTGTCTGGACGGGCAAATTGAACTCTCATTTCCCACCAGGAAGAGGAAATAACCAAAGGCTCAGCGTGCCGTGCCGGAACCAGATTAGGGCCTGAAGCCATCCTGCGGTGTTGCGGCCAGGTCACAAGAAAGCGAGTTGAAGAAAGGAGCTCAGGGGCACTGTAATTCACAAACCTGCAGACTTATAAATGACAGCTATTGTCCAAAAATATACTGAAGTAAGGTTGCCAAGAGGACTTGAAAGCGGGGCAGAATTGCAGGAAACCGATTTCAGGAGGTAGACTGGAATTACATTGAAAGCATAGGAAACGAGGCAGAACGTCCACAATGATGCACTTGGCCAAAAAGGGCGTATGCGTTTTTTCCTGAATATATTCAGGAAAAAACGCATACGCCCTTTTTGGCCAACCAAGCAAGCTTGCAAAGGAAATCTGCACTACAATGAAGTCTCACTTCCCCCCGGTCAAAAGGGCCATCTGAAAAAAGTGTAAAATCCAGAAAGGCAGGACAGGCCATGGAGAACTGGGAGCCTTGTTATGCTGATGGGCGGGATGTAAATTGCCAACAGACACTCGGGAGAAGTGTATGGTGTTTCCTGAAACATCTAAAAAACAAAGCAACAGAGCCTAGGGCACTTCCACTTATGGTCCTATAGCTTAGGGAAATTAAAATCAAAAAGACACAGCACCCCAAAGTTTGGGACGCCTCTGTTTACAAGAACCTCGTTTACCGTACAAGTTCAATATCACAGAAAGTGAAAAATGGATAAAGAACTTGTGGTACTTACGTACAATGCAGTATCACTCAGCAATGAAATCTATGTCATCAGGCCCGTAGCAGCATAATGAGTGGATTCAGGTACGATGATTCTAACTGAAATAAGTCACACAGAAAAAGAAACATCATAAGATATCACTAATACACGGAATGTAAACTTGGCTACACAGGAACTGAATTCCAAAACAGAACAGGGTCTCAAATTTAGAAAACCAACTTATGCTTGCTTAAGGGGAAAGGTGAGTTGGGGTGTTGCATAAAACCAGACATTGAAATGAGCACAGATAAAGTTCCTTAAGCCAAATATGGAATAGACAAGAGCTACTCCTTGCTCAACGAAATGGACTCAACACCCCATATTAAACGCCTAAGAATGTACCTGACTAGTAAGTATCTTAAAACCTATGGATTGCTATGTCTCCAAAAGAGAATCAAGCGTGTGTACAGAGGCATAAACGCAGCAGTGATAGGATTGGAGAGGTTCGGTGAGCAAATGAAGACCCTTTGAAGTCATATTGCATGGTACCCATTCCACGGGTCTCAACTCTCCAGGTTTAAGGTATTCTTCCTTCAGCTAAAACATGCATGTGGAACCCAGAGTATGATCAACCATGTGAACGGGAGACGTGTTCAAATATGTCTCAGTTTTCCTCCCCTGGTACTCGGGTGCAACATTCCAGATGCTTTACTAACACTCTCCCCACATGGAGAGTCAGCGCCTTTAACCTCCTGTTTGGCCCAGTTTGCCATTTCTGCGGAAGATGAACAGGAATAGCGAGAACCAATGAGAGACTAGCTGGAGGTGTCTGGACGGGCAAATTGAACTCTCATTTCCCACCAGGAAGAGGAAATAACCAAAGGCTCAGCGTGCCGTGCCGGAACCAGATTAGGGCCTGAAGCCATCCTGCGGTGTTGCGGCCAGGTCACAAGAAAGCGAGTTGAAGAAAGGAGCTCAGGGGCACTGTAATTCACAAACCTGCAGACTTATAAATGACAGCTATTGTCCAAAAATATACTGAAGTAAGGTTGCCAAGAGGACTTGAAAGCGGGGCAGAATTGCAGGAAACCGATTTCATGAGGTAGACTGGAATTACATTGAAAGCATAGGAAACGAGGCAGAACGTCCACAATGATGCACTTGGCCAAAAAGGGCGTATGCGTTTTTTCCTGAATATATTCAGGAAAAAACGCATACGCCCTTTTTGGCCAACCAAGCAAGCTTGCAAAGGAAATCTGCACTACAATGAAGTCTCACTTCCCCCCGGTCAAAAGGGCCATCTGAAAAAAGTGTAAAATCCAGAAAGGCAGGACAGGCCATGGAGAACTGGGAGCCTTGTTATGCTGATGGGCGGGATGTAAATTGCCAACAGACACTTGGGAGAAGTGTATGGTGTTTCCTGAAACATCTAAAAAACAAAGCAACAGAGCCTAGGGCACTTCCACTTATGGTCCTATAGCTTAGGGAAATTAAAATCAAAAAGACACAGCCACCCCAAAGTTTGGGATGCCTCTGTTTACAAGAACCTCGTTTACAGTACAAGTTCAACATCGCAGAAAGTGAAAAATGGATAAAGAAGTTGTGGTATTTACTTACAAAGCAATATCACTCAGCAACGAAATCTATGTCATCAGGCCGGTAGCAGCATGATGAGTGGATTCAGGTATGATCATTCTAACTGAAATAAGTCACACAGAAAAAGAAACATCATAAGATATCAGTAATACACGGAATGTAAACTTGGCTACACAGGAACTGAATTACAGAACAAAACAGGGTCTCAAATTTAGAAAACCAACTTATGCTTGCTTAAGGGGAAAGGTGAGTTGGGGTGCTGCATAAAACCAGAGATTGAAATGAGCACAGATAAAGTTGCTTAAGCCAAATATGGAATAGACAAGAGCTACTCCTTGCTCAACGAAATGGACTCAACACCCCATATTAAACGCCTAAGAATGTACCTGACTAGTAAGTATCTTAAAACCTATGGATTGCTATGTCTCCAAAAGAGAATCAAGCGTGTGTACAGGGGCATAAACGCAGCAGTGATAGGATTGGAGAGGTTCGGTGAGCAAATGAAGACCCTTTGAAGTCATATTGCATGGTACCCATTCCACGGGTCTCAACTCTCCAGGTTTAAGGTATTCTTCCTTCAGCTAAAACATGCATGTGGAACCCAGAGTAGGATCAACCGTGTGAACGGGAGACGTGTTCAAATATGTCTCAGTTTTCCTCCCCTGGTACTCGGGTGCAACATTCCAGACGCTTTACTAACACTCTCCCCACTTGGAGACTCAGCGCCTTTAACCTCCTGTTTGGCCCAGTTTGCAATTTCTGCGGAAGATGAACAGGCATAGGGAGAACCAATGAGAGACTAGCTGGAGGTGTCTGGACGGGCAAATTTAACTCTCATTTCCCACCAGGAAGAGGAAATAACCACAGGCTCAGCGTGCCGTGCCGGAACCAGATTAGGGCCTGAAGCCATCCTGCGGTGTGGCGGCCAGCTCAAAAGAAAGCGAGTTGAAGAAAGGAGCTCAGGGGCACTGTAATTCACAAACCTGCAGAGTTATAAATGACAGCTATCGTCCAAAAATATACTGAAGTAAGGCTGCCAAGAGGACTTGAAAGCGGGGCAGAATTGCAGGAAACCGATTTCAGGAGGTAGACTGGAATTACATTGAAAGCATAGGAAAAGAGGCAGAACGTCCACAATGATGCACTTGGCCAAAAAGGGTGTATGTGTTTTTTCCAGAATATATTCAGGAAAAAACGCATACGCCCTTTTTGGACAACCAAGCAAACTTGCAAAGGAAATCTGCACTACAATGAAGTCTCACTTCCCCCCGGTCAAAAGGGCCATCTAAAGAAAGTGTAAAATCCAGAAAGGCAGGACAGGCCATGGAGAACTGGGAGCCTTGTTATGCTGATGGGCGGGATGTAAATTGCCAACAGACACTCGGGAGAAGTGTATGGTGTTTCCTGAAACATCTAAAAAACAAAGCAACAGAGCCTAGGGCACTTCCACTTATGGTCCTATAGCTTAGGGAAATTAAAATCAAAAAGACACAGCCACCCCAAAATTTGGGACGCCTCTGTTTACAAGAACCTCGTTTACCGTACAAGTTCAATATCACAGAAAGTGAAAAATGGATAAAGAACTTGTGGTACTTACGTACAATGCAGTATCACTCAGCAATGAAATCTATGTCATCAGGCCCGTAGCAGCATAATGAGTGGATTCAGGTACGATGATTCTAACTGAAATAAGTCACACAGAAAAAGAAACATCATAAGATATCACTAATACACGGAATGTAAACTTGGCTACACAGGAACTGAATTCCAAAACAGAACAGGGTCTCAAATTTAGAAAACCAACTTATGCTTCCTTAAGGGGAAAGGTGATTTGGCGTGCTGCATAAAACCAGCGATTGAAATGAGCACAGATAAAGTTCCTTAAGCCAAATATGGAATAGACAAGAGCTACTCCTTGCTCAACGAAATGGACTCAACACCCCATATTAAACGCCTAAGAATGTACCTGACTAGTAAGTATCTTAAAACCTATGGATTGCTATGTCTCCAAAAGAGAATCAAGCGTGTGTACAGGGGCATAAACGCAGCAGTGATAGGATTGGAGAGGTTCGGTGAGCAAATGAAGACCCTTTGAAGTCATATTGCATGGTACCCATTCCACGGGTTTCAACAACCCTGGTTTAAGGTATTCTTCCTTCAGCTAAAATATGCATGTGGAACCTAGAGTATGACCAACCATGTGATCGGGAGACGTGTTCAAATATGTCTCAGTTTTCCTCCCCTGGTACTCGGGTGCAACATTCCAGATGCTTTACCAACACCCTCCAGACTTGGAGAGTCAGTCCCTTTAACCTCCAGTTTGGCCCAGTTTGCAATTTCTGCGGAAGATGAACAGGAATAGCGAGAACCAATGAGAGACTAGCTGGAGGTGTCTGGACGGGCAAATTGAACTCTCATTTCCCACGAGGAAGAGGAATTAACCAAAGGCTCCGCGTGTCGTGCCGGAACAAGATTAGGGCCTGAAGCCATCCTGCGGTGTTGAGGCCAGCTCAAAAGAAAGCGAGTTGAAGAAAGGAGCTCAGGGGCACTGTAATTCACAAACCTGCAGAGTTATAAATGACAGCTATCGTCCAAAAATATACTGAAGTAAGGCTGCCAAGAGGACTTGAAAGCGGGGCAGAATTGCAGGAAACCGATTTCAGGAGGTAGACTGGAATTGCATTGAAAGCATAGGAAAAGAGGCAGAACGTCCACAATGATGCACTTGGCCAAAAAGTGTGTATGCGTTTTTTCCTGAATATATTCAGGAAAAAACGCATACGCCCTTTTTGGCCAACCAAGCAAGCTTGCAAAGGAAATCTGCACTACAATGAAGTCTCACTTCCCCCCGGTCAAAAGGGCCATCTGAAAAAAGTGTAAAATCCAGAAAGGCAGGACAGGCCATGGAGAACTGGGGGCCTTGTTATGCTGATGGGCGGGATGTAAATTGCCAACAGACACTCGGGAGAAGTGTATGGTGTTTCCTGAAACATCTAAAAAACAAAGCAACAGAGCCTAGGGCACTTCCACTTATGGTCCTATAGCTTAGGGAAATTAAAATCAAAAAGACACAGCCACCCCATAGTTTGGGATGCCTCTGTTTACAAGAACCTCGTTTACAGTACAAGTTCAACATCACAGAAAGTGGAAAATGGATAAAGAAGTTGTGGTATTTATTTACAAAGCAATATCACTCAGCAATGAAATCTATGTCATCAGGCCCTTAGCAGCACAATGAGTGGATTCAGGTATGATGATTCTAACTGAAATAAGTCACACAGAAAAAGAAACATCATAAGATATCACTAATACACGGAATGTAAACTTGGCTACACAGGAACTGAATTACAGAACAGAACAGGGTCTCAAATTTAGAAAAGCAACTTATGCTTGCTTAAGGGTAAAGGTGAGTTGGGGTGCTGCATAAAACCAGAGATTGAAATGAGCACAGATAAAGTTCCTTAAGCCAAATATGGAATAGACAAGAACTACTCCTTGCTCAGCGAAATGGACTCAACACCGCATATTAAACGTCTAAGAATGTACCTGACTAGTAAGTATCTTAAAACCTATGGATTGCTATGTCTCTGAAAGAGAATCAAGCATGTGTACAGGGGCATAAACGCAGCAGTGATAGGATTGGAGAGGTTCGGTGAGCAAATGAAGACCCTTTGAAGTCATATTGCATGGTACCCATTCCACGGGTTTTAACTACCCAGGTTTAAGGTGTTCTTCCTCCAGCTAAAACATGCATGTGGAACCTAGAGTATGATCAACCATGTGATCGGGAGACGTGTTTAAATATGTCTCAGTTTTCGTACCCTGGTACTCGGGTGCAACATTCCAGACGCTTTACTAACACTCTCCCGACTTGGAGAGTCAGTGCCTTCAACCTCCTGTTTGGCCTAGTTTGCAATTTCTGCGGAAGATGAACAGGAATAGCGAGAACCAATGAGAGACTAGCTGGAGGTGTCTGGACGGGCAAATTTAACTCTCATTTCCCACCAGGAAGAGGAATTAACCAAAGGCTCAGCGTGCCGTGCCGGAACCAGATTAGGGCCTGAAGCCATCCTGCGGTGTTGCGGCCAGGTCACAAGAAAGCGAGTTGAAGAAAGGAGCTCAGGGGCACTGTAATTCACAAACCTGCAGAGTTATAAATGACAGCTATCGTCCAAAAATATACTGAAGTAAGGCTGCCAAGAGGACTTGAAAGCGGGGCAGAATTGCAGGAAACCGATTTCAGGAGGTAGACTGGAATTGCATTGAAAGCATAGGAAAAGAGGCAGAACGTCCACAATGATGCACTTGGCCAAAAAGGGCGTATGCGTTTTTTCCTGAATATATTCAGGAAAAAACGCATACGCCCTTTTTGGCCAACCAAGCAAGCTTGCAAAGGAAATCTGCACTACAATGAAGTCTCACTTCCCCCCGGTCAAAAGGGCCATCTGAAAAAAGTGTAAAATCCAGAAAGGCAGGACAGGCCATGGAGAACTGGGAGCCTTGTTATGCTGATGGGCGGGATGTAAATTGCCAACAGACACTTGGGAGAAGTGTATGGTGTTTCCTGAAACATCTAAAAAACAAAGCAACAGAGCCTAGGGCACTTCCAGTTATGGTCCTATAGCTTAGGGAAATTAAAATCAAAAAGACACAGCCACCCCAAAGTTTGGGATGCCTCTGTTTACAAGAACCTCGTTTACAGTACAAGTTCAACATCGCAGAAAGTGAAAAATGGATAAAGAAGTTGTGGTATTTACTTACAAAGCAATATCACTCAGCAACGAAATCTATGTCATCAGGCCGGTAGCAGCATGATGAGTGGATTCAGGTATGATCATTCTAACTGAAATAAGTCACACAGAAAAAGAAACATCATAAGATATCAGTAATACACGGAATGTAAACTTGGCTACACAGGAACTGAATTACAGAACAAAACAGGGTCTCAAATTTAGAAAACCAACTTATGCTTGCTTAAGGGGAAAGGTGAGTTGGGGTGCTGCATAAAACCAGAGATTGAAATGAGCACAGATAAAGTTGCTTAAGCCAAATATGGAATAGACAAGAGCTACTCCTTGCTCAACGAAATGGACTCAACACCCCATATTAAACGCCTAAGAATGTACCTGACTAGTAAGTATCTTAAAACCTATGGATTGCTATGTCTCCAAAAGAGAATCAAGCGTGTGTACAGGGGCATAAACGCAGCAGTGATAGGATTGGAGAGGTTCGGTGAGCAAATGAAGACCCTTTGAAGTCATATTGCATGGTACCCATTCCACGGGTCTCAACTCTCCAGGTTTAAGGTATTCTTCCTTCAGCTAAAACATGCATGTGGAACCCAGAGTAGGATCAACCGTGTGAACGGGAGACGTGTTCAAATATGTCTCAGTTTTCCTCCCCTGGTACTCGGGTGCAACATTCCAGACGCTTTACTAACACTCTCCCCACTTGGAGACTCAGCGCCTTTAACCTCCTGTTTGGCCCAGTTTGCAATTTCTGCGGAAGATGAACAGGCATAGGGAGAACCAATGAGAGACTAGCTGGAGGTGTCTGGACGGGCAAATTTAACTCTCATTTCCCACCAGGAAGAGGAAATAACCACAGGCTCAGCGTGCCGTGCCGGAACCAGATTAGGGCCTGAAGCCATCCTGCGGTGTGGCGGCCAGCTCAAAAGAAAGCGAGTTGAAGAAAGGAGCTCAGGGGCACTGTAATTCACAAACCTGCAGAGTTATAAATGACAGCTATCGTCCAAAAATATACTGAAGTAAGGCTGCCAAGAGGACTTGAAAGCGGGGCAGAATTGCAGGAAACCGATTTCAGGAGGTAGACTGGAATTACATTGAAAGCATAGGAAAAGAGGCAGAACGTCCACAATGATGCACTTGGCCAAAAAGGGTGTATGTGTTTTTTCCAGAATATATTCAGGAAAAAACGCATACGCCCTTTTTGGCCAACCAAGCAAACTTGCAAAGGAAATCTGCACTACAATGAAGTCTCACTTCCCCCCGGTCAAAAGGGCCATCTAAAGAAAGTGTAAAATCCAGAAAGGCAGGACAGGCCATGGAGAACTGGGAGCCTTGTTATGCTGATGGGCGGGATGTAAATTGCCAACAGACACTCGGGAGAAGTGTATGGTGTTTCCTGAAACATCTAAAAAACAAAGCAACAGAGCCTAGGGCACTTCCACTTATGGTCCTATAGCTTAGGGAAATTAAAATCAAAAAGACACAGCCACCCCAAAATTTGGGACGCCTCTGTTTACAAGAACCTCGTTTACCGTACAAGTTCAATATCACAGAAAGTGAAAAATGGATAAAGAACTTGTGGTACTTACGTACAATGCAGTATCACTCAGCAATGAAATCTATGTCATCAGGCCCGTAGCAGCATAATGAGTGGATTCAGGTACGATGATTCTAACGGAAATAAGTCACACAGAAAAAGAAACATCATAAGATATCACTAATACACGGAATGTAAACTTGGCTACACAGGAACTGAATTCCAAAACAGAACAGGGTCTCAAATTTAGAAAACCAACTTATGCTTCCTTAAGGGGAAAGGTGATTTGGCGTGCTGCATAAAACCAGCGATTGAAATGAGCACAGATAAAGTTCCTTAAGCCAAATATGGAATAGACAAGAGCTACTCCTTGCTCAACGAAATGGACTCAACACCCCATATTAAACGCCTAAGAATGTACCTGACTAGTAAGTATCTTAAAACCTATGGATTGCTATGTCTCCAAAAGAGAATCAAGCGTGTGTACAGGGGCATAAACGCAGCAGTGATAGGATTGGAGAGGTTCGGTGAGCAAATGAAGACCCTTTGAAGTCATATTGCATGGTACCCATTCCACGGGTTTCAACAACCCTGGTTTAAGGTATTCTTCCTTCAGCTAAAATATGCATGTGGAACCTAGAGTATGACCAACCATGTGATCGGGAGACGTGTTCAAATATGTCTCAGTTTTCCTCCCCTGGTACTCGGGTGCAACATTCCAGATGCTTTACCAACACCCTCCAGACTTGGAGAGTCAGTCCCTTTAACCTCCAGTTTGGCCCAGTTTGCAATTTCTGCGGAAGATGAACAGGAATAGCGAGAACCAATGAGAGACTAGCTGGAGGTGTCTGGACGGGCAAATTTAACTCTCATTTCCCACGAGGAAGAGGAATTAACCAAAGGCTCCGCGTGTCGTGCCGGAACAAGATTAGGGCCTGAAGCCATCCTGCGGTGTTGAGGCCAGCTCAAAAGAAAGCGAGTTGAAGAAAGGAGCTCAGGGGCACTGTAATTCACAAACCTGCAGAGTTATAAATGACAGCTATCGTCCAAAAATATACTGAAGTAAGGCTGCCAAGAGGACTTGAAAGCGGGGCAGAATTGCAGGAAACCGATTTCAGGAGGTAGACTGGAATTGCATTGAAAGCATAGGAAAAGAGGCAGAACGTCCACAATGATGCACTTGGCCAAAAAGGGTGTATGCGTTTTTTCCTGAATATATTCAGGAAAAAACGCATACGCCCTTTTTGGCCAACCAAGCAAGCTTGCAAAGGAAATCTGCACTACAATGAAGTCTCACTTCCCCCCGGTCAAAAGGGCCATCTGAAAAAAGTGTAAAATCCAGAAAGGCAGGACAGGCCATGGAGAACTGGGGGCCTTGTTATGCTGATGGGCGGGATGTAAATTGCCAACAGACACTCGGGAGAAGTGTATGGTGTTTCCTGAAACATCTAAAAAACAAAGCAACAGAGCCTAGGGCACTTCCACTTATGGTCCTATAGCTTAGGGAAATTAAAATCAAAAAGACACAGCCACCCCATAGTTTGGGATGCCTCTGTTTACAAGAACCTCGTTTACAGTACAAGTTCAACATCACAGAAAGTGGAAAATGGATAAAGAAGTTGTGGTATTTATTTACAAAGCAATATCACTCAGCAATGAAATCTATGTCATCAGGCCCTTAGCAGCACAATGAGTGGATTCAGGTATGATGATTCTAACTGAAATAAGTCACACAGAAAAAGAAACATCATAAGATATCACTAATACACGGAATGTAAACTTGGCTACACAGGAACTGAATTACAGAACAGAACAGGGTCTCAAATTTAGAAAAGCAACTTATGCTTGCTTAAGGGTAAAGGTGAGTTGGGGTGCTGCATAAAACCAGAGATTGAAATGAGCACAGATAAAGTTCCTTAAGCCAAATATGGAATAGACAAGAACTACTCCTTGCTCAGCGAAATGGACTCAACACCGCATATTAAACGTCTAAGAATGTACCTGACTAGTAAGTATCTTAAAACCTATGGATTGCTATGTCTCTGAAAGAGAATCAAGCATGTGTACAGGGGCATAAACGCAGCAGTGATAGGATTGGAGAGGTTCGGTGAGCAAATGAAGACCCTTTGAAGTCATATTGCATGGTACCCATTCCACGGGTTTTAACTACCCAGGTTTAAGGTGTTCTTCCTCCAGCTAAAACATGCATGTGGAACCTAGAGTATGATCAACCATGTGATCGGGAGACGTGTTTAAATATGTCTCAGTTTTCGTACCCTGGTACTCGGGTGCAACATTCCAGACGCTTTACTAACACTCTCCCGACTTGGAGAGTCAGTCCCTTTAACCTCCTGTTTGGCCTAGTTTGCAATTTCTGCGGAAGATGAACAGGAATAGCGAGAACCAATGAGAGACTAGCTGGAGGTGTCTGGACGGGCAAATTTAACTCTCATTTCCCACCAGGAAGAGGAATTAACCAAAGGCTCAGCGTGCCGTGCCGGAACCAGATTAGGGCCTGAAGCCATCCTGCGGTGTTGCGGCCAGGTCACAAGAAAGCGAGTTGAAGAAAGGAGCTCAGGGGCACTGTAATTCACAAACCTGCAGAGTTATAAATGACAGCTATCGTCCAAAAATATACTGAAGTAAGGCTGCCAAGAGGACTTGAAAGCGGGGCAGAATTGCAGGAAACCGATTTCAGGAGGTAGACTGGAATTGCATTGAAAGCATAGGAAAAGAGGCAGAACGTCCACAATGATGCACTTGGCCAAAAAGGGCGTATGCGTTTTTTCCTGAATATATTCAGGAAAAAACGCATACGCCCTTTTTGGCCAACCAAGCAAGCTTGCAAAGGAAATCTGCACTACAATGAAGTCTCACTTCCCCCCGGTCAAAAGGGCCATCTGAAAAAAGTGTAAAATCCAGAAAGGCAGGACAGGCCATGGAGAACTGGGAGCCTTGTTATGCTGATGGGCGGGATGTAAATTTCCAACAGACACTCGGGAGAAATGTATGGTGTTTCCTGAAACATCTAAAAAACAAAGCAACAGAGCCTAGGGCACTTCCACTTATGGTCCTATAGCTTAGGGAAATTAAAATCAAAAAGACACAGCAACCCCAAAGTTTGGACGGCTCTGTTTACAAGAACCTCGCTTACGGTACAAGTTCAATATCGCAGAAAGTGAAAAATGGATAAAGAAGTTGTGGTACTTATGTACAATGCAATATCATTCAGCAATGAAATCTATGTCATCAGGCCCGTAGCAACATAATGAGTGGATTCAGGTATGATGATTCTAACTGAAATAAGTCACACAGAAAAAGAAACATCATAAGATATCACTAATACACGGAATGTAAACTTGGCTACACAGGAACTGAATTACAAAACAGAACAGGGTCTCAAATTTAGAAAACCAACTTATGCTTGCTTAAGGGAAAAGGTGAGTTGGAGTGCTGCATAAAACCAGAGATTGAAATGAGCACAGATAAAGTTCCTTAAGCCAAATATGGAATAGACAAGAGCTACTCCTTGCTCAACGAAATGGACTCAACACCCCATATTAAACGCCTAAGAATGTACCTGACTAATAAGTATCTTAAAACCTATGGATTGCTATGTCTCCAAAAGAGAATGAAGCGTGTGTACAGAGGCATAAACGCAGCAGTGATAGGATTGGAGAGGTTCGGTGAGCAAATGAAGACCCTTTGAAGTCATATTGCATGGTACGCATTCCACGGGTCTCAACTCTCCAGGTTTCAGGGATTCCTCCTTCAGCTAAAATATGCATGTGGAACCCAGAGTATGATCAACAATGTGATCGGGAGATGTGTTCCAATATTTCTCAGATTTCGACCCCTGGTACTCGGGTGCAACATTCCAGACGCTTTACTAACACTCTCCCGACTTGGAGAGTCAGTGCCTTTAACCTCCTGTTGGCCCAGTTTGCAATTTCTGCGGAAGATGAACAGGAATAGGGAGAACCAATGAGAGACTAGCTGGAGGTGTCTGGACGGGCAAATTTAACTCTCATTTCCCACCAGGAAGAGGAATTAACCAAAGGCTCAGCGTGCCGTGCCGGAACCAGATTAGGGCCTGAAGCCATATTGCGCTGTTGCGGCCAGGTCACAAGAAAGCGAGTTGAAGAAAGGAGCTCAGGGGCACTGTAATTCCCAAACCTGCAGAGTTATAAATGACAGCTATCGTCCAAAAATATACTGAAGTAAGGCTGCCAAGAGGACTTGAAAGCGGGGCAGAATTGCAGGAAACCGATTTCAGGAGGTAGACTGGAATTGCATTGAAAGCATAGGAAAAGAGGCAGAACGTCCACAATGATGCACTTGGCCAAAAAGGGCGTATGCGTTTTTTCCTGAATATATTCAGGAAAAAACGCATACGCCCTTTTTGGCCAACCAAGCAAGCTTGCAAAGGAAATCTGCACTACAATGAAGTCTCACTTCCCCCCGGTCAAAAGGGCCATCTGAAAAAAGTGTAAAATCCAGAAAGGCAGGACAGGCCATGGAGAACTGGGAGCCTTGTTATGCTGATGGGCGGGATGTAAATTGCCAACAGACACTCGGGAGAAGTGTATGGTGTTTCCTGAAATATCTAAAAAACAAAGCAACAGAGCCTAGGGCACTTCCACTTATGGTCCTATAGCTTAGGGAAATTAAAATCAAAAAGACACAGCCACCCCAAAGTTTGGGACTCCTCTGTTTACAAGAACCTCGTTTACGGTACAAGTTCAATATCGCAGAAAGTGAAAAATGGATAAAGAAGTTATCGTACTTACGTACAATGCAATATCACTCAGCAATGAAATCTCTGCCATCAGACCCATAGCAGCATAATGAGTGGATTCAGGTATGATGATTCTAACTGAAATAAGTCACACAGAAAAAGAAACATCATAAGATATCACTAATACACGGAATGTAAACTTGGCTACACACGAAGTGAATTACAAAACAGAACAGGGTCTCAAATTTAGAAAACCAACTTATGCTTGCTTAAGGTGAAAAGTGAGTTGGGGTGCTGCATAAAACCAGAGATTGAAATGAGCACAGATAAAATTCCTTAAGCCAAATATGTAATAGACAAGAGCTACTCCTTGATCAACGAAATGGACTCAACACCCCATATTAAATGCCTAAGAATGTACCTGACTAGTAAGTATCTTAAAACCTATGGATTGCTATGTCTCCAAAAGGGAACCAAGCATGTGTACAGGGGCATAAACGTAGCAGTGTTAGGATTGGAGAGGTTCGGTGAGCCAATGAAGACCCTTTGAAGTCATATTGCATGGTACCCATTCCACGGGTCTCAACTCTCCAGGTTTCAGGGATTCTTCCGTCAGCTAAAACATGCATGTGGAACCCAGAGTATGATCAACCATCTGATCGGGAGACGTGTTCCAATATGTCTCAGTTCTCGTCCCCTGGTACTCGGGTGCAACATTCCAGACGCTTTACTAACACTCTCCCGACTTGGAGAGTCAGTGCCTTTAACCTCCTGTTTGGCCCAGTTTGCAATTTCTGCGGAAGATGAACAGGAATAGGGAGAACCAATGAGAGACTAGCTGGAGGTGTCTGGACGGGCAAATTTAACTCGCATTTCCCACCAGGAAGAGGAGTTAACCAAAGGCTCAGCATGTTGTGCCGGAACCAGATTAGGGCCTGAAGCAATCCTGCGGTGTTGCGGCCAGCTCACAAGAAAGCGAGTTGAAGAAAGGAGCTCAGGGGCACTGTAATTCACAAACCTGCAGACTTATAAATGACAGCTATCGTCCAAAAATATACTGAAGTAAGGTTGCCAAGAGGACTTGAAAGCGGGGAAGAATTGCAGGAAACCGATTTCAGGAGGTAGACTGGAATTGCATTGAAAGCATAGGAAAAGAGGGAGAACGTCCACAATGATGCACTTGGCCAAAAAGGGCATATGTGTTTTTTCCTGACATACGCCATTTTTGGCCAACCAAGCAAGCTTGCAAAGGAAATCTGCACTGCAATGAAGTCTCACTTCCCCCCGGTCAAAAGGGCCATCTGAGAAAAGTGTAAAATCCAGAAAGGCAGGACAGGCCATGGAGAACTGGGAGCCTTGTTATGCTGATGGGCGGGATGTAAAGTGCCAACAGACACTCGGGAGAAGTGTATGGTGTTTCCTGAAACATCTAAAAAACAAAGCAACAGAGCCTAGGGCACTTCCACTTATGGTCCTATAGCTTAGGGAAATTAAAATCAAAAAGACACAGCCACCCCAAAGTTTGGGACGCCTCTGTTTACAAGAACCTCGTTTACAGTACAAGTTCAACATCGCAGAAAGTGAAAAATGGATAAAGAAGTTGTGGTATTTACTTACAAAGCAATATCACTCAGCAATGAAATCTATGTCATCAGGCCCTTAGCAGCATAATGCGTGGATTCAGGTATGATGATTCTAACTGAAATAAGTCACACAGAAAAAGAAACATCATAAGGTATCAGTAATACACGGAATGTAAACTTGGCTACACAGGAACTGAATTACAGAACAGAACAGGGTCTCAAATTTAGAAAACCAACTTATGCTTGCTTAAGGGTAAAGGTGAGTTGGGGTGCTGCATAAAACCAGAGATTGAAATGAGCACAGATAAAGTTCCTTAAGCCAAATATGGAATAGACAAGAGCTACTCCTTGCTCAACGAAATGGACTCAACACCCCATATTAAACGCCTAAGAATGTACCTGACTAGTAAGTATCTTAAAACCTATGGATTGCTATGTCTCTGAAAGAGAATCAAGCATGTGTACAGGGGCATAAACGCAGCAGTGATAGGATTGGAGAGGTTCGGTGAGCAAATGAAGACCCTTTGAAGTCATATTGAATGGTACCCATTCCACGGGTTTCAACTACCCAGGTTTAAGGTATTCTTCCTTCAGCTAAAATATGCATGTGGAACCTAGAGTATGACCAACCATGTGATCGGGAGACGTGTTCAAATATGTCTCTGTTTTCGAACCCTGGTACTCGGGTGCAACATTCCAGATGCTTTACCAACACCCTCCAGACTTGGAGAGTCAGTCCCTTTAACCTCCTGTTTGGCCCAGTTTGCAATTTCTGCGGAAGATGAACAGGAATAGTGAGAACCAATGAGAGACTAGCTGGAGGTGTCTGGACGGGCAAATTTAACTCTCATTTCCCACGAGGAAGAGGAATTAACCAAAGGCTCCGCGTGTCGTGCCGGAACCAGATTAGGGCCTGAAGCCATCCTGCGGTGTTGAGGCCAGCTCAAAAGAAAGCGAGCTGAAGAAAGGAGCTCAGCGGCACTGTAATTCACAAACCTGCAGAGTTATAAATGACAGCTATCGTCCAAAAATATACTGAAGTAAGGCTGCCAAGAGGACTTGAAAGCGGGGCAGAATTGCAGGAAACCGATTTCAGGAGGTAGACTGGAATTGCATTGAAAGCATAGGAAAAGAGGCAGAACGTCCACAATGATGCACTTGGCCAAAAAGGGCGTATGCGTTTTTTCCTGAATATATTCAGGAAAAAACGCATACGTCCTTTTTGGCCAACCAAGCAAGCTTGCAAAGGAAATCTGCACTACAATGAAGTCTCACTTCCCCCCGGTCAAAAGGGCCATCTGAAAAAAGTGTAAAATCCAGAAAGGCAGGACAGGCCATGGAGAACTGGGGGCCTTGTTATGCTGATGGGCGGGATGTAAATTGCCAACAGACACTCGGGAGAAGTGTATGGTGTTTCCTGAAACATCTAAAAAACAAAGCAACAGAGCCTAGGGCACTTCCACTTATGGTCCTATAGCTTAGGGAAATTAAAATCAAAAGGACACAGCCACCCCATAGTTTGGGATGCCTCTGTTTACAAGAACCTCGTTTACAGTACAAGTTCAACATCACAGAAAGTGGAAAATGGATAAAGAAGTTGTGGTATTTACTTACAAAGCAATATCACTCAGCAATGAAATCTATGTCATCAGGCCCTTAGCAGCATAATGAGTGGATTCAGGTATGATGATTCTAACTGAAATAAGTCACACAGAAAAAGAAACATCATAAGGTATCAGTAATACACGGAATGTAAACTTTGCTACACAGGAACTGAATTACAGAACAGAACAGGGTCTCAAATTTAGAAAACCAACTTATGCTTGCTTAAGGGTAAAGGTGAGTTGGGGTGCTGCATAAAACCAGAGATTGAAATGAGCACAGATAAAGTTCCTTAAGCCAAATATGGAATAGACAAGAGCTACTCCTTGCTCAACGAAATGGACTCAACACCCCATATTAAACGCCTAAGAATGTACCTGACTAGTAAGTATCTTAAAACCTATGGATTGCTATGTCTCTGAAAGAGAATCAAGCATGTGTACAGGGGCATAAACGCAGCAGTGATAGGATTGGAGAGGTTCGGTGAGCAAATGAAGACCCTTTGAAGTCATATTGAATGGTACCCATTCCACGGGTTTCAACTACCCAGGTTTAAGGTATTCTTCCTTCAGCTAAAATATGCATGTGGAACCTAGAGTATGACCAACCATGTGATCGGGAGACGTGTTCAAATATGTCTCTGTTTTCGTACCCTGGTACTCGGGTGCAACATTCCAGATGCTTTACCAACACCCTCCAGACTTGGAGAGTCAGTCCCTTTAACCTCCTGTTTGGCCCAGTTTGCAATTTCTGCGGAAGATGAACAGGAATAGTGAGAACCAATGAGAGACTACCTGGAGGTGTCTGGACGGGCAAATTTAACTCTCATTTCCCACGAGGAAGAGGAATTAACCAAAGGCTCCGCGTGTCGTGCCGGAACCAGATTAGGGCCTGAAGCCATCCTGCGGTGTTGAGGCTAGCTCAAAAGAAAGCGAGCTGAAGAAAGGAGCTCAGCGGCACTGTAATTCACAAACCTGCAGAGTTATAAATGACAGCTATCGTCCAAAAATATACTGAAGTAAGGCTGCCAAGAGGATTTGAAAGCGGGGCAGAATTGCAGGAAACCGATTTCAGGAGGTAGACTGGAATTGCATTGAAAGCATAGGAAAAGAGGCAGAACGTCCACAATGATGCACTTGGCCAAAAAGGACGTATGCGTTTTTTCCTGAATATATTCAGGAAAAAACGCATACGTCCTTTTTGGCCAACCAAGCAAGCTTGCAAAGGAAATCTGCACTACAATGAAGTCTCACTTCCCCCCGGTCAAAAGGGCCATCTGAAAAAAGTGTAAAATCCAGAAAGGCAGGACAGGCCATGGAGAACTGGGAGCCTTGTTATGCTGATGGGCGGGATGTAAATTTCCAACAGACACTCGGGAGAAGTGTATGGTGTTTCCTGAAACATCTAAAAAACAAAGCAACAGAGCCTAGGGCACTTCCACTTATGGTCCTATAGCTTAGGGAAATTAAAATCAAAAAGACACAGCCACCCCATAGTTTGGGATGCCTCTGTTTACAAGAACCTCGTTTACAGTACAAGTTCAACATCACAGAAAGTGGAAAATGGATAAAGAAGTTGTGGTATTTACTTACAAAGCAATATCACTCAGCAATGAAATCTATGTCATCAGGCCCTTACCAGCACAATGAGTGGATTCAGGTATGATGATTCTAACTGAAATAAGTCACACAGAAAAAGAAACATCATAAGATATCACTAATACATGGAATGTAAACTTGGCTACACAGGAACTGAATTACAGAACAGAACAGGGTCTCAAATTTAGAAAACCAACTTATGCTTGCTTAAGGGGAAAGGTGAGTTGGGGTGCTGCATAAAACCAGAGATTGAAATGAGCACAGATAAAGTTCCTTAAGCCAAATATGGAATAGACAAGAACTACTCCTTGCTCAGCGAAATGGACTCAACACCGCATATTAAACGTCTAAGAATGTACCTGACTAGTAAGTATCTTAAAACCTATGGATTGCTATGTCTCTGAAAGAGAATCAAGCATGTGTACAGGGGCATAAACGCAGCAGTGATAGGATTGGAGAGGTTCGGTGAGCAAATGAAGACCCTTTGAAGTCATATTGCATGGTACCCATTCCACGGGTTTTAACTACCCAGGTTTAAGGTGTTCTTCCTCCAGCTAAAACATGCATGTGGAACCTAGAGTATGATCAACCATGTGATTGGGAGACGTGTTCAAATATGTCTCAGTTTTCGTACCCTGGTACTCGGGTGCAACATTCCAGACGCTTTACTAACACTCTCCCGACTTGGAGAGTCAGTCCCTTTAACCTCCTCTTTGGCCCAGTTTGCAATTTCTGCGGAAGATGAACAGGAATAGCGAGAACCAATGAGAGACTAGCTGGAGGTGTCTGGACGGGCAAATTTAACTCTCATTTCCCACCAGGAAGTGGAATTAACCAAAGGCTCAGCGTGCCATGCCGGAACCAGATTAGGGCCTGAAGCCATCCTGCGGTGTTGCGGCCAGGTCACAAGAAAGCGAGTTGAAGAAAGGAGCTCAGGGGCACTGTAATTCACAAACCTGCAGAGTTATAAATGACACCTATCGTCCAAAAATATACTGAAGTAAGGCTGCCAAGAGGACTTGAAAGCGGGGCAGAATTGCAGGAAACCGATTTCAGGAGGTAGACTGGAATTGCATTGAAAGCATAGGAAAAGAGGCAGAACGTCCACAATGATGCACTTGGCCAAAAAGGGCGTATGCGTTTTTTCCTGAATATATTCAGGAAAAAACGCATACGCCCTTTTTGGCCAACCAAGCAAGCTTGCAAAGGAAATCTGCACTACAATTAAGTCTCACTTCCCCCCGGTCAAAAGGGCCATCTGAAAAAAGTGTAAAATCCAGAAAGGCAGGACAGGCCATGGAGAACTGGGAGCCTTGTTATGCTGATGGGCGGGATGTAAATTGCCAACAGACACTCGGGAGAAGTGTATGGTGTTTCCTGAAACATCTAAAAAACAAAGCAACAGAGCCTAGGGCACTTCCACTTATGGTCCTATAGCTTAGGGAAATTAAAATCAAAAAGACACAGCCACCCCATAGTTTGGGATGCCTCTGTTTACAAGAACCTCGTTTACAGTACAAGTTCAACATCACAGAAAGTGGAAAATGGATAAAGAAGTTGTGGTATTTACTTACAAAGCAATATCACTCAGCAATGAAATCTATGTCATCAGGCCCTTACCAGCACAATGAGTGGATTCAGGTATGATGATTCTAACTGAAATAAGTCACACAGAAAAAGAAACATCATAAGATATCACTAATACATGGAATGTAAACTTGGCTACACAGGAACTGAATTACAGAACAGAACAGGGTCTCAAATTTAGAAAACCAACTTATGCTTGCTTAAGGGGAAAGGTGAGTTGGGGTGCTGCATAAAACCAGAGATTGAAATGAGCACAGATAAAGTTCCTTAAGCCAAATATGGAATAGACAAGAACTACTCCTTGCTCAGCGAAATGGACTCAACACCGCATATTAAACGTCTAAGAATGTACCTGACTAGTAAGTATCTTAAAACCTATGGATTGCTATGTCTCTGAAAGAGAATCAAGCATGTGTACAGGGGCATAAACGCAGCAGTGATAGGATTGGAGAGGTTCGGTGAGCAAATGAAGACCCTTTGAAGTCATATTGCATGGTACCCATTCCACGGGTTTTAACTACCCAGGTTTAAGGTGTTCTTCCTCCAGCTAAAACATGCATGTGGAACCTAGAGTATGATCAACCATGTGATTGGGAGACGTGTTCAAATATGTCTCAGTTTTCGTACCCTGGTACTCGGGTGCAACATTCCAGACGCTTTACTAACACTCTCCCGACTTGGAGAGTCAGTCCCTTTAACCTCCTCTTTGGCCCAGTTTGCAATTTCTGCGGAAGATGAACAGGAATAGCGAGAACCAATGAGAGACTAGCTGGAGGTGTCTGGACGGGCAAATTTAACTCTCATTTCCCACCAGGAAGTGGAATTAACCAAAGGCTCAGCGTGCCATGCCGGAACCAGATTAGGGCCTGAAGCCATCCTGCGGTGTTGCGGCCAGGTCACAAGAAAGCGAGTTGAAGAAAGGAGCTCAGGGGCACTGTAATTCACAAACCTGCAGAGTTATAAATGACACCTATCGTCCAAAAATATACTGAAGTAAGGCTGCCAAGAGGACTTGAAAGCGGGGCAGAATTGCAGGAAACCGATTTCAGGAGGTAGACTGGAATTGCATTGAAAGCATAGGAAAAGAGGCAGAACGTCCACAATGATGCACTTGGCCAAAAAGGGCGTATGCGTTTTTTCCTGAATATATTCAGGAAAAAACGCATACGCCATTTTTGGCCAACCAAGCAAGCTTGCAAAGGAAATCTGCACTACAATTAAGTCTCACTTCCCCCCGGTCAAAAGGGCCATCTGAAAAAAGTGTAAAATCCAGAAAGGCAGGACAGGCCATGGAGAACTGGGAGCCTTGTTATGCTGATGGGCGGGATGTAAATTGCCAACAGACACTCGGGAGAAGTGTATGGTGTTTCCTGAAACATCTAAAAAACAAAGCAACAGAGCCTAGGGCACTTCCACTTATGGTCCTATAGCTTAGGGAAATTAAAATCAAAAGGACACAGCCACCCCATAGTTTGGGATGCCTCTGTTTACAAGAACCTCGTTTACAGTACAAGTTCAACATCACAGAAAGTGGAAAATGGATAAAGAAGTTGTGGTATTTACTTACAAAGCAATATCACTCAGCAATGAAATCTATGTCATCAGGCCCTTAGCAGCATAATGAGTGGATTCAGGTATGATGATTCTAACTGAAATAAGTCACACAGAAAAAGAAACATCATAAGGTATCAGTAATACACGGAATGTAAACTTTGCTACACAGGAACTGAATTACAGAACAGAACAGGGTCTCAAATTTAGAAAACCAACTTATGCTTGCTTAAGGGTAAAGGTGAGTTGGGGTGCTGCATAAAACCAGAGATTGAAATGAGCACAGATAAAGTTCCTTAAGCCAAATATGGAATAGACAAGAGCTACTCCTTGCTCAACGAAATGGACTCAACACCCCATATTAAACGCCTAAGAATGTACCTGACTAGTAAGTATCTTAAAACCTATGGATTGCTATGTCTCTGAAAGAGAATCAAGCATGTGTACAGGGGCATAAACGCAGCAGTGATAGGATTGGAGAGGTTCGGTGAGCAAATGAAGACCCTTTGAAGTCATATTGAATGGTACCCATTCCACGGGTTTCAACTACCCAGGTTTAAGGTATTCTTCCTTCAGCTAAAATATGCATGTGGAACCTAGAGTATGACCAACCATGTGATCGGGAGACGTGTTCAAATATGTCTCTGTTTTCGTACCCTGGTACTCGGGTGCAACATTCCAGATGCTTTACCAACACCCTCCAGACTTGGAGAGTCAGTCCCTTTAACCTCCTGTTTGGCCCAGTTTGCAATTTCTGCGGAAGATGAACAGGAATAGTGAGAACCAATGAGAGACTAGCTGGAGGTGTCTGGACGGGCAAATTTAACTCTCATTTCCCACGAGGAAGAGGAATTAACCAAAGGCTCCGCGTGTCGTGCCGGAACCAGATTAGGGCCTGAAGCCATCCTGCGGTGTTGAGGCCAGCTCAAAAGAAAGCGAGCTGAAGAAAGGAGATCAGCGGCACTGTAATTCACAAACCTGCAGAGTTATAAATGACAGCTATCGTCCAAAAATATACTGAAGTAAGGCTGCCAAGAGGATTTGAAAGCGGGGCAGAATTGCAGGAAACCGATTTCAGGAGGTAGACTGGAATTGCATTGAAAGCATAGGAAAAGAGGCAGAACGTCCACAATGATGCACTTGGCCAAAAAGGACGTATGCGTTTTTTCCTGAATATATTCAGGAAAAAACGCATACGTCCTTTTTGGCCAACCAAGCAAGCTTGCAAAGGAAATCTGCACTACAATGAAGTCTCACTTCCCCCCGGTCAAAAGGGCCATCTGAAAAAAGTGTAAAATCCAGAAAGGCAGGACAGGCCATGGAGAACTGGGAGCCTTGTTATGCTGATGGGCGGGATGTAAATTTCCAACAGACACTCGGGAGAAGTGTATGGTGTTTCCTGAAACATCTAAAAAACAAAGCAACAGAGCCTAGGGCACTTCCACTTATGGTCCTATAGCTTAGGGAAATTAAAATCAAAAAGACACAGCCACCCCATAGTTTGGGATGCCTCTGTTTACAAGAACCTCGTTTACAGTACAAGTTCAACATCACAGAAAGTGGAAAATGGATAAAGAAGTTGTGGTATTTACTTACAAAGCAATATCACTCAGCAATGAAATCTATGTCATCAGGCCCTTACCAGCACAATGAGTGGATTCAGGTATGATGATTCTAACTGAAATAAGTCACACAGAAAAAGAAACATCATAAGATATCACTAATACATGGAATGTAAACTTGGCTACACAGGAACTGAATTACAGAACAGAACAGGGTCTCAAATTTAGAAAACCAACTTATGCTTGCTTAAGGGGAAAGGTGAGTTGGGGTGCTGCATAAAACCAGAGATTGAAATGAGCACAGATAAAGTTCCTTAAGCCAAATATGGAATAGACAAGAACTACTCCTTGCTCAGCGAAATGGACTCAACACCCCATATTAAACGTCTAAGAATGTACCTGACTAGTAAGTATCTTAAAACCTATGGATTGCTATGTCTCTGAAAGAGAATCAAGCATGTGTACAGGGGCATAAACGCAGCAGTGATAGGATTGGAGAGGTTCGGTGAGCAAATGAAGACCCTTTGAAGTCATATTGCATGGTACCCATTCCACGGGTTTTAACTACCCAGGTTTAAGGTGTTCTTCCTCCAGCTAAAACATGCATGTGGAACCTAGAGTATGATCAACCATGTGATTGGGAGACGTGTTCAAATATGTCTCAGTTTTCGTACCCTGGTACTCGGGTGCAACATTCCAGACGCTTTACTAACACTCTCCCGACTTGGAGAGTCAGTCCCTTTAACCTCCTCTTTGGCCCAGTTTGCAATTTCTGCGGAAGATGAACAGGAATAGCGAGAACCAATGAGAGACTAGCTGGAGGTGTCTGGACGGGCAAATTTAACTCTCATTTCCCACCAGGAAGTGGAATTAACCAAAGGCTCAGCGTGCCATGCCGGAACCAGATTAGGGCCTGAAGCCATCCTGCGGTGTTGCGGCCAGGTCACAAGAAAGCGAGTTGAAGAAAGGAGCTCAGGGGCACTGTAATTCACAAACCTGCAGAGTTATAAATGACACCTATCGTCCAAAAATATACTGAAGTAAGGCTGCCAAGAGGACTTGAAAGCGGGGCAGAATTGCAGGAAACCGATTTCAGGAGGTAGACTGGAATTGCATTGAAAGCATAGGAAAAGAGGCAGAACGTCCACAATGATGCACTTGGCCAAAAAGGGCGTATGCGTTTTTTCCTGAATATATTCAGGAAAAAACGCATACGCCCTTTTTGGCCAACCAAGCAAGCTTGCAAAGGAAATCTGCACTACAATTAAGTCTCACTTCCCCCCGGTCAAAAGGGCCATCTGAAAAAAGTGTAAAATCCAGAAAGGCAGGACAGGCCATGGAGAACTGGGAGCCTTGTTATGCTGATGGGCGGGATGTAAATTGCCAACAGACACTTGGGAGAAGTGTATGGTGTTTCCTGAAACATCTAAAAAACAAAGCAACAGAGCCTAGGGCACTTCCACTTATGGTCCTATAGCTTAGGGAAATTAAAATCAAAAAGACACAGCCACCCCAAAATTTGGGACGCCTCTGTTTACAAGAACCTCGTTTACGGTACAAGTTCAATATCGCAGAAAGTGAAAAATGGATGAAGAAGTTATCGTACTTACGTACAATGCAATATCACTCAGCAATGAAATCTCTGCCATCAGACCTGTAGCAGCATAATGAGTGGATTCAGGTATGATGATTCTAACTGAAATAAGTCACACAGAAAAAGAAACATCATAAGATATCACTAATACACGGAATGTAAACTTGGCTACACAGGAACTGAATTCCAAAACAGAACAGGGTCTCAAATTTAGAAAACCAACTTATGCTTGCTTAAGGGGAAAGGTGAGTTGGGGTGGTGCATAAAACCAGAGATTGAAATGAGCACAGATAAAATTCCTTAAGCCAAATATGTAATAGACAAGAGCTACTCCTTGATCAACGAAATGGACTCAACACCCCATATTAAATGCCTAAGAATGTACCTGACTAGTAAGTATCTTAAAACCTATGGATTGCTATGTCTCCGAAAGGGAACCAAGCGTGTGTACAGGGGCATAAACGTAGCAGTGATAGGATTGGAGAGGTTCGGTGAGCCAATGAAGACCCTTTGAAGTCATATTGCATGGTACCCATTCCACGGGTCTCAACTCTCCAGGTTTCAGGGATTCTTCCGTCAGCTAAAACATGCATGTGGAACCCAGAGTATGATCAACCATCTGATCGGGAGACGTGTTCCAATATGTCTCAGTTCTCGTCCCCTGGTACTCGGGTGCAACATTCCAGACGCTTTACTAACACTCTCCCGACTTGGAGAGTCAGTGCCTTTAACCTCCTGTTTGGCCCAGTTTGCAATTTCTGCGGAAGATGAACAGGAATAGGGAGAACCAATGAGAGACTAGCTGGAGGTGTCTGGACGGGCAAATTTAACTCTCATTTCCCACGAGGAAGAGGAATTAACCAAAGGCTCAGTGTGCCGTGCCGGAACCAGATTAGGGCCTGAAGCAATCCTGCGGTGTTGCGGCCAGCTCACAAGAAAGCGAGTTGAAGAAAGGAGCTCAGGGGCACTGTAATTCACAAACCTGCAGACTTATAAATGACAGCTATCGTCCAAAAATATACTGAAGTAAGGTTGCCAAGAGGACTTGAAAGCGGGGAAGAATTGCAGGAAACCGATTTCAGGAGGTAGACTGGAATTGCATTGAAAGCATAGGAAAAGAGGGAGAACGTCCACAATGATGCACTTGGCCAAAAAGGGCGTATGCGTTTTTTCCTGACATACGCCCTTTTTGGCCAACCAAGCAAGCTTGCAAAGGAAATCTGCACTGCAATGAAGTCTCACTTCCCCCCGGTCAAAAGGGCCATCTGAGAAAAGTGTAAAATCCAGAAAGGCAGGACAGGCCATGGAGAACTGGGAGCCTTGTTATGCTGATGGGCGGGATGTAAATTGCCAACAGCCACTCGGGAGAAGTGTATGGTGTTTCCTGAAACATCTAAAAAACAAAGCAACAGAGCCTAGGGCACTTCCACTTATGGTCCTATAGCTTAGGGAAATTAAAATCAAAAAGACACAGCCACCCCACTGTTTGGGACAGCTCTGTTTACAAGAACCTCGTTTACGGTACAAGTTCAATATCGCAGAAAGTGAAAAATGGATGAAGAAGTTGTGGTACTTATGTACAATGCAAAATCACTCTGCCATGAAATCTATGTCATCAGGCCCGTAGCAGCATAATGAGTGGATTCAGGTATGATGATTCTAACTGAAATAAGTCACACAGAAAAAGAAACATCATAAGATATCACTAATACACGGAATGTGAACTTGGCTACACATGAACTGAATTACAAAACAGAACAGGGTCTCAAGTTTAGAAAACCAACTTATGCTTCCTTAAGGGGGAAAGTGAGTTGGGGTGCTGCATAAAACCAGAGTTTGAAATTAGCACAGATACCATTTAATAAGCCAAATATGTAATAGACAAGACCTACCCCTTGCTCAACAAAATGGACTCAACAATGAGGTATCACCTCACACCTGATAGAATGGGCATCATGAGAAAATCTACAAACAAAAATGCTGGATAGGGTGTGGAGAAAAGGAACCCTCTTCCACTATTGTTGGGAATATAAATTGATACAGTCACTACGGAGAACAATATGGAGTTTCTTAAGAAACTAACAATAGAATTACCATATGATACAGCAATCCCAGTACTGGACATATACCCAGACAAAACCATAAATCAAAACGAGACATTCACCGCAATGTTCATTGCATCACTATTTACAATATCGAGGTAATGGAAGCAACCTAAATGCCCACAGACAGACGAATGCATAAAGCTGTGGTACATATATAAAATGGAATATTACTAAGCCATGAAAAGGAATGAAATTGGGTCATTTGTAGAGACGTCGATGGATCTAGAGACTGTCATACAGAGTGAAGTAAGTCAGAAAGAGAAAAACAAATCTTGTATATTCATGCATATATGTGGACCCTAGAAAAACTGTACAGATTAACCATTTTGCAAGGCATAAATAGAGCAACAGATGTAGACAACAAATGTATGGACAACAAGGGGGGAAAGCTGTTGGGGGGGTGGTGGTGGGAGGAGTTGAGAGACTGGGATTGGCATGTATACATTTATATGTATAAAATAGATAACCAATAAGAACCTGCTGTATAAAAATACAAAATAAAATTCAAAATTAAAAAGAAATAAAATTTAAAAAATAAAACAGAAAAAACAATTATTCCCTTCACATACATGTATTTATATGAATAAATTATTTCCATGCTTATATCTGTAAATACAAAAAAGAGGAATAAAATCTACCTTGAACCAAAAACGAAAAAGAGAAAAAAAACACAGAACCCACCAGTTCCACAGAGGAAAACCGTATCAGGGCACTTGCTCCAGTTGTAAACAATTCTGAAGTTGGCCAGTGGTGGGGAATCGTCTCCCATTCAGCCAGCAGCCCCCACGCAACAAGCGTCCTCATTGCAAAGCTGGGGCACCGTGCTGAGGCATCTGTGAGTAAACGTGAGCTGAGCCCCAGGCCAGTTGCTGCTGAACTATTCCCACCCGTCCCAGGTAAAACACCTGAATATATACAAGGACTTGAAAGCCTAGAGGAAGGGCCATAGAGCCACACGAGTGACAGCATGCCGGCCGACTTGGTGCCTGCAGGCCAGCCAGGATGGTCCTGGCCCTGGGTGCTCTTCTGGAAGATTTCCATTTCCCTGCCTGAGATACCCGTCCTGTCCCTGCCCCCACTGCTTTTTTCCTTCCTCACCTCTGCCCAGGGAGAAATTCCAGCAGCAGGTATGGGTGACACATCCTCTTCTTTAGCAGGTGGCAGCCTGGCAACTGCTGCAGAAAGTCCAGCAGAGCCCCACTCACACTGGGCCACCCACAAAGCCGTGGCCTCTCACTCCCTCCCACCAGCCCAGCCCCGAGACTGCTGACAGGGCAGAGAAAATGGCGTCAGGCACGGCTGCAGGGGCTCTTGCTGCCTGGAGTGGTATTTATATTGATCTCAACCCAGGCACACCTGGGGAGGGCTGGCCCGCACGGTAAGGCTGCCCAGGTCAGCCAATCATCACCCCTCAGGGGCTCACAGTTGCAGAAAATGGAACTTGCTGAACCGGCCAGGTCCAAGGAACAGGTGTGGGCTCCTGAGAGTCAGGATAGACAAGGGGCTGCAGCTTTGGCTTGTTTTCTAATCATTTTATCTGGCCCATGAGTGGGAGACAACTTCAAGAAAACCCTCTCCTTATGAGAGGAACCCAGGAGTCAGGGAGAGGAGGGGTGGGTGGTGGTTGGAGACAGAGGCCTGGTGCCCCGGGTGCAGTGGAAGTCTCTGGAAGACCAGGTGGAGGGAGGCCGCACAGAGTGATGCCCAGGGTCACAGACCTGTCGCAGCTGCTGTTTGTTAGTTCAAGTCCTGCTCTGAGGTGCTCTGTGCCAGCTCTGATTGACAGGTGAGCTGGGGGTGCTCTGCAATGAGGGCTATGTGCACGGTTCCTGTGTGCCCAGCCCTGCCACGGTACCTGCAAGGGTAGCTCTGTATCCTGGGAAGGGCCTGACCACGAGAGCCCCGTGGGCTGGGGTGGGGGTGGGGTACCTGCCCAGGTGAGCTCCATATTCTGGGATTGGTCTGACCACGAGAGCCCCATGGGCTGCTGGGGACCTGGTAAAGGATGTCAGGACAGTCAGTGAAGCCACCGAGGATATACCTCCAGTTGCTCCTAATTCCTACACCCTGCTGGTCATTCTACCAACCACCAGGACATGGTATTCTGTATTAGTCTTCAATGATGCCTTCTTTTGTATTCCATTAGTCCCAGAGTCACAAGAAATTTTGGCTTGTGAGTGGCAGGACTCAACATACAACTAAAACAATACTTCCGGGCCGTCTTGCCCCAAGGGTGCAAAAATTCCCACACCATCTTTGGGGAAAGCTTAGCTAAAGACCTAAAAGTTCTACCTCTGGAAAAGGAAACCCTCCTTCAGTACGCAGACGACATTCTGATCGCCAGCCCTACTAAGGAGGCCTCTGAACTACCAAGCCAATAAAGGATAGAAGTTGTCCAAGAAAAAGCTCAAATATCACAGACTGCGGTGACCTGCCTGGGCTTCATTCTCACAGAAGGTCGGAGAAGCCCATCCCAGGAAAGGGAAGAAACCATTTGCAGCCTTACCCCTTTCTAAAACTAGAAGACAGCTTAGGGGTTCCTGGGGAGGCCAGGGTTTGCTGCTTCTGGATCCCTAACTACAGTCTACTAGCTGGGCCTCTATATGAAACACTGAAAGGAAAAGATGATGATCCTTTTGAATAGAATCCAGAAGTGGCCTTTCAAGAATGGAAAGAGCCGTCAATTCAGACCCTTGCCCTGGAACTCCCTAATTTAGCTAAACCCTTTGACCTTTACATTCCCGGTGAAAGGTGAATCGCCATTGGAGAATTAGTGCAAAAACTGGGACCACTTGAAATGGAACAATGCAAGAATGCCATCCAGGTAGGATAAACTACGGTCACCAAGGGGCTTGGCCCACTGCCGCATCTGGCCAAGATACTGGCGGTATCTAAAAACCTGGAAATCAGCAGCCCAAAAGGCCACCTCCCTCCTAAGGGAAAAGGACCCCACATGGTGATCCTAACCACCAACCATGCCCTGAAGTTGCAGGGTTCGCTCCGTGGGCACACCGACCTCGAGTGAGGAGGCCCTCCAACTCCAACATCCAGAGAGATAACCGGGGGCAACAGGGCACCATGACGATTCGTGTGAACATCACTTGACCTGGAGTTTCTCTCATAAAACAACAAGAGTGTGTCCCAAAAGAGCAGACTACTGCTTGCAGGACTTACTGCACCCAGAGGGGAGCTAATAATCTTGGCGGGGGAACCGTATATCACACTGTCACCATAGAAAAGCCTACAGACACCGTGATGATGGTGGCCAATAAGACCAGCTGGACTCCTGTTTACTTCAAAAGGCTGTTGACTCAGTGGTCATCATGGTCCTTGATCACCACTGACCCTGGACTGTCTGGGAGTTGAGCGGGCAGGGCTCTGACACCTGGTGCTGTTTGTACGTTAATTCAGGGGCCTAATTGAAGAAAGCGCAGACTACTGGTCAGAGCATCTAGGCTGGCAGAAACGGTCAGCCTAAGGTGGCCGAACAAATGTGGGGCGGGGTGAAACCGGCCCCCACAGCGTCTCTGCACATCTCTTTCCTGGACCCTTAAAGGTCATTAGAATCTATAACACTTCCAATGCTGGTGCTCAGGTGGACGAGCAGGGAGGCAGGGGGCCTGGGGACAATCAACGTCACCTGGAGGCTGCTGGGGAGAAGATCTGACCCTCGCCCCCGGGTATTAGGGCTCCCAACTCAGCACTCAGCAGTTACAGAAGAAGTGTCTGCACCCTCAGCACTCCAAGAATGAGGAACGGGACAAAAGGCAGAGGAGGGGTTTGTCCCCAGCAAAGCCCATTAAAAATCCCTGGGAGATAAAAATAGAATCTGGGCAATAAAGTCAAGTCTAACCTTTTTTATCCTTTGTGCTTTGTCTAATTTCACGTGCTCCTAGGGTCCCGCATGCAGAGGTTCCACACCCGGCACTTCAGACCAGATTTCCTAGTGCAGAATGGCTGGGTCGACACCTCAGCTCCTGGGGCCCAGTGCAGACTCCGCGATATAGAGCCTGAGCTGCAGCCAACCTGGCCCTCGAGAGCTCCGCCCCCTCCCTCCCACTGACTCTGACAGGATCTCTACACAGCAGCCCAGCCCACAGCCCACGGGGTAGTGCATGCTCTCACCTCTCCATTCTCTGATCAAAATATAAAGTTTCCTTTGCTTGTGAACCAAACTCAGTCTCGATCTGTTGGCCCCAATGACACTGGGCAGGGGGACACTTGTTGGGGTCCACTCTGGAGGATCAGTAACAGAAATTGAGACTATTGTAACCTCAATGAACAGATGTGTGAGCCAAACTGTAGTTAACATAGAACAGTGTATAAGGCTCGGGTAAAATAAGATGTTTCTAACACTTCCATTTGATATTTCCATCACTTTATTATAAGCAAGTTCAGTGAAAAGGTTTGTCTTATTTGTCAGGTCAATATTAGAGAAACGAAGTGATTTCTTTCCAAGGATGTACATCTAATAATCTTGGTTAAAGCTTCAATCTTGTTTTAAATGCTTTTCCATTGAAAATGATACCTCTCTTTCAGCTCCCCCATTTCTGAGAAGTATAAAATCTTATAATTTATTATTACCAAAGGGGAAAGGTGGGAGGAGGGATAAATTAACAGTTTGGGATTAACACATACACACTGCTATGTATAAAATAGATCATCAACAAGGAACTACTGTATAGCACAGGGAACTACACTCAACATTTTGCAATAACCTATAAGGGGAAATAATCTGAAAAAGAATAGATATTTTTATTGACATCATCTATCAATGACAGTTAAAGTGTAACCTAAGGGAAGCTGGTGGTGAGTGCTTCTGACCCTGAAGACTTCAATCATCTAAAGTTTGGACTCTGCCTACTTCCCAAGGCCCTTAATGAACATATGTGTAGCCGTAGCTTAAAAAATTCCCCAGTTTGGGTTTCGGGGAGACACTGATTTTGAAAAAGCCCTGGTGTTCTCCTTACATGAATGGGACTCTTCCTACTGCTAAAACACGTCTGTCACACCCAGAGGATGGTATACCGTCTGATCGGGAAGAGTTTGGAAAAGGCATCTCATCTCCTCATCTCCTGGTGCTCGGGTTCACCCCTCCAGCGTCTTTACTAACAGTCTCCCCACTTGGAGATGTCAGCACTGTCAACATCCTGTTGCGTACAGTTTGGAATTTGTCCAGAGGATGAAGCGGAAGGATGAGGAACAATGAGAGACAAGTCCTAGGTGTTCAGACAGGCACATGTCACTCTAATTTCCAATCAGGAAGACGAATTGACCAAAGGCTAGGGTTGCCCATGGAAACAGTATAGGGCTTGAGGAAATCCCGCTGCTTTGTGGCCAGTTCCCATAAACACAAGTTGAACAATGGAACTCAGGGGCAGTAAAATTCACAAAACTGCAGAGTTGAAAATATCCATCACTGAAAAATGTCTTGAGGAAAGTCAGAGAAAAGGACTTGTAAGCAAGGGAGAATGGCAGGAAAGGGATTTGAGGAGGTAGAAAGGACTCGCCATTAAGCACAAGAAAAGGAGCTGAACATTGCCAACATTGCAGTTGGCCAAAAAGGGTGTATGCGTTTTTTTCTGTATATATTCAAGAAAAGGGCATACACTTTTTTAGCCAACCAAACAGGTGGGCACTGGAAGTCAATACTACAAAAGATATCACTTCGCATCAGTCAGAAGAGCCATCCTCATAAAGCGTAAACAACAGAAATGCAGGACAGGGCAAGGAGAAGAGGGAGCCCTGTGAGACTTATAGTGGAAATGTATATTGCCAACGGCCATTCTGGAGAAGTGTATTGTGTTTACTAAAGCATCTAAAAAATGAGCTACAGAGCATAGGGCACTTGCACTCATGGGCGTATATCTTGAGAAAAACAAAAATCGAGAGGACACAGGCACCCCAATGTTTACCCCCTCTCTGTTTAAAAGATCCTCGACTAGGATATAACTTAAATGTCTCTGGAGGGAAAAAATGGGTAGAGATGTGGTACTTAGGTAGAGTGGAATATTATTCAGCCTGGAAATCAATGAAATATGGCCAGTTGTAACAACTCCGGAGGAGTTACGTATGATCTTTCTAAGTGACATAATTCAAAAAGAAAAAGACACATATCATAAGATATCACTTAAAGGTGGAATCCAAAATGGCTACACATGAAATAAATTACAAAACAAAAACATAGTCAAATATGTAGAAAACACGCATAAGGCTGCTAAACGGGAAAGGTGGGGAGGGGTGAGGCATCACCCAGGAGGTTGAAATTAGCAAAGATACCATTCCAAATACCAAACTGATAATCAACAAGGCCTACACGGTAGCTAAAAGAACTGCACTCAGCACACTCAAGTCACCGGAAAAGAATATATACGACTGGTAAGAATCTGAAAAAGAATTTACTGATGTCTCTCTGTACGTGAATCAAGTGGATGTACAGCAGCAAGAAACAGAGCTTTGAAAATCAGCTGTAACCAATATAGTAATAAATTGAAAAAAATAAACGACAGAGAGACAGAGAAAACCTCTTACAACTTTTCCTCAGGGCCGGTGATGCAACATGGATTGAACACATCTAGACCCACAGCAGGATGAGACATAAGGCTGGAAACTGTTTGCACTAAGAGAAATGTGAGGTTGGGTGAGGAAATGCACACCCTTTAAAGTAATACTACCTGGTACCCATTCAATGGGTCCCAAATATGCAGGTTCAAGGGATCTTCCTACAGCTAAAACATGCATGGAAAACCCAGAGGACTGTACACCATGTGATCGGGAGATGTGTCTAAAATGCAGCTCATTTATCCTCTCCTGGTGCTCCTGTTCACCATTCCAGCCACGTTACTTAGAATCTCCCCACTTGGAGAATCAGCACATTTCAACTTCCGTTTCACACATTTTGCAAATTGTGAGGAGGATGAACGGGGAACCAATGAGAGAATAGTTGTAGGGGTTTGGACGGGCACATATCACTCTAATTTCCCATTAAGAATAAGAATTGAAAAAAGGCTCAGCCCGCCTCGCCCGAGCCAAAATAGGGCCTGAAGCAATCCTGCGGGTTTGAGGCCAGCTCACAAAAGAGCAACTTAAAAAATGGAGCTCAGGGTCACTGCAATTCACAAACCTGCAGAGTTATAAATGAAAACTAACGTCCAAAAATATGTTGAGGTAAGGCAAAGAAGAGGATCTGAATGCAAGACAGAATTGCAAGAAACAGATTTCAAGAGATAGATTGGACTCGTCTTTAAAGCACATGAAAAGCTGCAGAATTTCGACAATGATGCAGTTGGCCCAAAAGGGCGTATGCGTTTTTTCCTGATTATATCCAGGAAAAAACGCATACGCACTTTATGGGCAACGAAGCAAGCAAGCAATGCAAATGTGCACAACAAAGAAGTCTCATTTCCCACTGGTCAAAAGGGCCATCCTAAAAAATTGTAAAAACCAGAAATGCAGGACAGGCCATGGAGAACAGGGAGCCTTTATACGCTGATGGGCAGTGTGTGAACTGCCGAGAGCCACTCTGGAGAAGTGTATGGTGGTTCCTAAATCATCTAAAAAACAGAGCTACAGAGCATAGGACACTTCCAATCATGGGAGTATATCTAGGGAAGTCTAAAAATCAACAAGACACAAGCACACCACAGTTTAGGGCTACTCTGTTTACAAGAACCTCAACTTCAGTATACCTTAAATATCCCAGGAAAGAGAACAATGGATGAAGAAGATGTGGTACTTATGTACAATGGAATATCTCTTCACCATGAAATCAATGTAATAAGGCTAGTAGAAGGATAAAGAGTGGATTTAGGTCCGATAATACTACTTGAAATAAGTCAAACAGAAAAAGAAACATATCATAAGATATCACTTATAGAGGGAGGGTAAATATGGCTGCACAAGAAATGAATTACAGAACAGAACAGTGTCTCACATTTAGAAAACACACTTATTTCAGCTTAAGGGGAAAGGAGAGGTGGGGTGATGCATAAAACCAGAGTTTGAAATTAGCACAGATACCGTTCAATAAACCAAATAGATATTAGACAAGATCTACACCTTGCTCAATGAACTGGCCTCAACACACCCTATAAACCGCAGAGAAATATATCTGAGTAATAAGAATCTTAAAACCCATGTATTGATATATCTCCATAAGGGAATCAAGTGTGTGCAGAGTGGCACAAACACAGCAGTGAAAATGAGCTAAACCCCATTATAGAAATAAATTTTAAAAACAAAACGCAGAAACAATGAAAGAGAGAAAAATTCTTACAAAATTCGCTCAGGGGCTGTGATGCAACCTGGATTGACCACATATAAACCCACAGCTGGATAAGACATAAGGCGGGACACTTGGGGCTGAGAGGATTGATGAGCTTTGGTGAGCAACTGCCAAAAGTTTAATGCAATACTTCATGCTACTCATTCCAAGGGTCCCAACACTCCAGGTTGAAGGGAATCTTCCTACAGCTAAACCATGCTTGGGAAACCCAGCGACTGGTATACCATCTGATCGGGAAAGGTTTCTAAAACGCACCTCATTTTTCCTCTCCTGGGGCTCCGGATCGACATTCCAGCCGCTTTACCAAAACTATCCCCACATGGAGAGTCAATGCCTTTAAGTTCTGGTATCGCACAGTCTGCAGTTAGTGCGGAGGATGAATGGGAATAGGGGGAACCAGTGAGAAACTAGCTGTAACGGTTTCAATGGGCACATGTCACTCTAATTTCACATCAGTAAGAAGAATAAACCAAAGGCACAGCAAGGTGCCCCAGAAGAAGAATAGGGCCAGAAGGAATCCAGTGGTTATGAGGCAAGATCACAAAAATAAGAGCTGAAAAATGGAGCTAAGGGCCACTGCAATTCAAAAACCTGCAGAGTTATAAAGGCCAACTATTTTCAAAAAATATATTGAGGTAAGGCTATGAAGAGGCATTGAAAGCAAGGCAGAATTGCAGGAAAACGATTTCAGGAGGTAGACTGGAATTGCATTGAAAGCATAGGAAAAGAGGCAGAACGTCCACAATGATTCACTTGGCCAAAAAGGGCGTATGCCTTTTTTCCTAAATTTATTCAGGAAAAAAGGCATACGCACTTTTTGGCCAACCAAGCAAGCTTGCAAAGGAAATCTGCACTAAAATGAAGTCTCACTTCCCCCTGGTCAAAAGGGCCATCTGAAAAAAGTGTAAAATCCAGAAAGGCAGGACAGGCCATGGAGAACTGGGAGCCTTGTTATGCTGATGGACGGGATGTAAATTGCCAACAGCCACTTGGGAGAAGTGTATGGTGTTTCCTGAAACATCTAAAACAAAAAGCAACAGAGCCTAGGGCACTTCCACTTATGGTCCTATAGCTTAGGGAAATTAAAATCAAAAAGACACAGCCACCCCAAAGTTTGGGACGCCTCTGTTTACAAGAACCTCGTTTACCGTACAAGTTCAATATCACAGAAAGTGAAAAATGGATAAAGAACTTTTGGTACTTACGTACAATGCAGTATCACTCAGCAATGAAATCTATGTCATCAGGCCCGTAGCAGCATAATGAGTGGATTCAGGTACGATGATTCTAACTGAAATAAGTCACACAGAAAAAGAAACATCATAAGATATCACTAATACACGGAATGTAAACTGGGCTACACAGGAACTGAATTCCAAAACAGAACAGGGTCTCAAATTTAGAAAACCAACTTATGCTTGCTTAAGGGGAAAGGTGAGTTGGGGTGCTGCATAAAACCAGAGATTGAAATGAGCACAGATAAAGTTCCTTAAGCCAAATATGGAATAGACAAGAGCTACTCCTTGCTCAACGAAATGGACTCAACACCGCATATTAAACGCCTAAGAATGTACCTGACTAGTAAGTATCTTAAAACCTATGGATTGCTATGTCTCCGAAAGAGAATCAAGCATGTGTACAGGGGCATAAACGCAGCAGTGATAGGATTGGAGAGGTTTGGTGAGCAAATGAAGACCCTTTGAAGTCATATTGCATGGTACCCATTCCACTGGTCTCAACTCTCCAGGTTTAAGGTATTCTTCCTTCAGCTAAAACATGCATGTGGAACCCAGAGTATGATCAACCGTGTGAACGGGACACGTGTTCAAATATGTCTCAGGTTTCCTCCCCTGGTACTCAGGTGCAACATTCCTGACGCTTTACTAACACTCTCCCCACTTGGAGAGTCAGCGCCTTTAACCTCCTGTTTGGCCCAGTTTGCAATTTCTGCGGAAGATGAACAGGAATAGGGAGAACCAATGAGAGACTAGCTGGAGGTGTCTGGACGGGCAAATTTAACTCTCATATCCCACCAGGAAGAGGAAATAACCAAAGGCTCAGCGTGCCGTGCCGGAACCAGATTAGGGCCTGAAGCCATCCTACGGTGTTGCGGCCAGCTCAAAAGAAAGCGAGTTGAAGAAAGGAGCTCAGGGGCACTGTAATTCACAAACCTGCAGAGTTATAAATGACAGCTATCGTCCAAAAATATACTGAAGTAAGGCTGCCAAGAGGACTTGAAAGCGGGGCAGAATTGCAGGAAACCGATTTCAGGAGGTAGACTGGAATTGCATTGAAAGCATAGGAAAAGAGGCAGAACGTCCACAATGATGCACTTGGCCAAAAAGGGCGTATGCGTTTTTTCCTGAATATATTCAGGAAAAAACGCATATGCCCTTTTTGGCCAACCAAGCAAGCTTGCAAAGGAAATCTGCACTACAATGAAGTCTCACTTCCCCCCGGTCAAAAGGGCCATCTGAAAAAAGTGTAAAATCCAGAAAGGCAGGACAGGCCATGGAGAACTGGGAGACTTGTTATGCTGATGGGCGGGATGTAAATTGCCAACAGACACTCGGGAGAAGTGTATGGTGTTTCCTGAAACATCTAAAAAACAAAGCAACAGAGCCTAGGGCACTTCCACTTATGGTCTTATAGCTTAGGGAAATTAAAATCAAAAAGACACAGCCACCCCAAAGTTTGGGACGCCTCTGTTTACAAGAACCTCGTTTACCGTACAAGTTCAATATCACAGAAAGTGAAAAATGGATACAGAACTTGTGGTACTTACGTACAATGCAGTATCACTCAGCAATGAAATCTATGTCATCAGGCCCGTAGCAGCATAATGAGTGGATTCAGGTACGATGATTCTAACTGAAATAAGTCACACAGAAAAAGAAACATCATAAGATATCACTAATACACGGAATGTAAACTGGGCTACACAGGAACTGAATTACAAAACAGAACAGGGTCTCAAATTTAGAAAACCAACTTATGCTTGCTTAAGGGTAAAGGTGAGTTGGGGTGCTGCATAAAACCAGAGATTGAAATGAGCACAGATAAAGTTCCTTAAGCCAAATATGGAATAGACAAGAACTACTCCTTGCTCAACGAAATGGACTCAACACCCCATATTAAACGCCTAAGAATGTACCTGACTAGTAAGCATCTTAAAACCTATGGATTGCTATGTCTCCAAAAGAGAATCAAGCGTGTGTACAGGGGCATAAACGCAGCAGTGATAGGATTGGAGAGGTTCGGTGAGCAAATGAAGACCCTTTGAAGTCATATTGCATGGTACCCATTACACGGGTCTCAACTCTCCAGGTTTAAGGTATTCTTCCTTCAGCTGAAACATGCATGTGGAACCCAGAGTAGGATCAACCGTGTGAACGGGAGACGTGTTCAAATATGTCTCAGTTTTCCTCCCCTGGTACTCGGGTGCAACATTCCAGACGCTTTACTAACACTCTCCCCACTTGGAGACTCAGCGCCTTTAAACTCCTGTTTGGCTCAGTTTGCAATTTCTGTGGAAGATGAACAGGAATAGGGAGAACCAATGAGAGACTAGCTGGAGGTGTCTGGACGGGCAAATTTAACTCTCATTTCCCACCAGGAAGAGGAATTAACCAAAGGCTCAGCATGCCGTGCCGGAACCAGATTAGGGCCTGAAGCCATCCTGCGGTGCTGTGGCCAGCTCAAAAGAAAGCAAGTTGAAGAAAGGAGCTCAGGGGCACTGTAATTCACAAACCTGCAGAGTTGTAAATGACAGCTATCGTCCAAAAATATACTGAAGTAAGGCTGCCAAGAGGACTTGAAAGCGGGGCAGAATTGCAGGAAACCGATTTCAGGAGGTAGACTGGAATTGCATTGAAAGCATAGGAAAAGAGGCAGAACGTCCACAATGATGCACTTGGCCAAAAAGGGCGTATGCGTTTTTTCCTGAATATATTCAGGAAAAAACGCATATGCCCTTTTTGGCCAACCAAGCAAGCTTGCAAAGGAAATCTGCACTACAATGAAGTCTCACTTCCCCCCGGTCAAAAGGGCCATCTGAAAAAAGTGTAAAATCCAGAAAGGCAGGACAGGCCATGGAGAACTGGGAGCCTTGTTATGCTGATGGGCGGGATGTAAATTGCCAACAGACACTCGGGAGAAGTGTATGGTGTTTCCTGAAACATCTAAAAAACAAAGCAACAGAGCCTAGGGCACTTCCACTTATGGTCCTATAGCTTAGGGAAATTAAAATCAAAAAGACACAGCCATACCAAAGTTTGGGACGCCTCTGTTTACAAGAACCTCGTTTACCGTACAAGTTCAATATCACAGAAAGTGAAAAATGGATACAGAACTTGTGGTACTTACGTACAATGCAGTATCACTCAGCAATGAAATCTATGTCATCAGGCCCGTAGCAGCATAATGAGTGGATTCAGGTATGATGATTCTAACTGAAATAAGTCACACAGAAAAAGAAACATCATAAGATATCACTAATACACGGAATGTAAACTGGGCTACACAGGAACTGAATTACAAAACAGAACAGGGTCTCAAATTTAGAAAACCAACTTATGCTTGCTTAAGGGGAAAGGTGAGTTGGGGTGCTGCATAAAACCAGAGATTGAAATGAGCACAGATAAAGTTCCTTAAGCCAAATATGAAATAGACAAGAACTACTCCTTGCTCAACGAAATGGACTCAACACCCCATATTAAACGCCTAAGAATTTACCTGACTAGTAAGTATCTTAAAACCTATGGATTGCTATGTCTCCGAAAGAGAATCAAGCGTGTGTACAGGGGCATAAACGCAGCAGTGATAGGATTGGAGAGATTCGGTGAGCAAATGAAGACCCTTTGAAGTCATATTGCATGGTACCCATTTCACGGGTCTCAACTCTCCAGGTTTAAGGGATTCTTCCTTCAGCTAAAACATGCATGTGGAACCCAGAGTATGATCAACCGTGTGATCGGGAGACGTGTTCAAATACGTCTCAGTTCTCGTCCCCTGGTACTCGGGTGCAACATTCCAGACGCTTTACTAACACTCTCCCGACTTGGAGAGTCAGTCCCTTTAACCTCCTGTTTGGCCCAGTTTGCAATTTCTGCGGAAGATGAACAGGAATAGGGAGAACCAATGAGAGACTAGCTGGAGGTGTCTGGACGGGCAAATTTAACTCTCATTTCCCACCAGAAAGAGGAATTAACCAAAGGCTCAGCGTGCCATGCCGGATCCAGATTAGGGCCTGAAGCAATCCTGCGGTGTTGCGGCCAGCTCAAAAGAAAGCGAGTTGAAGAAAGGAGCTCAGGGGCACTGTAATTCACAAACCTGCAGAGTTATAAATGACAGCTATTGTCCAAAAATATACTGAAGTAAGGCTGCCAAGAGGACTTGAAAGCGGGGCAGAATTGCAGGAAACCGATTTCAGGAGGTAGACTGGAATTGCATTGAAAGCATAGGAAAAGAGGCAGAACGTCTACCATGATGCACTTGGCCAAAAAGGGCGTATGCCTTTTTTCCTGAATATATTCAGGAAAAAAGGCATACGCCCTTTTTGGCCAACCAAGCAAGCTTGCAAAGGAAATCTGCACTACAATGAAGTCTCACTTCCCCCCGGTCAAAAGGGCCATCTGAAAAAAGTGTAAAATCCAGAAAGGCAGGACAGGCCATGGAGAACTGGGAGCCTTGTTATGCTGATGGGCGGGATGTAAATTGCCAACAGACACTCGGGAGAAGTGTATGGTGTTTCCTGAAACATCTAAAAAACAAAGCAACAGAGCCTAGGGCACTTCCACTTATGGTCCTATAGCTTAGGGAAATTAAAATCAAAAAGACACAGCCACCCCAAAGTTTGGGACGCCTCTGTTTACAAGAACCTCGTTTACAGTACAAGTTCAACATCGCAGAAAGTGAAAAATGGATAATGAAGTTGTGGTATTTACTTACAAAGCAATATCACTCAGCAATGAAATCTATGTCATCAGGCCCTTAGCAGCACAATGAGTGGATTCAGGTATGATGATTCTAACTGAAATAAGTCACACAGAAAAAGAAACATCATAAGATGTCAGTAATACACGGAATGTAAACTTGGCTACACAGGAACTGAATTACAGAACAGAACAGTGTCTCAAATTTAGAAAACCAACTTATGCTTGCTTAAGGGTAAAGGTGAGTTGGGGTGCTGCATAAAACCAGAGATTGAAATGAGCACAGATAAAGTTCCTTAAGCCAAATATGGAATAGACTAGAGCTACTCCTTGCTCAACGAAATGGACTCAACACCCCATATTAAACGCCTAAGAATGTACCTGACTAGTATGTATCTTAAAACCTATGGATTGCTATGTCTCCGAAAGAGAATCAAGCATGTGTACAGGGGCATAAACACAGCAGTGATAGGATTGGAGAGGTTCGGTGAGCAAATGAAGACCCTTTGAAGTCATATTTCATGGTACCCATTCCACGGGTTTCAACTACCCTGGTTTAAGGTATTCTTCCTTCAGCTAAAACATGCATGTGGAACCTAGAGTATGATCAACCATGTGATCGGGAGACGTGTTCAAATATGTCTCAGTTTTCGTACCCTGGTACTCGGGTGAAACATTCCAGACGCTTTACTAACACTCTCCCCACTTGGAGAGTCAGTCCCTTTAACCTCCTGTTTGGCCCAGTTTGCAATTTCTGCGGAAGATGAACAGGAATAGCGAGAACCAATGAGAGACTAGCTGGAGGTGTCTGGATGGGCAAATTTAACTCTCATTTCCCACCAGGAAGAGGAATTAACCAAAGGCTCAACGTGCCGTGCCGGAACCAGATTAGGGCCTGAAGCCATCCTGCGGTGTTGCGGCCAGGTCACAAGAAAGCGAGTTGAAGAAAGGAGCTCAGGGGCACTGTAATTCACAAACCTGCAGAGTTATAAATGACAGCTATCGTCCAAAAATATACTGAAGTAAGGCTGCCAAGAGGACTTGAAAGCGGGGCAGAATTGCAGGAAACCGATTTCAGGAGGTAGACTGGAATTGCATTGAAAGCATAGGAAAAGAGGCAGAACGTCCACAATGATGCACTTGGCCAAAAAGGGCGTATGCGTTTTTTCCTGAATACATTCAGGAAAAAACGCATACGCCCTTTTTAGCCAACCAAGCAAACTTGCAAATGAAATCTGCAATACAATGAAGTCTCACTTCCCCCCGGTCAAAAGGGCCATCTGAGAAAAGTGTAAAATCCAGAAAGGCAGGACAGGCCATGGAGAACTGGGAGCCTTGTTATGCTGATGGGCGGGATGTAAATTGCCAACAGACACTCGGGAGAAGTGTATGGTGTTTCCTGAAACATCTAAAAAACAAAGCAACAGAGCCTAGGGCACTTCCACTTATGGTCTTATAGCTTAGGGAAATTAAAATCAAAAAGACACAGCCACCCCAAAGTTTGGGACGCCTCTGTTTACAAGAACCTCGTTTACCGTACAAGTTCAATATCACAGAAAGTGAAAAATGGATACAGAACTTGTGGTACTTACGTACAATGCAGTATCACTCAGCAATGAAATCTATGTCATCAGGCCCGTAGCAGCATAATGAGTGGATTCAGGTACGATGATTCTAACTGAAATAAGTCACACAGAAAAAGAAACATCATAAGATATCACTAATACACGGAATGTAAACTGGGCTACACAGGAACTGAATTACAAAACAGAACAGGGTCTCAAATTTAGAAAACCAACTTATGCTTGCTTAAGGGGAAAGGTGAGTTGGGGTGCTGCATAAAACCAGAGATTGAAATGAGCACAGATAAAGTTCCTTAAGCCAAATATGGAATAGACAAGAACTACTCCTTGCTCAACGAAATGGACTCAACACCCCATATTAAACACCTAAGAATGTACCTGACTAGTAAGTATCTTAAAACCTATGGATTGCTATGTCTCCAAAAGAGAATCAAGCGTGTGTACAGGGGCATAAACGCAGCAGTGATAGGATTGGAGAGGTTCGGTGAGCAAATGAAGACCCTTTGAAGTCATATTGCATGGTACCCATTACACGGGTCTCAACTCTCCAGGTTTAAGGTATTCTTCCTTCAGCTGAAACATGCATGTGGAACCCAGAGTAGGATCAACCGTGTGAACGGGAGACGTGTTCAAATATGTCTCAGTTTTCCTCCCCTGGTACTCGGGTGCAACATTCCAGACGCTTTACTAACACTCTCCCCACTTGGAGACTCAGCGCCTTTAAACTCCTGTTTGGCTCAGTTTGCAATTTCTGTGGAAGATGAACAGGAATAGGGAGAACCAATGAGAGACTAGCTGGAGGTGTCTGGACGGGCAAATTTAACTCTCATTTCCCACCAGGAAGAGGAATTAACCAAAGGCTCAGCATGCCGTGCCGGAACCAGATTAGGGCCTGAAGCCATCCTGCGGTGCTGTGGCCAGCTCAAAAGAAAGCAAGTTGAAGAAAGGAGCTCAGGGGCACTGTAATTCACAAACCTGCAGAGTTGTAAATGACAGCTATCGTCCAAAAATATACTGAAGTAAGGCTGCCAAGAGGACTTGAAAGCGGGGCAGAATTGCAGGAAACCGATTTCAGGAGGTAGACTGGAATTGCATTGAAAGCATAGGAAAAGAGGCAGAACGTCCACAATGATGCACTTGGCCAAAAAGGGCGTATGCGTTTTTTCCTGAATATATTCAGGAAAAAACGCATATGCCCTTTTTGGCCAACCAAGCAAGCTTGCAAAGGAAATCTGCACTACAATGAAGTCTCACTTCCCCCCGGTCAAAAGGGCCATCTGAAAAAAGTGTAAAATCCAGAAAGGCAGGACAGGCCATGGAGAACTGGGAGCCTTGTTATGCTGATGGGCGGGATGTAAATTGCCAACAGACACTCGGGAGAAGTGTATGGTGTTTCCTGAAACATCTAAAAAACAAAGCAACAGAGCCTAGGGCACTTCCACTTATGGTCCTATAGCTTAGGGAAATTAAAATCAAAAAGACACAGCCATACCAAAGTTTGGGACGCCTCTGTTTACAAGAACCTCGTTTACCGTACAAGTTCAATATCACAGAAAGTGAAAAATGGATACAGAACTTGTGGTACTTACGTACAATGCAGTATCACTCAGCAATGAAATCTATGTCATCAGGCCCGTAGCAGCATAATGAGTGGATTCAGGTATGATGATTCTAACTGAAATAAGTCACACAGAAAAAGAAACATCATAAGATATCACTAATACACGGAATGTAAACTGGGCTACACAGGAACTGAATTACAAAACAGAACAGGGTCTCAAATTTAGAAAACCAACTTATGCTTGCTTAAGGGGAAAGGTGAGTTGGGGTGCTGCATAAAACCAGAGATTGAAATGAGCACAGATAAAGTTCCTTAAGCCAAATATGAAATAGACAAGAACTACTCCTTGCTCAACGAAATGGACTCAACACCCCATATTAAACGCCTAAGAATTTACCTGACTAGTAAGTATCTTAAAACCTATGGATTGCTATGTCTCCGAAAGAGAATCAAGCGTGTGTACAGGGGCATAAACGCAGCAGTGATAGGATTGGAGAGATTCGGTGAGCAAATGAAGACCCTTTGAAGTCATATTGCATGGTACCCATTTCACGGGTCTCAACTCTCCAGGTTTAAGGGATTCTTCCTTCAGCTAAAACATGCATGTGGAACCCAGAGTATGATCAACCGTGTGATCGGGAGACGTGTTCAAATACGTCTCAGTTCTCGTCCCCTGGTACTCGGGTGCAACATTCCAGACGCTTTACTAACACTCTCCCGACTTGGAGAGTCAGTCCCTTTAACCTCCTGTTTGGCCCAGTTTGCAATTTCTGCGGAAGATGAACAGGAATAGGGAGAACCAATGAGAGACTAGCTGGAGGTGTCTGGACGGGCAAATTTAACTCTCATTTCCCACCAGAAAGAGGAATTAACCAAAGGCTCAGCGTGCCGTGCCGGATCCAGATTAGGGCCTGAAGCAATCCTGCGGTGTTGCGGCCAGCTCAAAAGAAAGCGAGTTGAAGAAAGGAGCTCAGGGGCACTGTAATTCACAAACCTGCAGAGTTATAAATGACAGCTATTGTCCAAAAATATACTGAAGTAAGGCTGCCAAGAGGACTTGAAAGCGGGGCAGAATTGCAGGAAACCGATTTCAGGAGGTAGACTGGAATTGCATTGAAAGCATAGGAAAAGAGGCAGAACGTCTACCATGATGCACTTGGCCAAAAAGGGCGTATGCGTTTTTTCCTGAATATATTCAGGAAAAAACGCATACGCCCTTTTTGGCCAACCAAGCAAGCTTGCAAAGGAAATCTGCACTACAATGAAGTCTCACTTCCCCCCGGTCAAAAGGGCCATCTGAAAAAAGTGTAAAATCCAGAAAGGCAGGACAGGCCATGGAGAACTGGGAGCCTTGTTATGCTGATGGGCGGGATGTAAATTGCCAACAGACACTCGGGAGAAGTGTATGGTGTTTCCTGAAACATCTAAAAAACAAAGCAACAGAGCCTAGGGCACTTCCACTTATGGTCCTATAGCTTAGGGAAATTAAAATCAAAAAGACACCGCCACCCCCAAAGTTTGGGATGCCTCTGTTTACAAGAACCTCGTTTACAGTACAAGTTCAACATCGCAGAAAGTGAAAAATGGATAAAGAAGTTGTGGTATTTACTTACAAAGCAATATAACTCAGCAATGAAATCTATGTCATCAGGCCCTTAGCAGCACAATGAGTGGATTCAGGTATGATGATTCTAACTGAAATAAGTCACACAGAAAAAGAAACATCATAAGATATCAGTAATACACGGAATGTAAACTTGGCTACACAGGAACTGAATTACAGAACAGAACAGGGTCTCAAATTTAGAAAACCAACTTATGCTTGCTTAAGGGTAAAGGTGAGTTGGGGTGCTGCATAAAACCAGAGGTTGAAATGAGCACAGATAAAGTTCCTTAAGCCAAATATGGAATAGACAAGAGCTACTCCTTGCTCAACGAAATGGACTCAACACCCCATATTAAACGCCTAAGAATGTACCTGACTAGTAAGTATCTTAAAACCTATGGATTGCTATGTCTCCGAAAGAGAATCAAGCGTGTGTACAGGGGCATAAACGCAGCAGTGATAGGATTGGAGAGGTTCGGTGAGCAAATGAAGACCCTTTGAAGTTATATTGTATGGTACCCATTCCACGGGTTTCAACTACCCAGTTTTAAGGTATTCTTCCTTCAGCTAAAACATGCATGTGGAACCTAGAGTATGATCAACCATGTGATCGGGAGATGTGTTCAAATATGTCTCAGTTTTCGTACACTGGTACTCGGGTGCAACATTCCAGACGCTTTACTAACACTCTCCCGACTTGGAGAGTCAGTCCCTTTAACTTCCTGTTTGGCCCAGTTTGCAATTTCTGCGGAAGATGAACAGGAATAGCGAGAACCAATGAGAGACTAGCTGGAGGTGTCTGGACGGGCAAATTTAACTCTCATTTCCCACCAGGAAGAGGAATTAACCAAAGGCTCAGCGTGCCATGCCGGAACCAGATTAGGGCCTGAAGCCATCCTGCGGTGTTGCGGCCAGGTCACAAGAAAGCGAGTTGAAGAAAGGAGCTCAGGGGCACTGTAATTCACAAACCTGCAGAGTTATAAATGACAGCTATCGTCCAAAAATATACTGAAGTAAGGCTGCCAAGAGGACTTGAAAGCGGGGCAGAATTGCAGGAAACCGATTTCAGGAGGTAGACTGGAATTGCATTGAAAGCATAGGAAAAGAGGCAGAACGTCCACAATGATGCACTTGGCCAAAAAGGGCGTATGCGTTTTTTCCTGAATACATTCAGGAAAAAACGCATACGCCCTTTTTAGCCAACCAAGCAAACTTGCAAATGAAATCTGCAATACAATGAAGTCTCACTTCCCCCCGGTCAAAAGGGCCATCTGAGAAACGTGTAAAATCCAGAAAGGCAGGACAGGCCATGGAGAACTGGGAGCCTTGTTATGCTGATGGGCGGGATGTAAATTGCCAACAGACACTCGGGAGAAGTGTATGGTGTTTCCTGAAACATCTAAAAAACAAAGCAACAGAGCCTAGGGCACTTCCACTTATGGTCTTATAGCTTAGGGAAATTAAAATCAAAAAGACACAGCCACCCCAAAGTTTGGGACGCCTCTGTTTACAAGAACCTCGTTTACCGTACAAGTTCAATATCACAGAAAGTGAAAAATGGATACAGAACTTGTGGTACTTACGTACAATGCAGTATCACTCAGCAATGAAATCTATGTCATCAGGCCCGTAGCAGCATAATGAGTGGATTCAGGTACGATGATTCTAACTGAAATAAGTCACACAGAAAAAGAAACATCATAAGATATCACTAATACACGGAATGTAAACTGGGCTACACAGGAACTGAATTCCAAAACAGAACAGGGTCTCAAATTTAGAAAACCAACTTATGCTTGCTTAAGGGGAAAGGTGAGTTGGGGTGCTGCATAAAACCAGAGATTGAAATGAGCACAGATAAAGTTCCTTAAGCCAAATATGGAATAGACAAGAACTACTCCTTGCTCAACGAAATGGACTCAACACCCCATATTAAACACCTAAGAATGTACCTGACTAGTAAGTATCTTAAAACCTATGGATTGCTATGTCTCCAAAAGAGAATCAAGCGTGTGTACAGGGGCATAAACGCAGCAGTGATAGGATTGGAGAGGTTCGGTGAGCAAATGAAGACCCTTTGAAGTCATATTGCATGGTACCCATTACACGGGTCTCAACTCTCCAGGTTTAAGGTATTCTTCCTTCAGCTGAAACATGCATGTGGAACCCAGAGTATGATCAACCGTGTGATCGGGAGACGTGTTCAAATACGTCTCAGTTCTCGTCCCCTGGTACTCGGGTGCAACATTCCAGACGCTTTACTAACACTCTCCCGACTTGGAGAGTCAGTCCCTTTAACCTCCTGTTTGGCCCAGTTTGCAATTTCTGCGGAAGATGAACAGGAATAGGGAGAACCAATGAGAGACTAGCTGGAGGTGTCTGGACGGGCAAATTTAACTCTCATTTCCCACCAGAAAGAGGAATTAACCAAAGGCTCAGCGTGCCGTGCCGGATCCAGATTAGGGCCTGAAGCAATCCTGCGGTGTTGCGGCCAGCTCAAAAGAAAGCGAGTTGAAGAAAGGAGCTCAGGGGCACTGTAATTCACAAACCTGCAGAGTTATAAATGACAGCTATTGTCCAAAAATATACTGAAGTAAGGCTGCCAAGAGGACTTGAAAGCGGGGCAGAATTGCAGGAAACCGATTTCAGGAGGTAGACTGGAATTGCATTGAAAGCATAGGAAAAGAGGCAGAACGTCTACCATGATGCACTTGGCCAAAAAGGGCGTATGCGTTTTTTCCTGAATATATTCAGGAAAAAACGCATACGCCCTTTTTGGCCAACCAAGCAAGCTTGCAAAGGAAATCTGCACTACAATGAAGTCTCACTTCCCCCCGGTCAAAAGGGCCATCTGAAAAAAGTGTAAAATCCAGAAAGGCAGGACAGGCCATGGAGAACTGGGAGCCTTGTTATGCTGATGGGCGGGATGTAAATTGCCAACAGACACTCGGGAGAAGTGTATGGTGTTTCCTGAAACATCTAAAAAACAAAGCAACAGAGCCTAGGGCACTTCCACTTATGGTCCTATAGCTTAGGGAAATTAAAATCAAAAAGACACCGCCACCCCCAAAGTTTGGGATGCCTCTGTTTACAAGAACCTCGTTTACAGTACAAGTTCAACATCGCAGAAAGTGAAAAATGGATAAAGAAGTTGTGGTATTTACTTACAAAGCAATATAACTCAGCAATGAAATCTATGTCATCAGGCCCTTAGCAGCACAATGAGTGGATTCAGGTATGATGATTCTAACTGAAATAAGTCACACAGAAAAAGAAACATCATAAGATATCAGTAATACACGGAATGTAAACTTGGCTACACAGGAACTGAATTACAGAACAGAACAGGGTCTCAAATTTAGAAAACCAACTTATGCTTGCTTAAGGGTAAAGGTGAGTTGGGGTGCTGCATAAAACCAGAGGTTGAAATGAGCACAGATAAAGTTCCTTAAGCCAAATATGGAATAGACAAGAGCTACTCCTTGCTCAACGAAATGGACTCAACACCCCATATTAAACGCCTAAGAATGTACCTGACTAGTAAGTATCTTAAAACCTATGGATTGCTATGTCTCCGAAAGAGAATCAAGCGTGTGTACAGGGGCATAAACGCAGCAGTGATAGGATTGGAGAGGTTCGGTGAGCAAATGAAGACCCTTTGAAGTTATATTGTATGGTACCCATTCCACGGGTTTCAACTACCCAGTTTTAAGGTATTCTTCCTTCAGCTAAAACATGCATGTGGAACCTAGAGTATGATCAACCATGTGATCGGGAGATGTGTTCAAATATGTCTCAGTTTTCGTACACTGGTACTCGGGTGCAACATTCCAGACGCTTTACTAACACTCTCCCGACTTGGAGAGTCAGTCCCTTTAACTTCCTGTTTGGCCCAGTTTGCAATTTCTGCGGAAGATGAACAGGAATAGCGAGAACCAATGAGAGACTAGCTGGAGGTGTCTGGACGGGCAAATTTAACTCTCATTTCCCACCAGGAAGAGGAATTAACCAAAGGCTCAGCGTGCCATGCCGGAACCAGATTAGGGCCTGAAGCCATCCTGCGGTGTTGCGGCCAGGTCACAAGAAAGCGAGTTGAAGAAAGGAGCTCAGGGGCACTGTAATTCACAAACCTGCAGAGTTATAAATGACAGCTATCGTCCAAAAATATACTGAAGTAAGGCTGCCAAGAGGACTTGAAAGCGGGGCAGAATTGCAGGAAACCGATTTCAGGAGGTAGACTGGAATTGCATTGAAAGCATAGGAAAAGAGGCAGAACGTCCACAATGATGCACTTGGCCAAAAAGGGCGTATGCGTTTTTTCCTGAATATATTCAGGAAAAAAGGCATACGCCCTTTTTGGCCAACCAAGCAAGCTTGCAAAGGAAATCTGCACTACAATGAAGTCTCACTTCCCCCCGGTCAAAAGGGCCATCTGAAAAAAGTGTAAAATCCAGAAAGGCAGGACAGGCCATGGAGAACTGGGAGCCTTGTTATGCTGATGGGCGGGATGTAAATTGCCAACAGACACTCGGGAGAAGTGTATGGTGTTTCCTGAAACATCTAAAAAACAAAGCAACAGAGCCTAGGGCACTTCCACTTATGGTCCTATAGCTTAGGGAAATTAAAATCAAAAAGACACAGCCACCCCAAAGTTTGGGACGCCTCTGTTTACAAGAACCTCGTTTACAGTACAAGTTCAACATCGCAGAAAGTGAAAAATGGATAATGAAGTTGTGGTATTTACTTACAAAGCAATATCACTCAGCAATGAAATCTATGTCATCAGGCCCTTAGCAGCACAATGAGTGGATTCAGGTATGATGATTCTAACTGAAATAAGTCACACAGAAAAAGAAACATCATAAGATGTCAGTAATACACGGAATGTAAACTTGGCTACACAGGAACTGAATTACAGAACAGAACAGTGTCTCAAATTTAGAAAACCAACTTATGCTTGCTTAAGGGTAAAGGTGAGTTGGGGTGCTGCATAAAACCAGAGATTGAAATGAGCACAGATAAAGTTCCTTAAGCCAAATATGGAATAGACTAGAGCTACTCCTTGCTCAACGAAATGGACTCAACACCCCATATTAAACGCCTAAGAATGTACCTGACTAGTAAGTATCTTAAAACCTATGGATTGCTATGTCTCCGAAAGAGAATCAAGCATGTGTACAGGGGCATAAACGCAGCAGTGATAGGATTGGAGAGGTTCGGTGAGCAAATGAAGACCCTTTGAAGTCATATTGCATGGTACCCATTCCACGGGTTTCAACTACCCAGGTTTAAGGTATTCCTCCTTCAGCTAAAACATGCATGTGGAACCTAGAGTATGATCAACCATGTGATCGGGAGACGTGTTCAAATATGTCTCAGTTTTCGTACCCTGGTACTCGGGTGCAACATTCCAGACGCTTTACTAACACCCTCCCGACTTGGAGAGTCATTCCCTTTAACCTCCTGTTTGGCCCAGTTTGCAATTTCTGCGGAAGATGAACAGGAATAGCGAGAACCAATGAGAGACTAGCTGGAGGTGTCTGGACGGGCAAATTTAACTCTCATTTCCCACCAGGAAGAGGAATTAACCAAAGGCTCAGCGTGCCGTGCCGGAACCAGATTAGGGCTAGAAGCCATCCTGCAGTGTTGCGGCCAGGTCACAAGAAAGCGAGTTGAAGAAAGGAGCTCAGGGGCACTGTAATTCACAAACCTGCAGAGTTATAAATGACAGCTATCGTCCAAAAATATACTGAAGTAAGGCTGCCAAGAGGACTTGAAAGCGGGGCAGAATTGCAGGAAACCGATTTCAGGAGGTAGACTGGAATTGCATTGAAAGCATAGGAAAAGAGGCAGAACGTCCACAATGATGCACTTGGCCAAAAAGGGCGTATGCGTTTTTTCCTGAATATATTCAGGAAAAAACGCATACGCCCTTTTTGGTCAACCAAGCAAGCTTGCAAAGGAAATCTGCACTACAATGAAGTCTCACTTCCCCCCGGTCAAAAGGGCCATCTGAAAAAAGTGTAAAATCCAGAAAGGCAGGACAGGCCATGGAGAACTGGGAGCCTTGTTATGCTGATGGGCGGGATGTAAATTGCCAACAGACACTCGGGAGAAGTGTATGGTGTTTCCTGAAACATCTAAAAAACAAAGCAACAGAGCCTAGGGCACTTCCACTTATGGTCCTATAGCTTAGGGAAATTAAAATCAAAAAGACACAGCCACCCCAAAGTTTGGGACGCCTCTGTTTACAAGAACCTCGTTTACCGTACAAGTTCAATATCACAGAAAGTGAAAAATGGATAAAGAACTTTTGGTACTTACGTACAATGCAGTATCACTCAGCAATGAAATCTATGTCATCAGGCCCGTAGCAGCATAATGAGTGGATTCAGGTACGATGATTCTAACTGAAATAAGTCACACAGAAAAAGAAACATCATAAGATATCACTAATACACGGAATGTAAACTGGGCTACACAGGAACTGAATTCCAAAACAGAACAGGGTCTCAAATTTAGAAAACCAACTTATGCTTGCTTAAGGGGAAAGGTGAGTTGGGGTGCTGCATAAAACCAGAGATTGAAATGAGCACAGATAAAGTTCCTTAAGCCAAATATGGAATAGACAAGAGCTACTCCTTGCTCAACGAAATGGACTCAACACCGCATATTAAACGCCTAAGACTGTACCTGACTAGTAAGTATCTTAAAACCTATGGATTGCTATGTCTCCGAAAGAGAATCAAGCATGTGTACAGGGGCATAAACGCAGCAGTGATAGGATTGGAGAGGTTTGGTGAGCAAATGAAGACCCTTTGAAGTCATATTGCATGGTACCCATTCCACTGGTCTCAACTCTCCAGGTTTAAGGTATTCTTCCTTCAGCTAAAACATGCATGTGGAACCCAGAGTATGATCAACCGTGTGAACGGGACACGTGTTCAAATATGTCTCAGGTTTCCTCCCCTGGTACTCAGGTGCAACATTCCTGACGCTTTACTAACACTCTCCCCACTTGGAGAGTCAGCGCCTTTAACCTCCTGTTTGGCCCAGTTTGCAATTTCTGCGGAAGATGAACAGGAATAGGGAGAACCAATGAGAGACTAGCTGGAGGTGTCTGGACGGGCAAATTTAACTCTCATATCCCACCAGGAAGAGGAAATAACCAAAGGCTCAGCGTGCCGTGCCGGAACCAGATTAGGGCCTGAAGCCATCCTACGGTGTTGCGGCCAGCTCAAAAGAAAGCGAGTTGAAGAAAGGAGCTCAGGGGCACTGTAATTCACAAACCTGCAGAGTTATAAATGACAGCTATCGTCCAAAAATATACTGAAGTAAGGCTGCCAAGAGGACTTGAAAGCGGGGCAGAATTGCAGGAAACCGATTTCAGGAGGTAGACTGGAATTGCATTGAAAGCATAGGAAAAGAGGCAGAACGTCCACAATGATGCACTTGGCCAAAAAGGGCGTATGCGTTTTTTCCTGAATATATTCAGGAAAAAACGCATATGCCCTTTTTGGCCAACCAAGCAAGCTTGCAAAGGAAATCTGCACTACAATGAAGTCTCACTTCCCCCCGGTCAAAAGGGCCATCTGAAAAAAGTGTAAAATCCAGAAAGGCAGGACAGGCCATGGAGAACTGGGAGACTTGTTATGCTGATGGGCGGGATGTAAATTGCCAACAGACACTCGGGAGAAGTGTATGGTGTTTCCTGAAACATCTAAAAAACAAAGCAACAGAGCCTAGGGCACTTCCACTTATGGTCTTATAGCTTAGGGAAATTAAAATCAAAAAGACACAGCCACCCCAAAGTTTGGGACGCCTCTGTTTACAAGAACCTCGTTTACCGTACAAGTTCAATATCACAGAAAGTGAAAAATGGATACAGAACTTGTGGTACTTACGTACAATGCAGTATCACTCAGCAATGAAATCTATGTCATCAGGCCCGTAGCAGCATAATGAGTGGATTCAGGTACGATGATTCTAACTGAAATAAGTCACACAGAAAAAGAAACATCATAAGATATCACTAATACACGGAATGTAAACTGGGCTACACAGGAACTGAATTACAAAACAGAACAGGGTCTCAAATTTAGAAAACCAACTTATGCTTGCTTAAGGGTAAAGGTGAGTTGGGGTGCTGCATAAAACCAGAGATTGAAATGAGCACAGATAAAGTTCCTTAAGCCAAATATGGAATAGACAAGAACTACTCCTTGCTCAACGAAATGGACTCAACACCCCATATTAAACGCCTAAGAATGTACCTGACTAGTAAGCATCTTAAAACCTATGGATTGCTATGTCTCCAAAAGAGAATCAAGCGTGTGTACAGGGGCATAAACGCAGCAGTGATAGGATTGGAGAGGTTCGGTGAGCAAATGAAGACCCTTTGAAGTCATATTGCATGGTACCCATTACACGGGTCTCAACTCTCCAGGTTTAAGGTATTCTTCCTTCAGCTGAAACATGCATGTGGAACCCAGAGTAGGATCAACCGTGTGAACGGGAGACGTGTTCAAATATGTCTCAGTTTTCCTCCCCTGGTACTCGGGTGCAACATTCCAGACGCTTTACTAACACTCTCCCCACTTGGAGACTCAGCGCCTTTAAACTCCTGTTTGGCTCAGTTTGCAATTTCTGTGGAAGATGAACAGGAATAGGGAGAACCAATGAGAGACTAGCTGGAGGTGTCTGGACGGGCAAATTTAACTCTCATTTCCCACCAGGAAGAGGAATTAACCAAAGGCTCAGCATGCCGTGCCGGAACCAGATTAGGGCCTGAAGCCATCCTGCGGTGCTGTGGCCAGCTCAAAAGAAAGCAAGTTGAAGAAAGGAGCTCAGGGGCACTGTAATTCACAAACCTGCAGAGTTGTAAATGACAGCTATCGTCCAAAAATATACTGAAGTAAGGCTGCCAAGAGGACTTGAAAGCGGGGCAGAATTGCAGGAAACCGATTTCAGGAGGTAGACTGGAATTGCATTGAAAGCATAGGAAAAGAGGCAGAACGTCCACAATGATGCACTTGGCCAAAAAGGGCGTATGCGTTTTTTCCTGAATATATTCAGGAAAAAACGCATATGCCCTTTTTGGCCAACCAAGCAAGCTTGCAAAGGAAATCTGCACTACAATGAAGTCTCACTTCCCCCCGGTCAAAAGGGCCATCTGAAAAAAGTGTAAAATCCAGAAAGGCAGGACAGGCCATGGAGAACTGGGAGCCTTGTTATGCTGATGGGCGGGATGTAAATTGCCAACAGACACTCGGGAGAAGTGTATGGTGTTTCCTGAAACATCTAAAAAACAAAGCAACAGAGCCTAGGGCACTTCCACTTATGGTCCTATAGCTTAGGGAAATTAAAATCAAAAAGACACAGCCATACCAAAGTTTGGGACGCCTCTGTTTACAAGAACCTCGTTTACCGTACAAGTTCAATATCACAGAAAGTGAAAAATGGATACAGAACTTGTGGTACTTACGTACAATGCAGTATCACTCAGCAATGAAATCTATGTCATCAGGCCCGTAGCAGCATAATGAGTGGATTCAGGTATGATGATTCTAACTGAAATAAGTCACACAGAAAAAGAAACATCATAAGATATCACTAATACACGGAATGTAAACTGGGCTACACAGGAACTGAATTACAAAACAGAACAGGGTCTCAAATTTAGAAAACCAACTTATGCTTGCTTAAGGGGAAAGGTGAGTTGGGGTGCTGCATAAAACCAGAGATTGAAATGAGCACAGATAAAGTTCCTTAAGCCAAATATGAAATAGACAAGAACTACTCCTTGCTCAACGAAATGGACTCAACACCCCATATTAAACGCCTAAGAATTTACCTGACTAGTAAGTATCTTAAAACCTATGGATTGCTATGTCTCCGAAAGAGAATCAAGCGTGTGTACAGGGGCATAAACGCAGCAGTGATAGGATTGGAGAGATTCGGTGAGCAAATGAAGACCCTTTGAAGTCATATTGCATGGTACCCATTTCACGGGTCTCAACTCTCCAGGTTTAAGGGATTCTTCCTTCAGCTAAAACATGCATGTGGAACCCAGAGTATGATCAACCGTGTGATCGGGAGACGTGTTCAAATACGTCTCAGTTCTCGTCCCCTGGTACTCGGGTGCAACATTCCAGACGCTTTACTAACACTCTCCCGACTTGGAGAGTCAGTCCCTTTAACCTCCTGTTTGGCCCAGTTTGCAATTTCTGCGGAAGATGAACAGGAATAGGGAGAACCAATGAGAGACTAGCTGGAGGTGTCTGGACGGGCAAATTTAACTCTCATTTCCCATCAGAAAGAGGAATTAACCAAAGGCTCAGCGTGCCGTGCCGGATCCAGATTAGGGCCTGAAGCAATCCTGCGGTGTTGCGGCCAGCTCAAAAGAAAGCGAGTTGAAGAAAGGAGCTCAGGGGCACTGTAATTCACAAACCTGCAGAGTTATAAATGACAGCTATTGTCCAAAAATATACTGAAGTAAGGCTGCCAAGAGGACTTGAAAGCGGGGCAGAATTGCAGGAAACCGATTTCAGGAGGTAGACTGGAATTGCATTGAAAGCATAGGAAAAGAGGCAGAACGTCTACCATGATGCACTTGGCCAAAAAGGGCGTATGCGTTTTTTCCTGAATATATTCAGGAAAAAACGCATACGCCCTTTTTGGCCAACCAAGCAAGCTTGCAAAGGAAATCTGCACTACAATGAAGTCTCACTTCCCCCCGGTCAAAAGGGCCATCTGAAAAAAGTGTAAAATCCAGAAAGGCAGGACAGGCCATGGAGAACTGGGAGCCTTGTTATGCTGATGGGCGGGATGTAAATTGCCAACAGACACTCGGGAGAAGTGTATGGTGTTTCCTGAAACATCTAAAAAACAAAGCAACAGAGCCTAGGGCACTTCCACTTATGGTCCTATAGCTTAGGGAAATTAAAATCAAAAAGACACCGCCACCCCCAAAGTTTGGGATGCCTCTGTTTACAAGAACCTCGTTTACAGTACAAGTTCAACATCGCAGAAAGTGAAAAATGGATAATGAAGTTGTGGTATTTACTTACAAAGCAATATCACTCAGCAATGAAATCTATGTCATCAGGCCCTTAGCAGCACAATGAGTGGATTCAGGTATGATGATTCTAACTGAAATAAGTCACACAGAAAAAGAAACATCATAAGATATCAGTAATACACGGAATGTAAACTTGGCTACACAGGAACTGAATTACAGAACAGAACAGGGTCTCAAATTTAGAAAACCAACTTATGCTTGCTTAAGGGTAAAGGTGAGTTGGGGTGCTGCATAAAACCAGAGGTTGAAATGAGCACAGATAAAGTTCCTTAAGCCAAATATGGAATAGACAAGAGCTACTCCTTGCTCAACGAAATGGACTCAACACCCCATATTAAACGCCTAAGAATGTACCTGACTAGTAAGTATCTTAAAACCTATGGATTGCTATGTCTCCGAAAGAGAATCAAGCGTGTGTACAGGGGCATAAACGCAGCAGTGATAGGATTGGAGAGGTTCGGTGAGCAAATGAAGACCCTTTGAAGTTATATTGTATGGTACCCATTCCACGGGTTTCAACTACCCAGTTTTAAGGTATTCTTCCTTCAGCTAAAACATGCATGTGGAACCTAGAGTATGATCAACCATGTGATCGGGAGATGTGTTCAAATATGTCTCAGTTTTCGTACACTGGTACTCGGGTGCAACATTCCAGACGCTTTACTAACACTCTCCCGACTTGGAGAGTCAGTCCCTTTAACTTCCTGTTTGGCCCAGTTTGCAATTTCTGCGGAAGATGAACAGGAATAGCGAGAACCAATGAGAGACTAGCTGGAGGTGTCTGGACGGGCAAATTTAACTCTCATTTCCCACCAGGAAGAGGAATTAACCAAAGGCTCAGCGTGCCATGCCGGAACCAGATTAGGGCCTGAAGCCATCCTGCGGTGTTGCGGCCAGGTCACAAGAAAGCGAGTTGAAGAAAGGAGCTCAGGGGCACTGTAATTCACAAACCTGCAGAGTTATAAATGACAGCTATCGTCCAAAAATATACTGAAGTAAGGCTGCCAAGAGGACTTGAAAGCGGGGCAGAATTGCAGGAAACCGATTTCAGGAGGTAGACTGGAATTGCATTGAAAGCATAGGAAAAGAGGCAGAACGTCCACAATGATGCACTTGGCCAAAAAGGGCGTATGCGTTTTTTCCTGAATATATTCAGGAAAAAACGCATACGCCCTTTTTGGCCAACCAAGCAAGCTTGCAAAGGAAATCTGCACTACAATGAAGTCTCACTTCCCCCCGGTCAAAAGGGCCATCTGAAAAAAGTGTAAAATCCAGAAAGGCAGGACAGGCCATGGAGAACTGGGAGCCTTGTTATGCTGATGGGCGGGATGTAAATTGCCAACAGACACTCGGGAGAAGTGTATGGTGTTTCCTGAAACATCTAAAAAACAAAGCAACAGAGCCTAGGGCACTTCCACTTATGGTCCTATAGCTTAGGGAAATTAAAATCAAAAAGACACAGCCACCCCAAAGTTTGGGACGCCTCTGTTTACAAGAACCTCGTTTACAGTACAAGTTCAACATCGCAGAAAGTGAAAAATGGATAATGAAGTTGTGGTATTTACTTACAAAGCAATATCACTCAGCAATGAAATCTATGTCATCAGGCCCTTAGCAGCACAATGAGTGGATTCAGGTATGATGATTCTAACTGAAATAAGTCACACAGAAAAAGAAACATCATAAGATGTCAGTAATACACGGAATGTAAACTTGGCTACACAGGAACTGAATTACAGAACAGAACAGTGTCTCAAATTTAGAAAACCAACTTATGCTTGCTTAAGGGTAAAGGTGAGTTGGGGTGCTGCATAAAACCAGAGATTGAAATGAGCACAGATAAAGTTCCTTAAGCCAAATATGGAATAGACTAGAGCTACTCCTTGCTCAACGAAATGGACTCAACACCCCATATTAAACGCCTAAGAATGTACCTGACTAGTATGTATCTTAAAACCTATGGATTGCTATGTCTCCGAAAGAGAATCAAGCATGTGTACAGGGGCATAAACACAGCAGTGATAGGATTGGAGAGGTTCGGTGAGCAAATGAAGACCCTTTGAAGTCATATTTCATGGTACCCATTCCACGGGTTTCAACTACCCTGGTTTAAGGTATTCTTCCTTCAGCTAAAACATGCATGTGGAACCTAGAGTATGATCAACCATGTGATCGGGAGACGTGTTCAAATATGTCTCAGTTTTCGTACCCTGGTACTCGGGTGAAACATTCCAGACGCTTTACTAACACTCTCCCCACTTGGAGAGTCAGTCCCTTTAACCTCCTGTTTGGCCCAGTTTGCAATTTCTGCGGAAGATGAACAGGAATAGCGAGAACCAATGAGAGACTAGCTGGAGGTGTCTGGATGGGCAAATTTAACTCTCATTTCCCACCAGGAAGAGGAATTAACCAAAGGCTCAACGTGCCGTGCCGGAACCAGATTAGGGCCTGAAGCCATCCTGCGGTGTTGCGGCCAGGTCACAAGAAAGCGAGTTGAAGAAAGGAGCTCAGGGGCACTGTAATTCACAAACCTGCAGAGTTATAAATGACAGCTATCGTCCAAAAATATACTGAAGTAAGGCTGCCAAGAGGACTTGAAAGCGGGGCAGAATTGCAGGAAACCGATTTCAGGAGGTAGACTGGAATTGCATTGAAAGCATAGGAAAAGAGGAAGAACGTCCACAATGATGCACTTGGCCAAAAAGGGTGTATGTGTTTTTTCCTGAATATATTCAGGAAAAGACGCATACGCCCTTTTTGGCCAACGAAGCAAACTTGCAAAGGAAATCTGCATTACAATGAAGTCTCACTTCCCCCCGGTCAAAATGGCCATCTGAAAAAAGTGTAAAATCCAGAAAGGCAGGACAGGCCATGGAGAACTGGGAGCCTTGTTATGCTGATGGGCGGGATGTAAATTGCCAACAGACACTCGGGAGAAGTGTATGGTGTTTCCTGAAACATCTAAAAAACAAAGCAACAGAGCCTAGGGCACTTCCACTTATGGTCCTATAGCTTAGGGAAATTAAAATCTAAAAGACACAGCCACCCCAAAATTTGGGACGCCTCTGTTTACAAGAACCTCGTTTACCGTACAAGTTCAATATCACAGAAAGTGAAAAATGGATACAGAACTTGTGGTACTTACGTACAATGCAGTATCACTCAGCAATGAAATCTAGGTCATCAGGCCCGTAGCAGCATAATGAGTGGATTCAGGTACGATGATTCTAACTGAAATAAGTCACACAGAAAAGGAAACATCATAAGATATCACTAATACACGGAATGTAAACTGGGCTACACAGGAACTGAATTCCAAAACAGAACAGGGTCTCAAATTTAGAAAACCAACTTATGCTTGCTTAAGGGGAAAGGTGAGTTGGGGTGCTGCATAAAACCAGAGATTGAAATGAGCACAGATAAAGTTCCTTATGCCAAATATGGAATAGACAAGAACTACTCCTTGCTCAACGAAATGGACTCAACACCCCATATTAAACGCCTAAGAATGTACCTGACTAGTAAGTATCTTAAAACCTATGGATTGCTATGTCTCCAAAAGAGAATCAAGCGTGTGTACAGGGGCATAAACGCAGCAGTGATAGGATTGGAGAGGTTCGGTGAGCAAATGAAGACCCTTTGAAGTCATATTGCATGGTACCCATTACACGGGTCTCAACTCTCCAGGTTTAAGGTATTCTTCCTTCAGCTAAAACATGCATGTGGAACCCAGAGTAGGATCAACCATGTGATCGGGAGACGTGTTCAAATATGTCTCAGTTTTCGTACCCTGGTACTCGGGTGCAACATTCCAGACGCTTTACTAACACTCTCCCTACTTGGAGAGTCAGTCCCTTTAAACTCCTGTTTGGCCCAGTTTGCAATTTCTGCGGAAGATGAACAGGAATAGCGAGAACCAATGAGAGACTAGCTGGAGGTGTCTGGACGGGCAAATTTAACTCTCATTTCCCATCAGGAAGAGGAATTAAGCAAAGGCTCAGCGTGCCGTGCCGGAACCAGATTAGGGCCTGAAGCCATCCTGCGGTGTTGCGGCCAGGTCACAAGAAATCGAGTTGAAGAAAGGAGCTCAGGGGCACTGTAATTCACAAACCTGCAGTGTTATAAATGACAGCTATCGTCCAAAAATATACTGAAGTAAGGCTGCCAAGAGGACTTGAAAGCGGGGCAGAATTGCAGGAAACTGATTTCAGGAGGTAGACTGGAATTGCATTGAAAGCATAGGAAAAGAGGCAGAACGTCCACAATGATGCACTTGGCCAAAAAGGGCGTATGCGTTTTTTCCTGAATATATTCAGGAAAAAACGCATACGCCCTTTTTGGCCAACCAAGCAAGCTTGCAAAGGAAATCTGCACTACAATGAAGTCTCACTTCCCCCCGGTCAAAAGGGCCATCTGAAAAAAGTGTAAAATCCAGAAAGGCAGGACAGGCCATGGAGAACTGGGAGCCTTGTTATGCTGATGGGCGGGATGTAAATTGCCAACAGACACTCGGGAAAAGTGTATGGTGTTTCCTGAAACATCTAAAAAACAAAGCAACAGAGCCTAGGGCACTTCCACTTATGGTCCTATAGCTTAGGGAAATTAAAATCAAAAAGACACAGCCACCCCAAAGTTTGGGACACCTCTGTTTACAAGAACCTCGTTTACCGTACAAGTTCAATATCACAGAAAGTGAGAAATGGATAAAGGACTTGTGGTACTTACGTACAATGCAGTATCACTCAGCAATGAAATCTATGTCATCAGGCCCGTAGCAGCATAATGAGTGGATTCAGGTACGATGATTCTAACTGAAATAAGTCACACAGAAAAAGAAACATCATAAGATATCACTAATACACGGAATGTAAACTTGGCTACACAGGAACTGAATTCCAAAACAGAACAGGGTCTCAAATTTAGAAAACCAACTTATGCTTGCTTAAGGGGAAAGGTGAGTTGGGGTGCTGCATAAAACCAGACATTGAAGTGAGCACAGATAAAGTTCCTTAAGCCAAATATGGAATAGACAAGAGCTACTCCTTGCTCAACGAAATGGACTCAACACCAAATATTAAACGCCTAAGAATGTACCTGACTAGTAAGTATCTTAAAACCTATGGATTGCTATCTCTCCAAAAGAGAATCAAGCATGTGTACAGGGGCATAAACGCAGCAGTGATAGGATTGGAGAGGTTCGGCGAGCAAATGAAGACCCTTTGAAGTCATATTGCATGGTACCCATTACACGGGTCTCAACTCTCCAGGTTTAAGGTATTCTTCCTTCAGCTAAAACATGCATGTGGAACCCAGAGTAGGATCAACCGTGTGAACGGGAGACGTGTTCAAATATGTCTCAGTTTTCCTGCCCTGGTACTCGGGTGCAACATTCCAGACGCTTTACTAACACTCTCCCCACTTGGAGACTCAGCGCCTTTAAACTCCTGTTTGGCCCAGTTTGCAATTTCTGCGGAAGATGAACAGGAATAGGGAGAACCAATGAGAGACTAGCTGGAGGTGTCTGGATGGGCAAATTTAACTCTCATTTCTCACCAGGAAGAGGGAATAACCAAAGGCTCAGGGTGCCGTGCCGGAACCATATTAGGGCCTGAAGCCAACCTGCGGTGTTGCGGCCAGGTCACAAGAAAGCGAGTTGAAGAAAGGAGCTCAGGGGCACTGTAATTCACAAACCTGCAGAGTTATAAATGACAGCTATCGTCCAAAAATATACTGAAGTAAGGCTGCCAAGAGGACTTGAAAGCGGGGCAGAATTGCAGGAAACCGATTTCAGGAGGTAGACTGGAATTACATTGAAAGCATAGGAAAAGAGGCAGAACGTCCACAATGATGCACTTGGCCAAAAAGGGCGTATGCGTTTTTTCCTGAATATATTCAGGAAAAAACGCATACGCCCTTTTTGGCCAAACAAACAAGCTTGCAAAGGAAATCTGCACTACAATGAAGTCTCACTTCCCCCCGGTCAAAAGGGCCATCTGAAAAAAGTGTAAAATCCAGAAAGGCAGGACAGGCCATGGAGAACTGGGAGCATTGTTATGCTGATGGGCGGGATGTAAATTGCCAACAGACACTCGGGAGAAGTGTATGGTGTTTCCTGAAACATCTAAAAAACAAAGCAACAGAGCCTAGGGCACTTCCACTTATGGTCCTATAGCTTAGGGAAATTAAAATCAAAAAGACACAGCCACCCCAAAGTTTGGGACGCCTCTGTTTACAAGAACCTCGTTTACCGTACAAGTTCAATATCACAGAAAGTGAAAAATGGATAAAGGACTTGTGGTACTTACGTACAATGCAGTATCACTCAGCAATGAAATCTGTGTCATCAGGCCCATAGCAGCATAATGAGTGGATTCAGGTACGATGATTCTAACTGAAATAAGTCACACAGAAAAAGAAACATCATAAGATATCACTAATACACGGAATGTAAACTTGGCTACACAGGAACTGAATTCCAAAACAGAACAGGGTCTCAAATTTAGAAAACCAACTTATGCTTGCTTAAGGGGAAAGGTGAGTTGGGGTGCTGCATAAAACCAGACAATGAAGTGAGCACAGATAAAGTTCCTTAAGCCAAATATGGAATAGACAAGAGCTACTCCTTGCTCAACGAAATGGACTCAACACCGCATATTAAACGCCTAAGAATGTACCTGACTAGTAAGTATCTTAAAACCTATGGATTGCTATGTCTCCAAAAGAGAATCAAGCATGTGTACAGGGGCATAAACGCAGCAGTGATAGGATTGGAGAGGTTCGGCGAGCAAATGAAGACCCTTTGAAGTCATATTGCATGGTACCCATTACACGGGTCTCAACTCTCCAGGTTTAAGGTATTCTTCCTTCAGCTAAAACATACATGTGGAACCCAGAGTAGGATCAACCGTGTGAACGGGAGACGTGTTCAAATATGTCTCAGTTTTCGTACCCTGGTACTCGGGTGCAACATTCCAGACGCTTTACTAACACTCTCCCCACTTGGAGAGTCAGCGCCTTTAACCTCCTGTTTGGCCCAGTTTGCAATTTCTGCGGAAGATGAACAGGAATAGGGAGAACCAATGAGAGACTAGCTGGAGGTGTCTGGACGGGCAAATTTAACTCTCATTTCTCACCAGGAAGAGGGAATAACCAAAGGCTCAGCGTGCCGTGCCGGAACCAGATTAGGGCCTGAAGCCATCCTGCGGTGTTGCGGCCAGCTCAAAAGAAAGCGAGTTGAAGAAAGGAGCTCAGGGGCACTGTAATTCACAAACCTGCAGAGTTATAAATGACAGCTATCGTCCAAAAATATACTGAAGTAAGGCTGCCAAGAGGACTTGAAAGCGGGGCAGAATTGCAGGAAACCGATTTCAGGAGGTAGACTGGAATTGCATTGAAAGCATAGGAAAAGAGGCAGAACATCCACAATGATGCACTTGGCCAAAAAGGGCGTATGCATTTTTTCCTGAATATATTCAGAAAAAACGCATACGCCCTTTTTGGTCAACCAAGCAAGCTTGCAAAGGAAATCTGCACTACAATGAAGTCTCACTTCCCCCCGGTCAAAAGGGCCATCTGAAAAAAGTGTAAAATCCAGAAAGGCAGGACAGGCCATGGAGAACTGGGAGCCTTGTTATGCTGATGGGCGGGATGTAAATTGCCAACAGACACTCGGGAGAAGTGTATGGTGTTTCCTGAAACATCTAAAAAACAAAGCAACAGAGCCTAGGGCACTTCCACTTATGCTCCTATAGCTTAGGGAAATTAAAATCAAAAAGACACAGCCACCCCAAAGTTTGGGACACCTCTGTTTACAAGAACCTCGTTTACAGTACAAGTTCAACATCGCATAAAGTGAAAAATGGATAAAGAAGTTGTGGTATTTACTTACAAAGCAATATCACTCAGCAATGAAATCTATGTCATCAGGCCCTTAGCAGCATAATGAGTGGATTCAGGTATGATGATTCTAACTGAAATAAGTCACACAGAAAAAGAAACATCATAAGGTATCAGTAATACACGGAATGTAAACTTTGCTACACAGGAACTGAATTACAGAACAGAACAGGGTCTCAAATTTAGAAAACCAACTTATGCTTGCTTAAGGGTAAAGGTGAGTTGGGGTGCTGCATAAAACCAGAGATTGAAATGAGCACAGATAAAGTTCCTTAAGCCAAATATGGAATAGACAAGAGCTACTCCTTGCTCAACGAAATGGACTCAACACCCCATATTAAACGCCTAAGAATGTACCTGACTAGTAAGTATCTTAAAACCTATGGATTGCTATGTCTCTGAAAGAGAATCAAGCATGTGTACAGGGGCATAAACGCAGCAGTGATAGGATTGGAGAGGTTCGGTGAGCAAATGAAGACCCTTTGAAGTCATATTGAATGGTACCCATTCCACGGGTTTCAACTACCCAGGTTTAAGGTATTCTTCCTTCAGCTAAAATATGCATGTGGAACCTAGAGTATGACCAACCATGTGATCGGGAGACGTGTTCAAATATGTCTCTGTTTTCGTACCCTGGTACTCGGGTGCAACATTCCAGATGCTTTACCAACACCCTCCAGACTTGGAGAGTCAGTCCCTTTAACCTCCTGTTTGGCCCAGTTTGCAATTTCTGCGGAAGATGAACAGGAATAGTGAGAACCAATGAGAGACTACCTGGAGGTGTCTGGACGGGCAAATTTAACTCTCATTTCCCACGAGGAAGAGGAATTAACCAAAGGCTCCGCGTGTCGTGCCGGAACCAGATTAGGGCCTGAAGCCATCCTGCGGTGTTGAGGCTAGCTCAAAAGAAAGCGAGCTGAAGAAAGGAGCTCAGCGGCACTGTAATTCACAAACCTGCAGAGTTATAAATGACAGCTATCGTCCAAAAATATACTGAAGTAAGGCTGCCAAGAGGATTTGAAAGCGGGGCAGAATTGCAGGAAACCGATTTCAGGAGGTAGACTGGAATTGCATTGAAAGCATAGGAAAAGAGGCAGAACGTCCACAATGATGCACTTGGCCAAAAAGGACGTATGCGTTTTTTCCTGAATATATTCAGGAAAAAACGCATACGTCCTTTTTGGCCAACCAAGCAAGCTTGCAAAGGAAATCTGCACTACAATGAAGTCTCACTTCCCCCCGGTCAAAAGGGCCATCTGAAAAAAGTGTAAAATCCAGAAAGGCAGGACAGGCCATGGAGAACTGGGAGCCTTGTTATGCTGATGGGCGGGATGTAAATTTCCAACAGACACTCGGGAGAAGTGTATGGTGTTTCCTGAAACATCTAAAAAACAAAGCAACAGAGCCTAGGGCACTTCCACTTATGGTCCTATAGCTTAGGGAAATTAAAATCAAAAAGACACAGCCACCCCATAGTTTGGGATGCCTCTGTTTACAAGAACCTCGTTTACAGTACAAGTTCAACATCACAGAAAGTGGAAAATGGATAAAGAAGTTGTGGTATTTACTTACAAAGCAATATCACTCAGCAATGAAATCTATGTCATCAGGCCCTTACCAGCACAATGAGTGGATTCAGGTATGATGATTCTAACTGAAATAAGTCACACAGAAAAAGAAACATCATAAGATATCACTAATACATGGAATGTAAACTTGGCTACACAGGAACTGAATTACAGAACAGAACAGGGTCTCAAATTTAGAAAACCAACTTATGCTTGCTTAAGGGGAAAGGTGAGTTGGGGTGCTGCATAAAACCAGAGATTGAAATGAGCACAGATAAAGTTCCTTAAGCCAAATATGGAATAGACAAGAACTACTCCTTGCTCAGCGAAATGGACTCAACACCGCATATTAAACGTCTAAGAATGTACCTGACTAGTAAGTATCTTAAAACCTATGGATTGCTATGTCTCTGAAAGAGAATCAAGCATGTGTACAGGGGCATAAACGCAGCAGTGATAGGATTGGAGAGGTTCGGTGAGCAAATGAAGACCCTTTGAAGTCATATTGCATGGTACCCATTCCACGGGTTTTAACTACCCAGGTTTAAGGTGTTCTTCCTCCAGCTAAAACATGCATGTGGAACCTAGAGTATGATCAACCATGTGATTGGGAGACGTGTTCAAATATGTCTCAGTTTTCGTACCCTGGTACTCGGGTGCAACATTCCAGACGCTTTACTAACACTCTCCCGACTTGGAGAGTCAGTCCCTTTAACCTCCTCTTTGGCCCAGTTTGCAATTTCTGCGGAAGATGAACAGGAATAGCGAGAACCAATGAGAGACTAGCTGGAGGTGTCTGGACGGGCAAATTTAACTCTCATTTCCCACCAGGAAGTGGAATTAACCAAAGGCTCAGCGTGCCATGCCGGAACCAGATTAGGGCCTGAAGCCATCCTGCGGTGTTGCGGCCAGGTCACAAGAAAGCGAGTTGAAGAAAGGAGCTCAGGGGCACTGTAATTCACAAACCTGCAGAGTTATAAATGACACCTATCGTCCAAAAATATACTGAAGTAAGGCTGCCAAGAGGACTTGAAAGCGGGGCAGAATTGCAGGAAACCGATTTCAGGAGGTAGACTGGAATTGCATTGAAAGCATAGGAAAAGAGGCAGAACGTCCACAATGATGCACTTGGCCAAAAAGGGCGTATGCGTTTTTTCCTGAATATATTCAGGAAAAAACGCATACGCCCTTTTTGGCCAACCAAGCAAGCTTGCAAAGGAAATCTGCACTACAATTAAGTCTCACTTCCCCCCGGTCAAAAGGGCCATCTGAAAAAAGTGTAAAATCCAGAAAGGCAGGACAGGCCATGGAGAACTGGGAGCCTTGTTATGCTGATGGGCGGGATGTAAATTGCCAACAGACACTCGGGAGAAGTGTATGGTGTTTCCTGAAACATCTAAAAAACAAAGCAACAGAGCCTAGGGCACTTCCACTTATGGTCCTATAGCTTAGGGAAATTAAAATCAAAAAGACACAGCCACCCCATAGTTTGGGATGCCTCTGTTTACAAGAACCTCGTTTACAGTACAAGTTCAACATCACAGAAAGTGGAAAATGGATAAAGAAGTTGTGGTATTTACTTACAAAGCAATATCACTCAGCAATGAAATCTATGTCATCAGGCCCTTACCAGCACAATGAGTGGATTCAGGTATGATGATTCTAACTGAAATAAGTCACACAGAAAAAGAAACATCATAAGATATCACTAATACATGGAATGTAAACTTGGCTACACAGGAACTGAATTACAGAACAGAACAGGGTCTCAAATTTAGAAAACCAACTTATGCTTGCTTAAGGGGAAAGGTGAGTTGGGGTGCTGCATAAAACCAGAGATTGAAATGAGCACAGATAAAGTTCCTTAAGCCAAATATGGAATAGACAAGAACTACTCCTTGCTCAGCGAAATGGACTCAACACCGCATATTAAACGTCTAAGAATGTACCTGACTAGTAAGTATCTTAAAACCTATGGATTGCTATGTCTCTGAAAGAGAATCAAGCATGTGTACAGGGGCATAAACGCAGCAGTGATAGGATTGGAGAGGTTCGGTGAGCAAATGAAGACCCTTTGAAGTCATATTGCATGGTACCCATTCCACGGGTTTTAACTACCCAGGTTTAAGGTGTTCTTCCTCCAGCTAAAACATGCATGTGGAACCTAGAGTATGATCAACCATGTGATTGGGAGACGTGTTCAAATATGTCTCAGTTTTCGTACCCTGGTACTCGGGTGCAACATTCCAGACGCTTTACTAACACTCTCCCGACTTGGAGAGTCAGTCCCTTTAACCTCCTCTTTGGCCCAGTTTGCAATTTCTGCGGAAGATGAACAGGAATAGCGAGAACCAATGAGAGACTAGCTGGAGGTGTCTGGACGGGCAAATTTAACTCTCATTTCCCACCAGGAAGTGGAATTAACCAAAGGCTCAGCGTGCCATGCCGGAACCAGATTAGGGCCTGAAGCCATCCTGCGGTGTTGCGGCCAGGTCACAAGAAAGCGAGTTGAAGAAAGGAGCTCAGGGGCACTGTAATTCACAAACCTGCAGAGTTATAAATGACACCTATCGTCCAAAAATATACTGAAGTAAGGCTGCCAAGAGGACTTGAAAGCGGGGCAGAATTGCAGGAAACCGATTTCAGGAGGTAGACTGGAATTGCATTGAAAGCATAGGAAAAGAGGCAGAACGTCCACAATGATGCACTTGGCCAAAAAGGGCGTATGCGTTTTTTCCTGAATATATTCAGGAAAAAACGCATACGCCATTTTTGGCCAACCAAGCAAGCTTGCAAAGGAAATCTGCACTACAATTAAGTCTCACTTCCCCCCGGTCAAAAGGGCCATCTGAAAAAAGTGTAAAATCCAGAAAGGCAGGACAGGCCATGGAGAACTGGGAGCCTTGTTATGCTGATGGGCGGGATGTAAATTGCCAACAGACACTCGGGAGAAGTGTATGGTGTTTCCTGAAACATCTAAAAAACAAAGCAACAGAGCCTAGGGCACTTCCACTTATGGTCCTATAGCTTAGGGAAATTAAAATCAAAAGGACACAGCCACCCCATAGTTTGGGATGCCTCTGTTTACAAGAACCTCGTTTACAGTACAAGTTCAACATCACAGAAAGTGGAAAATGGATAAAGAAGTTGTGGTATTTACTTACAAAGCAATATCACTCAGCAATGAAATCTATGTCATCAGGCCCTTAGCAGCATAATGAGTGGATTCAGGTATGATGATTCTAACTGAAATAAGTCACACAGAAAAAGAAACATCATAAGGTATCAGTAATACACGGAATGTAAACTTTGCTACACAGGAACTGAATTACAGAACAGAACAGGGTCTCAAATTTAGAAAACCAACTTATGCTTGCTTAAGGGTAAAGGTGAGTTGGGGTGCTGCATAAAACCAGAGATTGAAATGAGCACAGATAAAGTTCCTTAAGCCAAATATGGAATAGACAAGAGCTACTCCTTGCTCAACGAAATGGACTCAACACCCCATATTAAACGCCTAAGAATGTACCTGACTAGTAAGTATCTTAAAACCTATGGATTGCTATGTCTCTGAAAGAGAATCAAGCATGTGTACAGGGGCATAAACGCAGCAGTGATAGGATTGGAGAGGTTCGGTGAGCAAATGAAGACCCTTTGAAGTCATATTGAATGGTACCCATTCCACGGGTTTCAACTACCCAGGTTTAAGGTATTCTTCCTTCAGCTAAAATATGCATGTGGAACCTAGAGTATGACCAACCATGTGATCGGGAGACGTGTTCAAATATGTCTCTGTTTTCGTACCCTGGTACTCGGGTGCAACATTCCAGATGCTTTACCAACACCCTCCAGACTTGGAGAGTCAGTCCCTTTAACCTCCTGTTTGGCCCAGTTTGCAATTTCTGCGGAAGATGAACAGGAATAGTGAGAACCAATGAGAGACTAGCTGGAGGTGTCTGGACGGGCAAATTTAACTCTCATTTCCCACGAGGAAGAGGAATTAACCAAAGGCTCCGCGTGTCGTGCCGGAACCAGATTAGGGCCTGAAGCCATCCTGCGGTGTTGAGGCCAGCTCAAAAGAAAGCGAGCTGAAGAAAGGAGATCAGCGGCACTGTAATTCACAAACCTGCAGAGTTATAAATGACAGCTATCGTCCAAAAATATACTGAAGTAAGGCTGCCAAGAGGATTTGAAAGCGGGGCAGAATTGCAGGAAACCGATTTCAGGAGGTAGACTGGAATTGCATTGAAAGCATAGGAAAAGAGGCAGAACGTCCACAATGATGCACTTGGCCAAAAAGGACGTATGCGTTTTTTCCTGAATATATTCAGGAAAAAACGCATACGTCCTTTTTGGCCAACCAAGCAAGCTTGCAAAGGAAATCTGCACTACAATGAAGTCTCACTTCCCCCCGGTCAAAAGGGCCATCTGAAAAAAGTGTAAAATCCAGAAAGGCAGGACAGGCCATGGAGAACTGGGAGCCTTGTTATGCTGATGGGCGGGATGTAAATTTCCAACAGACACTCGGGAGAAGTGTATGGTGTTTCCTGAAACATCTAAAAAACAAAGCAACAGAGCCTAGGGCACTTCCACTTATGGTCCTATAGCTTAGGGAAATTAAAATCAAAAAGACACAGCCACCCCATAGTTTGGGATGCCTCTGTTTACAAGAACCTCGTTTACAGTACAAGTTCAACATCACAGAAAGTGGAAAATGGATAAAGAAGTTGTGGTATTTACTTACAAAGCAATATCACTCAGCAATGAAATCTATGTCATCAGGCCCTTACCAGCACAATGAGTGGATTCAGGTATGATGATTCTAACTGAAATAAGTCACACAGAAAAAGAAACATCATAAGATATCACTAATACATGGAATGTAAACTTGGCTACACAGGAACTGAATTACAGAACAGAACAGGGTCTCAAATTTAGAAAACCAACTTATGCTTGCTTAAGGGGAAAGGTGAGTTGGGGTGCTGCATAAAACCAGAGATTGAAATGAGCACAGATAAAGTTCCTTAAGCCAAATATGGAATAGACAAGAACTACTCCTTGCTCAGCGAAATGGACTCAACACCCCATATTAAACGTCTAAGAATGTACCTGACTAGTAAGTATCTTAAAACCTATGGATTGCTATGTCTCTGAAAGAGAATCAAGCATGTGTACAGGGGCATAAACGCAGCAGTGATAGGATTGGAGAGGTTCGGTGAGCAAATGAAGACCCTTTGAAGTCATATTGCATGGTACCCATTCCACGGGTTTTAACTACCCAGGTTTAAGGTGTTCTTCCTCCAGCTAAAACATGCATGTGGAACCTAGAGTATGATCAACCATGTGATTGGGAGACGTGTTCAAATATGTCTCAGTTTTCGTACCCTGGTACTCGGGTGCAACATTCCAGACGCTTTACTAACACTCTCCCGACTTGGAGAGTCAGTCCCTTTAACCTCCTCTTTGGCCCAGTTTGCAATTTCTGCGGAAGATGAACAGGAATAGCGAGAACCAATGAGAGACTAGCTGGAGGTGTCTGGACGGGCAAATTTAACTCTCATTTCCCACCAGGAAGTGGAATTAACCAAAGGCTCAGCGTGCCATGCCGGAACCAGATTAGGGCCTGAAGCCATCCTGCGGTGTTGCGGCCAGGTCACAAGAAAGCGAGTTGAAGAAAGGAGCTCAGGGGCACTGTAATTCACAAACCTGCAGAGTTATAAATGACACCTATCGTCCAAAAATATACTGAAGTAAGGCTGCCAAGAGGACTTGAAAGCGGGGCAGAATTGCAGGAAACCGATTTCAGGAGGTAGACTGGAATTGCATTGAAAGCATAGGAAAAGAGGCAGAACGTCCACAATGATGCACTTGGCCAAAAAGGGCGTATGCGTTTTTTCCTGAATATATTCAGGAAAAAACGCATACGCCCTTTTTGGCCAACCAAGCAAGCTTGCAAAGGAAATCTGCACTACAATTAAGTCTCACTTCCCCCCGGTCAAAAGGGCCATCTGAAAAAAGTGTAAAATCCAGAAAGGCAGGACAGGCCATGGAGAACTGGGAGCCTTGTTATGCTGATGGGCGGGATGTAAATTGCCAACAGACACTTGGGAGAAGTGTATGGTGTTTCCTGAAACATCTAAAAAACAAAGCAACAGAGCCTAGGGCACTTCCACTTATGGTCCTATAGCTTAGGGAAATTAAAATCAAAAAGACACAGCCACCCCAAAATTTGGGACGCCTCTGTTTACAAGAACCTCGTTTACGGTACAAGTTCAATATCGCAGAAAGTGAAAAATGGATGAAGAAGTTATCGTACTTACGTACAATGCAATATCACTCAGCAATGAAATCTCTGCCATCAGACCTGTAGCAGCATAATGAGTGGATTCAGGTATGATGATTCTAACTGAAATAAGTCACACAGAAAAAGAAACATCATAAGATATCACTAATACACGGAATGTAAACTTGGCTACACAGGAACTGAATTCCAAAACAGAACAGGGTCTCAAATTTAGAAAACCAACTTATGCTTGCTTAAGGGGAAAGGTGAGTTGGGGTGGTGCATAAAACCAGAGATTGAAATGAGCACAGATAAAATTCCTTAAGCCAAATATGTAATAGACAAGAGCTACTCCTTGATCAACGAAATGGACTCAACACCCCATATTAAATGCCTAAGAATGTACCTGACTAGTAAGTATCTTAAAACCTATGGATTGCTATGTCTCCGAAAGGGAACCAAGCGTGTGTACAGGGGCATAAACGTAGCAGTGATAGGATTGGAGAGGTTCGGTGAGCCAATGAAGACCCTTTGAAGTCATATTGCATGGTACCCATTCCACGGGTCTCAACTCTCCAGGTTTCAGGGATTCTTCCGTCAGCTAAAACATGCATGTGGAACCCAGAGTATGATCAACCATCTGATCGGGAGACGTGTTCCAATATGTCTCAGTTCTCGTCCCCTGGTACTCGGGTGCAACATTCCAGACGCTTTACTAACACTCTCCCGACTTGGAGAGTCAGTGCCTTTAACCTCCTGTTTGGCCCAGTTTGCAATTTCTGCGGAAGATGAACAGGAATAGGGAGAACCAATGAGAGACTAGCTGGAGGTGTCTGGACGGGCAAATTTAACTCTCATTTCCCACGAGGAAGAGGAATTAACCAAAGGCTCAGTGTGCCGTGCCGGAACCAGATTAGGGCCTGAAGCAATCCTGCGGTGTTGCGGCCAGCTCACAAGAAAGCGAGTTGAAGAAAGGAGCTCAGGGGCACTGTAATTCACAAACCTGCAGACTTATAAATGACAGCTATCGTCCAAAAATATACTGAAGTAAGGTTGCCAAGAGGACTTGAAAGCGGGGAAGAATTGCAGGAAACCGATTTCAGGAGGTAGACTGGAATTGCATTGAAAGCATAGGAAAAGAGGGAGAACGTCCACAATGATGCACTTGGCCAAAAAGGGCGTATGCGTTTTTTCCTGACATACGCCCTTTTTGGCCAACCAAGCAAGCTTGCAAAGGAAATCTGCACTGCAATGAAGTCTCACTTCCCCCCGGTCAAAAGGGCCATCTGAGAAAAGTGTAAAATCCAGAAAGGCAGGACAGGCCATGGAGAACTGGGAGCCTTGTTATGCTGATGGGCGGGATGTAAATTGCCAACAGCCACTCGGGAGAAGTGTATGGTGTTTCCTGAAACATCTAAAAAACAAAGCAACAGAGCCTAGGGCACTTCCACTTATGGTCCTATAGCTTAGGGAAATTAAAATCAAAAAGACACAGCCACCCCACTGTTTGGGACAGCTCTGTTTACAAGAACCTCGTTTACGGTACAAGTTCAATATCGCAGAAAGTGAAAAATGGATGAAGAAGTTGTGGTACTTATGTACAATGCAAAATCACTCTGCCATGAAATCTATGTCATCAGGCCCGTAGCAGCATAATGAGTGGATTCAGGTATGATGATTCTAACTGAAATAAGTCACACAGAAAAAGAAACATCATAAGATATCACTAATACACGGAATGTGAACTTGGCTACACATGAACTGAATTACAAAACAGAACAGGGTCTCAAGTTTAGAAAACCAACTTATGCTTCCTTAAGGGGGAAAGTGAGTTGGGGTGCTGCATAAAACCAGAGTTTGAAATTAGCACAGATACCATTTAATAAGCCAAATATGTAATAGACAAGACCTACCCCTTGCTCAACAAAATGGACTCAACAATGAGGTATCACCTCACACCTGATAGAATGGGCATCATGAGAAAATCTACAAACAAAAATGCTGGATAGGGTGTGGAGAAAAGGAACCCTCTTCCACTATTGTTGGGAATATAAATTGATACAGTCACTACGGAGAACAATATGGAGTTTCTTAAGAAACTAACAATAGAATTACCATATGATACAGCAATCCCAGTACTGGACATATACCCAGACAAAACCATAAATCAAAACGAGACATTCACCGCAATGTTCATTGCATCACTATTTACAATATCGAGGTAATGGAAGCAACCTAAATGCCCACAGACAGACGAATGCATAAAGCTGTGGTACATATATAAAATGGAATATTACTAAGCCATGAAAAGGAATGAAATTGGGTCATTTGTAGAGACGTCGATGGATCTAGAGACTGTCATACAGAGTGAAGTAAGTCAGAAAGAGAAAAACAAATCTTGTATATTCATGCATATATGTGGACCCTAGAAAAACTGTACAGATTAACCATTTTGCAAGGCATAAATAGAGCAACAGATGTAGACAACAAATGTATGGACAACAAGGGGGGAAAGCTGTTGGGGGGGTGGTGGTGGGAGGAGTTGAGAGACTGGGATTGGCATGTATACATTTATATGTATAAAATAGATAACCAATAAGAACCTGCTGTATAAAAATACAAAATAAAATTCAAAATTAAAAAGAAATAAAATTTAAAAAATAAAACAGAAAAAACAATTATTCCCTTCACATACATGTATTTATATGAATAAATTATTTCCATGCTTATATCTGTAAATACAAAAAAGAGGAATAAAATCTACCTTGAACCAAAAACGAAAAAGAGAAAAAAAACACAGAACCCACCAGTTCCACAGAGGAAAACCGTATCAGGGCACTTGCTCCAGTTGTAAACAATTCTGAAGTTGGCCAGTGGTGGGGAATCGTCTCCCATTCAGCCAGCAGCCCCCACGCAACAAGCGTCCTCATTGCAAAGCTGGGGCACCGTGCTGAGGCATCTGTGAGTAAACGTGAGCTGAGCCCCAGGCCAGTTGCTGCTGAACTATTCCCACCCGTCCCAGGTAAAACACCTGAATATATACAAGGACTTGAAAGCCTAGAGGAAGGGCCATAGAGCCACACGAGTGACAGCATGCCGGCCGACTTGGTGCCTGCAGGCCAGCCAGGATGGTCCTGGCCCTGGGTGCTCTTCTGGAAGATTTCCATTTCCCTGCCTGAGATACCCGTCCTGTCCCTGCCCCCACTGCTTTTTTCCTTCCTCACCTCTGCCCAGGGAGAAATTCCAGCAGCAGGTATGGGTGACACATCCTCTTCTTTAGCAGGTGGCAGCCTGGCAACTGCTGCAGAAAGTCCAGCAGAGCCCCACTCACACTGGGCCACCCACAAAGCCGTGGCCTCTCACTCCCTCCCACCAGCCCAGCCCCGAGACTGCTGACAGGGCAGAGAAAATGGCGTCAGGCACGGCTGCAGGGGCTCTTGCTGCCTGGAGTGGTATTTATATTGATCTCAACCCAGGCACACCTGGGGAGGGCTGGCCCGCACGGTAAGGCTGCCCAGGTCAGCCAATCATCACCCCTCAGGGGCTCACAGTTGCAGAAAATGGAACTTGCTGAACCGGCCAGGTCCAAGGAACAGGTGTGGGCTCCTGAGAGTCAGGATAGACAAGGGGCTGCAGCTTTGGCTTGTTTTCTAATCATTTTATCTGGCCCATGAGTGGGAGACAACTTCAAGAAAACCCTCTCCTTATGAGAGGAACCCAGGAGTCAGGGAGAGGAGGGGTGGGTGGTGGTTGGAGACAGAGGCCTGGTGCCCCGGGTGCAGTGGAAGTCTCTGGAAGACCAGGTGGAGGGAGGCCGCACAGAGTGATGCCCAGGGTCACAGACCTGTCGCAGCTGCTGTTTGTTAGTTCAAGTCCTGCTCTGAGGTGCTCTGTGCCAGCTCTGATTGACAGGTGAGCTGGGGGTGCTCTGCAATGAGGGCTATGTGCACGGTTCCTGTGTGCCCAGCCCTGCCACGGTACCTGCAAGGGTAGCTCTGTATCCTGGGAAGGGCCTGACCACGAGAGCCCCGTGGGCTGGGGTGGGGGTGGGGTACCTGCCCAGGTGAGCTCCATATTCTGGGATTGGTCTGACCACGAGAGCCCCATGGGCTGCTGGGGACCTGGTAAAGGATGTCAGGACAGTCAGTGAAGCCACCGAGGATATACCTCCAGTTGCTCCTAATTCCTACACCCTGCTGGTCATTCTACCAACCACCAGGACATGGTATTCTGTATTAGTCTTCAATGATGCCTTCTTTTGTATTCCATTAGTCCCAGAGTCACAAGAAATTTTGGCTTGTGAGTGGCAGGACTCAACATACAACTAAAACAATACTTCCGGGCCGTCTTGCCCCAAGGGTGCAAAAATTCCCACACCATCTTTGGGGAAAGCTTAGCTAAAGACCTAAAAGTTCTACCTCTGGAAAAGGAAACCCTCCTTCAGTACGCAGACGACATTCTGATCGCCAGCCCTACTAAGGAGGCCTCTGAACTACCAAGCCAATAAAGGATAGAAGTTGTCCAAGAAAAAGCTCAAATATCACAGACTGCGGTGACCTGCCTGGGCTTCATTCTCACAGAAGGTCGGAGAAGCCCATCCCAGGAAAGGGAAGAAACCATTTGCAGCCTTACCCCTTTCTAAAACTAGAAGACAGCTTAGGGGTTCCTGGGGAGGCCAGGGTTTGCTGCTTCTGGATCCCTAACTACAGTCTACTAGCTGGGCCTCTATATGAAACACTGAAAGGAAAAGATGATGATCCTTTTGAATAGAATCCAGAAGTGGCCTTTCAAGAATGGAAAGAGCCGTCAATTCAGACCCTTGCCCTGGAACTCCCTAATTTAGCTAAACCCTTTGACCTTTACATTCCCGGTGAAAGGTGAATCGCCATTGGAGAATTAGTGCAAAAACTGGGACCACTTGAAATGGAACAATGCAAGAATGCCATCCAGGTAGGATAAACTACGGTCACCAAGGGGCTTGGCCCACTGCCGCATCTGGCCAAGATACTGGCGGTATCTAAAAACCTGGAAATCAGCAGCCCAAAAGGCCACCTCCCTCCTAAGGGAAAAGGACCCCACATGGTGATCCTAACCACCAACCATGCCCTGAAGTTGCAGGGTTCGCTCCGTGGGCACACCGACCTCGAGTGAGGAGGCCCTCCAACTCCAACATCCAGAGAGATAACCGGGGGCAACAGGGCACCATGACGATTCGTGTGAACATCACTTGACCTGGAGTTTCTCTCATAAAACAACAAGAGTGTGTCCCAAAAGAGCAGACTACTGCTTGCAGGACTTACTGCACCCAGAGGGGAGCTAATAATCTTGGCGGGGGAACCGTATATCACACTGTCACCATAGAAAAGCCTACAGACACCGTGATGATGGTGGCCAATAAGACCAGCTGGACTCCTGTTTACTTCAAAAGGCTGTTGACTCAGTGGTCATCATGGTCCTTGATCACCACTGACCCTGGACTGTCTGGGAGTTGAGCGGGCAGGGCTCTGACACCTGGTGCTGTTTGTACGTTAATTCAGGGGCCTAATTGAAGAAAGCGCAGACTACTGGTCAGAGCATCTAGGCTGGCAGAAACGGTCAGCCTAAGGTGGCCGAACAAATGTGGGGCGGGGTGAAACCGGCCCCCACAGCGTCTCTGCACATCTCTTTCCTGGACCCTTAAAGGTCATTAGAATCTATAACACTTCCAATGCTGGTGCTCAGGTGGACGAGCAGGGAGGCAGGGGGCCTGGGGACAATCAACGTCACCTGGAGGCTGCTGGGGAGAAGATCTGACCCTCGCCCCCGGGTATTAGGGCTCCCAACTCAGCACTCAGCAGTTACAGAAGAAGTGTCTGCACCCTCAGCACTCCAAGAATGAGGAACGGGACAAAAGGCAGAGGAGGGGTTTGTCCCCAGCAAAGCCCATTAAAAATCCCTGGGAGATAAAAATAGAATCTGGGCAATAAAGTCAAGTCTAACCTTTTTTATCCTTTGTGCTTTGTCTAATTTCACGTGCTCCTAGGGTCCCGCATGCAGAGGTTCCACACCCGGCACTTCAGACCAGATTTCCTAGTGCAGAATGGCTGGGTCGACACCTCAGCTCCTGGGGCCCAGTGCAGACTCCGCGATATAGAGCCTGAGCTGCAGCCAACCTGGCCCTCGAGAGCTCCGCCCCCTCCCTCCCACTGACTCTGACAGGATCTCTACACAGCAGCCCAGCCCACAGCCCACGGGGTAGTGCATGCTCTCACCTCTCCATTCTCTGATCAAAATATAAAGTTTCCTTTGCTTGTGAACCAAACTCAGTCTCGATCTGTTGGCCCCAATGACACTGGGCAGGGGGACACTTGTTGGGGTCCACTCTGGAGGATCAGTAACAGAAATTGAGACTATTGTAACCTCAATGAACAGATGTGTGAGCCAAACTGTAGTTAACATAGAACAGTGTATAAGGCTCGGGTAAAATAAGATGTTTCTAACACTTCCATTTGATATTTCCATCACTTTATTATAAGCAAGTTCAGTGAAAAGGTTTGTCTTATTTGTCAGGTCAATATTAGAGAAACGAAGTGATTTCTTTCCAAGGATGTACATCTAATAATCTTGGTTAAAGCTTCAATCTTGTTTTAAATGCTTTTCCATTGAAAATGATACCTCTCTTTCAGCTCCCCCATTTCTGAGAAGTATAAAATCTTATAATTTATTATTACCAAAGGGGAAAGGTGGGAGGAGGGATAAATTAACAGTTTGGGATTAACACATACACACTGCTATGTATAAAATAGATCATCAACAAGGAACTACTGTATAGCACAGGGAACTACACTCAACATTTTGCAATAACCTATAAGGGGAAATAATCTGAAAAAGAATAGATATTTTTATTGACATCATCTATCAATGACAGTTAAAGTGTAACCTAAGGGAAGCTGGTGGTGAGTGCTTCTGACCCTGAAGACTTCAATCATCTAAAGTTTGGACTCTGCCTACTTCCCAAGGCCCTTAATGAACATATGTGTAGCCGTAGCTTAAAAAATTCCCCAGTTTGGGTTTCGGGGAGACACTGATTTTGAAAAAGCCCTGGTGTTCTCCTTACATGAATGGGACTCTTCCTACTGCTAAAACATGTCTGTCACACCCAGAGGATGGTATACCGTCTGATCGGGAAGAGTTTGGAAAAGGCATCTCATCTCCTCATCTCCTGGTGCTCGGGTTCACCCCTCCAGCGTCTTTACTAACAGTCTCCCCACTTGGAGATGTCAGCACTGTCAACATCCTGTTGCGTACAGTTTGGAATTTGTCCAGAGGATGAAGCGGAAGGATGAGGAACAATGAGAGACAAGTCCTAGGTGTTCAGACAGGCACATGTCACTCTAATTTCCAATCAGGTAGACGAATTGACCAAAGGCTAGGGTTGCCCATGGAAACAGTATAGGGCTTGAGGAAATCCCGCTGCTTTGTGGCCAGTTCCCATAAACACAAGTTGAACAATGGAACTCAGGGGCAGTAAAATTCACAAAACTGCAGAGTTGAAAATATCCATCACTGAAAAATGTCTTGAGGAAAGTCAGAGAAAAGGACTTGTAAGCAAGGGAGAATGGCAGGAAAGGGATTTGAGGAGGTAGAAAGGACTCGCCATTAAGCACAAGAAAAGGAGCTGAACATTGCCAACATTGCAGTTGGCCAAAAAGGGTGTATGCGTTTTTTTCTGTATATATTCAAGAAAAGGGCATACACTTTTTTAGCCAACCAAACAGGTGGGCACTGGAAGTCAATACTACAAAAGATATCACTTCGCATCAGTCAGAAGAGCCATCCTCATAAAGCGTAAACAACAGAAATGCAGGACAGGGCAAGGAGAAGAGGGAGCCCTGTGAGACTTATAGTGGAAATGTATATTGCCAACGGCCATTCTGGAGAAGTGTATTGTGTTTACTAAAGCATCTAAAAAATGAGCTACAGAGCATAGGGCACTTGCACTCATGGGCGTATATCTTGAGAAAAACAAAAATCGAGAGGACACAGGCACCCCAATGTTTACCCCCTCTCTGTTTAAAAGATCCTCGACTAGGATATAACTTAAATGTCTCTGGAGGGAAAAAATGGGTAGAGATGTGGTACTTAGGTAGAGTGGAATATTATTCAGCCTGGAAATCAATGAAATATGGCCAGTTGTAACAACTCCGGAGGAGTTACGTATGATCTTTCTAAGTGACATAATTCAAAAAGAAAAAGACACATATCATAAGATATCACTTAAAGGTGGAATCCAAAATGGCTACACATGAAATAAATTACAAAACAAAAACATAGTCAAATATGTAGAAAACACGCATAAGGCTGCTAAACGGGAAAGGTGGGGAGGGGTGAGGCATCACCCAGGAGGTTGAAATTAGCAAAGATACCATTCCAAATACCAAACTGATAATCAACAAGGCCTACACGGTAGCTAAAAGAACTGCACTCAGCACACTCAAGTCACCGGAAAAGAATATATACGACTGGTAAGAATCTGAAAAAGAATTTACTGATGTCTCTCTGTACGTGAATCAAGTGGATGTACAGCAGCAAGAAACAGAGCTTTGAAAATCAGCTGTAACCAATATAGTAATAAATTGAAAAAAATAAACGACAGAGAGACAGAGAAAACCTCTTACAACTTTTCCTCAGGGCCGGTGATGCAACATGGATTGAACACATCTAGACCCACAGCAGGATGAGACATAAGGCTGGAAACTGTTTGCACTAAGAGAAATGTGAGGTTGGGTGAGGAAATGCACACCCTTTAAAGTAATACTACCTGGTACCCATTCAATGGGTCCCAAATATGCAGGTTCAAGGGATCTTCCTACAGCTAAAACATGCATGGAAAACCCAGAGGACTGTACACCATGTGATCGGGAGATGTGTCTAAAATGCAGCTCATTTATCCTCTCCTGGTGCTCCTGTTCACCATTCCAGCCACGTTACTTAGAATCTCCCCACTTGGAGAATCAGCACATTTCAACTTCCGTTTCACACATTTTGCAAATTGTGAGGAGGATGAACGGGGAACCAATGAGAGAATAGTTGTAGGGGTTTGGACGGGCACATATCACTCTAATTTCCCATTAAGAATAAGAATTGAAAAAAGGCTCAGCCCGCCTCGCCCGAGCCAAAATAGGGCCTGAAGCAATCCTGCGGGTTTGAGGCCAGCTCACAAAAGAGCAACTTAAAAAATGGAGCTCAGGGTCACTGCAATTCACAAACCTGCAGAGTTATAAATGAAAACTAACGTCCAAAAATATGTTGAGGTAAGGCAAAGAAGAGGATCTGAATGCAAGACAGAATTGCAAGAAACAGATTTCAAGAGATAGATTGGACTCGTCTTTAAAGCACATGAAAAGCTGCAGAATTTCGACAATGATGCAGTTGGCCCAAAAGGGCGTATGCGTTTTTTCCTGATTATATCCAGGAAAAAACGCATACGCACTTTATGGGCAACGAAGCAAGCAAGCAATGCAAATGTGCACAACAAAGAAGTCTCATTTCCCACTGGTCAAAAGGGCCATCCTAAAAAATTGTAAAAACCAGAAATGCAGGACAGGCCATGGAGAACAGGGAGCCTTTATACGCTGATGGGCAGTGTGTGAACTGCCGAGAGCCACTCTGGAGAAGTGTATGGTGGTTCCTAAATCATCTAAAAAACAGAGCTACAGAGCATAGGACACTTCCAATCATGGGAGTATATCTAGGGAAGTCTAAAAATCAACAAGACACAAGCACACCACAGTTTAGGGCTACTCTGTTTACAAGAACCTCAACTTCAGTATACCTTAAATATCCCAGGAAAGAGAACAATGGATGAAGAAGATGTGGTACTTATGTACAATGGAATATCTCTTCACCATGAAATCAATGTAATAAGGCTAGTAGAAGGATAAAGAGTGGATTTAGGTCCGATAATACTACTTGAAATAAGTCAAACAGAAAAAGAAACATATCATAAGATATCACTTATAGAGGGAGGGTAAATATGGCTGCACAAGAAATGAATTACAGAACAGAACAGTGTCTCACATTTAGAAAACACACTTATTTCAGCTTAAGGGGAAAGGAGAGGTGGGGTGATGCATAAAACCAGAGTTTGAAATTAGCACAGATACCGTTCAATAAACCAAATAGATATTAGACAAGATCTACACCTTGCTCAATGAACTGGCCTCAACACACCCTATAAACCGCAGAGAAATATATCTGAGTAATAAGAATCTTAAAACCCATGTATTGATATATCTCCATAAGGGAATCAAGTGTGTGCAGAGTGGCACAAACACAGCAGTGAAAATGAGCTAAACCCCATTATAGAAATAAATTTTAAAAACAAAACGCAGAAACAATGAAAGAGAGAAAAATTCTTACAAAATTCGCTCAGGGGCTGTGATGCAACCTGGATTGACCACATATAAACCCACAGCTGGATAAGACATAAGGCGGGACACTTGGGGCTGAGAGGATTGATGAGCTTTGGTGAGCAACTGCCAAAAGTTTAATGCAATACTTCATGCTACTCATTCCAAGGGTCCCAACACTCCAGGTTGAAGGGAATCTTCCTACAGCTAAACCATGCTTGGGAAACCCAGCGACTGGTATACCATCTGATCGGGAAAGGTTTCTAAAACGCACCTCATTTTTCCTCTCCTGGGGCTCCGGATCGACATTCCAGCCGCTTTACCAAAAATATCCCCACATGGAGAGTCAATGCCTTTAAGTTCTGGTATCGCACAGTCTGCAGTTAGTGCGGAGGATGAATGGGAATAGGGGGAACCAGTGAGAAACTAGCTGTAACGGTTTCAATGGGCACATGTCACTCTAATTTCACATCAGTAAGAAGAATAAACCAAAGGCACAGCAAGGTGCCCCAGAAGAAGAATAGGGCCAGAAGGAATCCAGTGGTTATGAGGCAAGATCACAAAAATAAGAGCTGAAAAATGGAGCTAAGGGCCACTGCAATTCAAAAACCTGCAGAGTTATAAAGGCCAACTATTTTCAAAAAATATATTGAGGTAAGGCTATGAAGAGGCATTGAAAGCAAGGCAGAATTGCAGGAAAACGATTTCAGGAGGTAGACTGGAATTGCATTTAAAGCATAGGAAAAGAGGCAGAACGTCCACAATGATTCACTTGGCCAAAAAGGGCGTATGCCTTTTTTCCTAAATTTATTCAGGAAAAAAGGCATACGCACTTTTTGGCCAACCAAGCAAGCTTGCAAAGGAAATCTGCACTAAAATGAAGTCTCACTTCCCCCTGGTCAAAAGGGCCATCTGAAAAAAGTGTAAAATCCAGAAAGGCAGGACAGGCCATGGAGAACTGGGAGCCTTGTTATGCTGATGGACGGGATGTAAATTGCCAACAGCCACTTGGGAGAAGTGTATGGTGTTTCCTGAAACATCTAAAACAAAAAGCAACAGAGCCTAGGGCACTTCCACTTATGGTCCTATAGCTTAGGGAAATTAAAATCAAAAAGACACAGCCACCCCAAAGTTTGGGACGCCTCTGTTTACAAGAACCTCGTTTACCGTACAAGTTCAATATCACAGAAAGTGAAAAATGGATAAAGAACTTTTGGTACTTACGTACAATGCAGTATCACTCAGCAATGAAATCTATGTCATCAGGCCCGTAGCAGCATAATGAGTGGATTCAGGTACGATGATTCTAACTGAAATAAGTCACACAGAAAAAGAAACATCATAAGATATCACTAATACACGGAATGTAAACTGGGCTACACAGGAACTGAATTCCAAAACAGAACAGGGTCTCAAATTTAGAAAACCAACTTATGCTTGCTTAAGGGGAAAGGTGAGTTGGGGTGCTGCATAAAACCAGAGATTGAAATGAGCACAGATAAAGTTCCTTAAGCCAAATATGGAATAGACAAGAGCTACTCCTTGCTCAACGAAATGGACTCAACACCGCATATTAAACGCCTAAGAATGTACCTGACTAGTAAGTATCTTAAAACCTATGGATTGCTATGTCTCCGAAAGAGAATCAAGCATGTGTACAGGGGCATAAACGCAGCAGTGATAGGATTGGAGAGGTTTGGTGAGCAAATGAAGACCCTTTGAAGTCATATTGCATGGTACCCATTCCACTGGTCTCAACTCTCCAGGTTTAAGGTATTCTTCCTTCAGCTAAAACATGCATGTGGAACCCAGAGTATGATCAACCGTGTGAACGGGACACGTGTTCAAATATGTCTCAGGTTTCCTCCCCTGGTACTCAGGTGCAACATTCCTGACGCTTTACTAACACTCTCCCCACTTGGAGAGTCAGCGCCTTTAACCTCCTGTTTGGCCCAGTTTGCAATTTCTGCGGAAGATGAACAGGAATAGGGAGAACCAATGAGAGACTAGCTGGAGGTGTCTGGACGGGCAAATTTAACTCTCATATCCCACCAGGAAGAGGAAATAACCAAAGGCTCAGCGTGCCGTGCCGGAACCAGATTAGGGCCTGAAGCCATCCTACGGTGTTGCGGCCAGCTCAAAAGAAAGCGAGTTGAAGAAAGGAGCTCAGGGGCACTGTAATTCACAAACCTGCAGAGTTATAAATGACAGCTATCGTCCAAAAATATACTGAAGTAAGGCTGCCAAGAGGACTTGAAAGCGGGGCAGAATTGCAGGAAACCGATTTCAGGAGGTAGACTGGAATTGCATTGAAAGCATAGGAAAAGAGGCAGAACGTCCACAATGATGCACTTGGCCAAAAAGGGCGTATGCGTTTTTTCCTGAATATATTCAGGAAAAAACGCATATGCCCTTTTTGGCCAACCAAGCAAGCTTGCAAAGGAAATCTGCACTACAATGAAGTCTCACTTCCCCCCGGTCAAAAGGGCCATCTGAAAAAAGTGTAAAATCCAGAAAGGCAGGACAGGCCATGGAGAACTGGGAGACTTGTTATGCTGATGGGCGGGATGTAAATTGCCAACAGACACTCGGGAGAAGTGTATGGTGTTTCCTGAAACATCTAAAAAACAAAGCAACAGAGCCTAGGGCACTTCCACTTATGGTCTTATAGCTTAGGGAAATTAAAATCAAAAAGACACAGCCACCCCAAAGTTTGGGACGCCTCTGTTTACAAGAACCTCGTTTACCGTACAAGTTCAATATCACAGAAAGTGAAAAATGGATACAGAACTTGTGGTACTTACGTACAATGCAGTATCACTCAGCAATGAAATCTATGTCATCAGGCCCGTAGCAGCATAATGAGTGGATTCAGGTACGATGATTCTAACTGAAATAAGTCACACAGAAAAAGAAACATCATAAGATATCACTAATACACGGAATGTAAACTGGGCTACACAGGAACTGAATTACAAAACAGAACAGGGTCTCAAATTTAGAAAACCAACTTATGCTTGCTTAAGGGTAAAGGTGAGTTGGGGTGCTGCATAAAACCAGAGATTGAAATGAGCACAGATAAAGTTCCTTAAGCCAAATATGGAATAGACAAGAACTACTCCTTGCTCAACGAAATGGACTCAACACCCCATATTAAACGCCTAAGAATGTACCTGACTAGTAAGCATCTTAAAACCTATGGATTGCTATGTCTCCAAAAGAGAATCAAGCGTGTGTACAGGGGCATAAACGCAGCAGTGATAGGATTGGAGAGGTTCGGTGAGCAAATGAAGACCCTTTGAAGTCATATTGCATGGTACCCATTACACGGGTCTCAACTCTCCAGGTTTAAGGTATTCTTCCTTCAGCTGAAACATGCATGTGGAACCCAGAGTAGGATCAACCGTGTGAACGGGAGACGTGTTCAAATATGTCTCAGTTTTCCTCCCCTGGTACTCGGGTGCAACATTCCAGACGCTTTACTAACACTCTCCCCACTTGGAGACTCAGCGCCTTTAAACTCCTGTTTGGCTCAGTTTGCAATTTCTGTGGAAGATGAACAGGAATAGGGAGAACCAATGAGAGACTAGCTGGAGGTGTCTGGACGGGCAAATTTAACTCTCATTTCCCACCAGGAAGAGGAATTAACCAAAGGCTCAGCATGCCGTGCCGGAACCAGATTAGGGCCTGAAGCCATCCTGCGGTGCTGTGGCCAGCTCAAAAGAAAGCAAGTTGAAGAAAGGAGCTCAGGGGCACTGTAATTCACAAACCTGCAGAGTTGTAAATGACAGCTATCGTCCAAAAATATACTGAAGTAAGGCTGCCAAGAGGACTTGAAAGCGGGGCAGAATTGCAGGAAACCGATTTCAGGAGGTAGACTGGAATTGCATTGAAAGCATAGGAAAAGAGGCAGAACGTCCACAATGATGCACTTGGCCAAAAAGGGCGTATGCGTTTTTTCCTGAATATATTCAGGAAAAAACGCATATGCCCTTTTTGGCCAACCAAGCAAGCTTGCAAAGGAAATCTGCACTACAATGAAGTCTCACTTCCCCCCGGTCAAAAGGGCCATCTGAAAAAAGTGTAAAATCCAGAAAGGCAGGACAGGCCATGGAGAACTGGGAGCCTTGTTATGCTGATGGGCGGGATGTAAATTGCCAACAGACACTCGGGAGAAGTGTATGGTGTTTCCTGAAACATCTAAAAAACAAAGCAACAGAGCCTAGGGCACTTCCACTTATGGTCCTATAGCTTAGGGAAATTAAAATCAAAAAGACACAGCCATACCAAAGTTTGGGACGCCTCTGTTTACAAGAACCTCGTTTACCGTACAAGTTCAATATCACAGAAAGTGAAAAATGGATACAGAACTTGTGGTACTTACGTACAATGCAGTATCACTCAGCAATGAAATCTATGTCATCAGGCCCGTAGCAGCATAATGAGTGGATTCAGGTATGATGATTCTAACTGAAATAAGTCACACAGAAAAAGAAACATCATAAGATATCACTAATACACGGAATGTAAACTGGGCTACACAGGAACTGAATTACAAAACAGAACAGGGTCTCAAATTTAGAAAACCAACTTATGCTTGCTTAAGGGGAAAGGTGAGTTGGGGTGCTGCATAAAACCAGAGATTGAAATGAGCACAGATAAAGTTCCTTAAGCCAAATATGAAATAGACAAGAACTACTCCTTGCTCAACGAAATGGACTCAACACCCCATATTAAACGCCTAAGAATTTACCTGACTAGTAAGTATCTTAAAACCTATGGATTGCTATGTCTCCGAAAGAGAATCAAGCGTGTGTACAGGGGCATAAACGCAGCAGTGATAGGATTGGAGAGATTCGGTGAGCAAATGAAGACCCTTTGAAGTCATATTGCATGGTACCCATTTCACGGGTCTCAACTCTCCAGGTTTAAGGGATTCTTCCTTCAGCTAAAACATGCATGTGGAACCCAGAGTATGATCAACCGTGTGATCGGGAGACGTGTTCAAATACGTCTCAGTTCTCGTCCCCTGGTACTCGGGTGCAACATTCCAGACGCTTTACTAACACTCTCCCGACTTGGAGAGTCAGTCCCTTTAACCTCCTGTTTGGCCCAGTTTGCAATTTCTGCGGAAGATGAACAGGAATAGGGAGAACCAATGAGAGACTAGCTGGAGGTGTCTGGACGGGCAAATTTAACTCTCATTTCCCACCAGAAAGAGGAATTAACCAAAGGCTCAGCGTGCCATGCCGGATCCAGATTAGGGCCTGAAGCAATCCTGCGGTGTTGCGGCCAGCTCAAAAGAAAGCGAGTTGAAGAAAGGAGCTCAGGGGCACTGTAATTCACAAACCTGCAGAGTTATAAATGACAGCTATTGTCCAAAAATATACTGAAGTAAGGCTGCCAAGAGGACTTGAAAGCGGGGCAGAATTGCAGGAAACCGATTTCAGGAGGTAGACTGGAATTGCATTGAAAGCATAGGAAAAGAGGCAGAACGTCTACCATGATGCACTTGGCCAAAAAGGGCGTATGCCTTTTTTCCTGAATATATTCAGGAAAAAAGGCATACGCCCTTTTTGGCCAACCAAGCAAGCTTGCAAAGGAAATCTGCACTACAATGAAGTCTCACTTCCCCCCGGTCAAAAGGGCCATCTGAAAAAAGTGTAAAATCCAGAAAGGCAGGACAGGCCATGGAGAACTGGGAGCCTTGTTATGCTGATGGGCGGGATGTAAATTGCCAACAGACACTCGGGAGAAGTGTATGGTGTTTCCTGAAACATCTAAAAAACAAAGCAACAGAGCCTAGGGCACTTCCACTTATGGTCCTATAGCTTAGGGAAATTAAAATCAAAAAGACACAGCCACCCCAAAGTTTGGGACGCCTCTGTTTACAAGAACCTCGTTTACAGTACAAGTTCAACATCGCAGAAAGTGAAAAATGGATAATGAAGTTGTGGTATTTACTTACAAAGCAATATCACTCAGCAATGAAATCTATGTCATCAGGCCCTTAGCAGCACAATGAGTGGATTCAGGTATGATGATTCTAACTGAAATAAGTCACACAGAAAAAGAAACATCATAAGATGTCAGTAATACACGGAATGTAAACTTGGCTACACAGGAACTGAATTACAGAACAGAACAGTGTCTCAAATTTAGAAAACCAACTTATGCTTGCTTAAGGGTAAAGGTGAGTTGGGGTGCTGCATAAAACCAGAGATTGAAATGAGCACAGATAAAGTTCCTTAAGCCAAATATGGAATAGACTAGAGCTACTCCTTGCTCAACGAAATGGACTCAACACCCCATATTAAACGCCTAAGAATGTACCTGACTAGTATGTATCTTAAAACCTATGGATTGCTATGTCTCCGAAAGAGAATCAAGCATGTGTACAGGGGCATAAACACAGCAGTGATAGGATTGGAGAGGTTCGGTGAGCAAATGAAGACCCTTTGAAGTCATATTTCATGGTACCCATTCCACGGGTTTCAACTACCCTGGTTTAAGGTATTCTTCCTTCAGCTAAAACATGCATGTGGAACCTAGAGTATGATCAACCATGTGATCGGGAGACGTGTTCAAATATGTCTCAGTTTTCGTACCCTGGTACTCGGGTGAAACATTCCAGACGCTTTACTAACACTCTCCCCACTTGGAGAGTCAGTCCCTTTAACCTCCTGTTTGGCCCAGTTTGCAATTTCTGCGGAAGATGAACAGGAATAGCGAGAACCAATGAGAGACTAGCTGGAGGTGTCTGGATGGGCAAATTTAACTCTCATTTCCCACCAGGAAGAGGAATTAACCAAAGGCTCAACGTGCCGTGCCGGAACCAGATTAGGGCCTGAAGCCATCCTGCGGTGTTGCGGCCAGGTCACAAGAAAGCGAGTTGAAGAAAGGAGCTCAGGGGCACTGTAATTCACAAACCTGCAGAGTTATAAATGACAGCTATCGTCCAAAAATATACTGAAGTAAGGCTGCCAAGAGGACTTGAAAGCGGGGCAGAATTGCAGGAAACCGATTTCAGGAGGTAGACTGGAATTGCATTGAAAGCATAGGAAAAGAGGCAGAACGTCCACAATGATGCACTTGGCCAAAAAGGGCGTATGCGTTTTTTCCTGAATACATTCAGGAAAAAACGCATACGCCCTTTTTAGCCAACCAAGCAAACTTGCAAATGAAATCTGCAATACAATGAAGTCTCACTTCCCCCCGGTCAAAAGGGCCATCTGAGAAAAGTGTAAAATCCAGAAAGGCAGGACAGGCCATGGAGAACTGGGAGCCTTGTTATGCTGATGGGCGGGATGTAAATTGCCAACAGACACTCGGGAGAAGTGTATGGTGTTTCCTGAAACATCTAAAAAACAAAGCAACAGAGCCTAGGGCACTTCCACTTATGGTCTTATAGCTTAGGGAAATTAAAATCAAAAAGACACAGCCACCCCAAAGTTTGGGACGCCTCTGTTTACAAGAACCTCGTTTACCGTACAAGTTCAATATCACAGAAAGTGAAAAATGGATACAGAACTTGTGGTACTTACGTACAATGCAGTATCACTCAGCAATGAAATCTATGTCATCAGGCCCGTAGCAGCATAATGAGTGGATTCAGGTACGATGATTCTAACTGAAATAAGTCACACAGAAAAAGAAACATCATAAGATATCACTAATACACGGAATGTAAACTGGGCTACACAGGAACTGAATTACAAAACAGAACAGGGTCTCAAATTTAGAAAACCAACTTATGCTTGCTTAAGGGGAAAGGTGAGTTGGGGTGCTGCATAAAACCAGAGATTGAAATGAGCACAGATAAAGTTCCTTAAGCCAAATATGGAATAGACAAGAACTACTCCTTGCTCAACGAAATGGACTCAACACCCCATATTAAACACCTAAGAATGTACCTGACTAGTAAGTATCTTAAAACCTATGGATTGCTATGTCTCCAAAAGAGAATCAAGCGTGTGTACAGGGGCATAAACGCAGCAGTGATAGGATTGGAGAGGTTCGGTGAGCAAATGAAGACCCTTTGAAGTCATATTGCATGGTACCCATTACACGGGTCTCAACTCTCCAGGTTTAAGGTATTCTTCCTTCAGCTGAAACATGCATGTGGAACCCAGAGTAGGATCAACCGTGTGAACGGGAGACGTGTTCAAATATGTCTCAGTTTTCCTCCCCTGGTACTCGGGTGCAACATTCCAGACGCTTTACTAACACTCTCCCCACTTGGAGACTCAGCGCCTTTAAACTCCTGTTTGGCTCAGTTTGCAATTTCTGTGGAAGATGAACAGGAATAGGGAGAACCAATGAGAGACTAGCTGGAGGTGTCTGGACGGGCAAATTTAACTCTCATTTCCCACCAGGAAGAGGAATTAACCAAAGGCTCAGCATGCCGTGCCGGAACCAGATTAGGGCCTGAAGCCATCCTGCGGTGCTGTGGCCAGCTCAAAAGAAAGCAAGTTGAAGAAAGGAGCTCAGGGGCACTGTAATTCACAAACCTGCAGAGTTGTAAATGACAGCTATCGTCCAAAAATATACTGAAGTAAGGCTGCCAAGAGGACTTGAAAGCGGGGCAGAATTGCAGGAAACCGATTTCAGGAGGTAGACTGGAATTGCATTGAAAGCATAGGAAAAGAGGCAGAACGTCCACAATGATGCACTTGGCCAAAAAGGGCGTATGCGTTTTTTCCTGAATATATTCAGGAAAAAACGCATATGCCCTTTTTGGCCAACCAAGCAAGCTTGCAAAGGAAATCTGCACTACAATGAAGTCTCACTTCCCCCCGGTCAAAAGGGCCATCTGAAAAAAGTGTAAAATCCAGAAAGGCAGGACAGGCCATGGAGAACTGGGAGCCTTGTTATGCTGATGGGCGGGATGTAAATTGCCAACAGACACTCGGGAGAAGTGTATGGTGTTTCCTGAAACATCTAAAAAACAAAGCAACAGAGCCTAGGGCACTTCCACTTATGGTCCTATAGCTTAGGGAAATTAAAATCAAAAAGACACAGCCATACCAAAGTTTGGGACGCCTCTGTTTACAAGAACCTCGTTTACCGTACAAGTTCAATATCACAGAAAGTGAAAAATGGATACAGAACTTGTGGTACTTACGTACAATGCAGTATCACTCAGCAATGAAATCTATGTCATCAGGCCCGTAGCAGCATAATGAGTGGATTCAGGTATGATGATTCTAACTGAAATAAGTCACACAGAAAAAGAAACATCATAAGATATCACTAATACACGGAATGTAAACTGGGCTACACAGGAACTGAATTACAAAACAGAACAGGGTCTCAAATTTAGAAAACCAACTTATGCTTGCTTAAGGGGAAAGGTGAGTTGGGGTGCTGCATAAAACCAGAGATTGAAATGAGCACAGATAAAGTTCCTTAAGCCAAATATGAAATAGACAAGAACTACTCCTTGCTCAACGAAATGGACTCAACACCCCATATTAAACGCCTAAGAATTTACCTGACTAGTAAGTATCTTAAAACCTATGGATTGCTATGTCTCCGAAAGAGAATCAAGCGTGTGTACAGGGGCATAAACGCAGCAGTGATAGGATTGGAGAGATTCGGTGAGCAAATGAAGACCCTTTGAAGTCATATTGCATGGTACCCATTTCACGGGTCTCAACTCTCCAGGTTTAAGGGATTCTTCCTTCAGCTAAAACATGCATGTGGAACCCAGAGTATGATCAACCGTGTGATCGGGAGACGTGTTCAAATACGTCTCAGTTCTCGTCCCCTGGTACTCGGGTGCAACATTCCAGACGCTTTACTAACACTCTCCCGACTTGGAGAGTCAGTCCCTTTAACCTCCTGTTTGGCCCAGTTTGCAATTTCTGCGGAAGATGAACAGGAATAGGGAGAACCAATGAGAGACTAGCTGGAGGTGTCTGGACGGGCAAATTTAACTCTCATTTCCCACCAGAAAGAGGAATTAACCAAAGGCTCAGCGTGCCGTGCCGGATCCAGATTAGGGCCTGAAGCAATCCTGCGGTGTTGCGGCCAGCTCAAAAGAAAGCGAGTTGAAGAAAGGAGCTCAGGGGCACTGTAATTCACAAACCTGCAGAGTTATAAATGACAGCTATTGTCCAAAAATATACTGAAGTAAGGCTGCCAAGAGGACTTGAAAGCGGGGCAGAATTGCAGGAAACCGATTTCAGGAGGTAGACTGGAATTGCATTGAAAGCATAGGAAAAGAGGCAGAACGTCTACCATGATGCACTTGGCCAAAAAGGGCGTATGCGTTTTTTCCTGAATATATTCAGGAAAAAACGCATACGCCCTTTTTGGCCAACCAAGCAAGCTTGCAAAGGAAATCTGCACTACAATGAAGTCTCACTTCCCCCCGGTCAAAAGGGCCATCTGAAAAAAGTGTAAAATCCAGAAAGGCAGGACAGGCCATGGAGAACTGGGAGCCTTGTTATGCTGATGGGCGGGATGTAAATTGCCAACAGACACTCGGGAGAAGTGTATGGTGTTTCCTGAAACATCTAAAAAACAAAGCAACAGAGCCTAGGGCACTTCCACTTATGGTCCTATAGCTTAGGGAAATTAAAATCAAAAAGACACCGCCACCCCCAAAGTTTGGGATGCCTCTGTTTACAAGAACCTCGTTTACAGTACAAGTTCAACATCGCAGAAAGTGAAAAATGGATAAAGAAGTTGTGGTATTTACTTACAAAGCAATATAACTCAGCAATGAAATCTATGTCATCAGGCCCTTAGCAGCACAATGAGTGGATTCAGGTATGATGATTCTAACTGAAATAAGTCACACAGAAAAAGAAACATCATAAGATATCAGTAATACACGGAATGTAAACTTGGCTACACAGGAACTGAATTACAGAACAGAACAGGGTCTCAAATTTAGAAAACCAACTTATGCTTGCTTAAGGGTAAAGGTGAGTTGGGGTGCTGCATAAAACCAGAGGTTGAAATGAGCACAGATAAAGTTCCTTAAGCCAAATATGGAATAGACAAGAGCTACTCCTTGCTCAACGAAATGGACTCAACACCCCATATTAAACGCCTAAGAATGTACCTGACTAGTAAGTATCTTAAAACCTATGGATTGCTATGTCTCCGAAAGAGAATCAAGCGTGTGTACAGGGGCATAAACGCAGCAGTGATAGGATTGGAGAGGTTCGGTGAGCAAATGAAGACCCTTTGAAGTTATATTGTATGGTACCCATTCCACGGGTTTCAACTACCCAGTTTTAAGGTATTCTTCCTTCAGCTAAAACATGCATGTGGAACCTAGAGTATGATCAACCATGTGATCGGGAGATGTGTTCAAATATGTCTCAGTTTTCGTACACTGGTACTCGGGTGCAACATTCCAGACGCTTTACTAACACTCTCCCGACTTGGAGAGTCAGTCCCTTTAACTTCCTGTTTGGCCCAGTTTGCAATTTCTGCGGAAGATGAACAGGAATAGCGAGAACCAATGAGAGACTAGCTGGAGGTGTCTGGACGGGCAAATTTAACTCTCATTTCCCACCAGGAAGAGGAATTAACCAAAGGCTCAGCGTGCCATGCCGGAACCAGATTAGGGCCTGAAGCCATCCTGCGGTGTTGCGGCCAGGTCACAAGAAAGCGAGTTGAAGAAAGGAGCTCAGGGGCACTGTAATTCACAAACCTGCAGAGTTATAAATGACAGCTATCGTCCAAAAATATACTGAAGTAAGGCTGCCAAGAGGACTTGAAAGCGGGGCAGAATTGCAGGAAACCGATTTCAGGAGGTAGACTGGAATTGCATTGAAAGCATAGGAAAAGAGGCAGAACGTCCACAATGATGCACTTGGCCAAAAAGGGCGTATGCGTTTTTTCCTGAATACATTCAGGAAAAAACGCATACGCCCTTTTTAGCCAACCAAGCAAACTTGCAAATGAAATCTGCAATACAATGAAGTCTCACTTCCCCCCGGTCAAAAGGGCCATCTGAGAAACGTGTAAAATCCAGAAAGGCAGGACAGGCCATGGAGAACTGGGAGCCTTGTTATGCTGATGGGCGGGATGTAAATTGCCAACAGACACTCGGGAGAAGTGTATGGTGTTTCCTGAAACATCTAAAAAACAAAGCAACAGAGCCTAGGGCACTTCCACTTATGGTCTTATAGCTTAGGGAAATTAAAATCAAAAAGACACAGCCACCCCAAAGTTTGGGACGCCTCTGTTTACAAGAACCTCGTTTACCGTACAAGTTCAATATCACAGAAAGTGAAAAATGGATACAGAACTTGTGGTACTTACGTACAATGCAGTATCACTCAGCAATGAAATCTATGTCATCAGGCCCGTAGCAGCATAATGAGTGGATTCAGGTACGATGATTCTAACTGAAATAAGTCACACAGAAAAAGAAACATCATAAGATATCACTAATACACGGAATGTAAACTGGGCTACACAGGAACTGAATTCCAAAACAGAACAGGGTCTCAAATTTAGAAAACCAACTTATGCTTGCTTAAGGGGAAAGGTGAGTTGGGGTGCTGCATAAAACCAGAGATTGAAATGAGCACAGATAAAGTTCCTTAAGCCAAATATGGAATAGACAAGAACTACTCCTTGCTCAACGAAATGGACTCAACACCCCATATTAAACACCTAAGAATGTACCTGACTAGTAAGTATCTTAAAACCTATGGATTGCTATGTCTCCAAAAGAGAATCAAGCGTGTGTACAGGGGCATAAACGCAGCAGTGATAGGATTGGAGAGGTTCGGTGAGCAAATGAAGACCCTTTGAAGTCATATTGCATGGTACCCATTACACGGGTCTCAACTCTCCAGGTTTAAGGTATTCTTCCTTCAGCTGAAACATGCATGTGGAACCCAGAGTATGATCAACCGTGTGATCGGGAGACGTGTTCAAATACGTCTCAGTTCTCGTCCCCTGGTACTCGGGTGCAACATTCCAGACGCTTTACTAACACTCTCCCGACTTGGAGAGTCAGTCCCTTTAACCTCCTGTTTGGCCCAGTTTGCAATTTCTGCGGAAGATGAACAGGAATAGGGAGAACCAATGAGAGACTAGCTGGAGGTGTCTGGACGGGCAAATTTAACTCTCATTTCCCACCAGAAAGAGGAATTAACCAAAGGCTCAGCGTGCCGTGCCGGATCCAGATTAGGGCCTGAAGCAATCCTGCGGTGTTGCGGCCAGCTCAAAAGAAAGCGAGTTGAAGAAAGGAGCTCAGGGGCACTGTAATTCACAAACCTGCAGAGTTATAAATGACAGCTATTGTCCAAAAATATACTGAAGTAAGGCTGCCAAGAGGACTTGAAAGCGGGGCAGAATTGCAGGAAACCGATTTCAGGAGGTAGACTGGAATTGCATTGAAAGCATAGGAAAAGAGGCAGAACGTCTACCATGATGCACTTGGCCAAAAAGGGCGTATGCGTTTTTTCCTGAATATATTCAGGAAAAAACGCATACGCCCTTTTTGGCCAACCAAGCAAGCTTGCAAAGGAAATCTGCACTACAATGAAGTCTCACTTCCCCCCGGTCAAAAGGGCCATCTGAAAAAAGTGTAAAATCCAGAAAGGCAGGACAGGCCATGGAGAACTGGGAGCCTTGTTATGCTGATGGGCGGGATGTAAATTGCCAACAGACACTCGGGAGAAGTGTATGGTGTTTCCTGAAACATCTAAAAAACAAAGCAACAGAGCCTAGGGCACTTCCACTTATGGTCCTATAGCTTAGGGAAATTAAAATCAAAAAGACACCGCCACCCCCAAAGTTTGGGATGCCTCTGTTTACAAGAACCTCGTTTACAGTACAAGTTCAACATCGCAGAAAGTGAAAAATGGATAAAGAAGTTGTGGTATTTACTTACAAAGCAATATAACTCAGCAATGAAATCTATGTCATCAGGCCCTTAGCAGCACAATGAGTGGATTCAGGTATGATGATTCTAACTGAAATAAGTCACACAGAAAAAGAAACATCATAAGATATCAGTAATACACGGAATGTAAACTTGGCTACACAGGAACTGAATTACAGAACAGAACAGGGTCTCAAATTTAGAAAACCAACTTATGCTTGCTTAAGGGTAAAGGTGAGTTGGGGTGCTGCATAAAACCAGAGGTTGAAATGAGCACAGATAAAGTTCCTTAAGCCAAATATGGAATAGACAAGAGCTACTCCTTGCTCAACGAAATGGACTCAACACCCCATATTAAACGCCTAAGAATGTACCTGACTAGTAAGTATCTTAAAACCTATGGATTGCTATGTCTCCGAAAGAGAATCAAGCGTGTGTACAGGGGCATAAACGCAGCAGTGATAGGATTGGAGAGGTTCGGTGAGCAAATGAAGACCCTTTGAAGTTATATTGTATGGTACCCATTCCACGGGTTTCAACTACCCAGTTTTAAGGTATTCTTCCTTCAGCTAAAACATGCATGTGGAACCTAGAGTATGATCAACCATGTGATCGGGAGATGTGTTCAAATATGTCTCAGTTTTCGTACACTGGTACTCGGGTGCAACATTCCAGACGCTTTACTAACACTCTCCCGACTTGGAGAGTCAGTCCCTTTAACTTCCTGTTTGGCCCAGTTTGCAATTTCTGCGGAAGATGAACAGGAATAGCGAGAACCAATGAGAGACTAGCTGGAGGTGTCTGGACGGGCAAATTTAACTCTCATTTCCCACCAGGAAGAGGAATTAACCAAAGGCTCAGCGTGCCATGCCGGAACCAGATTAGGGCCTGAAGCCATCCTGCGGTGTTGCGGCCAGGTCACAAGAAAGCGAGTTGAAGAAAGGAGCTCAGGGGCACTGTAATTCACAAACCTGCAGAGTTATAAATGACAGCTATCGTCCAAAAATATACTGAAGTAAGGCTGCCAAGAGGACTTGAAAGCGGGGCAGAATTGCAGGAAACCGATTTCAGGAGGTAGACTGGAATTGCATTGAAAGCATAGGAAAAGAGGCAGAACGTCCACAATGATGCACTTGGCCAAAAAGGGCGTATGCGTTTTTTCCTGAATATATTCAGGAAAAAAGGCATACGCCCTTTTTGGCCAACCAAGCAAGCTTGCAAAGGAAATCTGCACTACAATGAAGTCTCACTTCCCCCCGGTCAAAAGGGCCATCTGAAAAAAGTGTAAAATCCAGAAAGGCAGGACAGGCCATGGAGAACTGGGAGCCTTGTTATGCTGATGGGCGGGATGTAAATTGCCAACAGACACTCGGGAGAAGTGTATGGTGTTTCCTGAAACATCTAAAAAACAAAGCAACAGAGCCTAGGGCACTTCCACTTATGGTCCTATAGCTTAGGGAAATTAAAATCAAAAAGACACAGCCACCCCAAAGTTTGGGACGCCTCTGTTTACAAGAACCTCGTTTACAGTACAAGTTCAACATCGCAGAAAGTGAAAAATGGATAATGAAGTTGTGGTATTTACTTACAAAGCAATATCACTCAGCAATGAAATCTATGTCATCAGGCCCTTAGCAGCACAATGAGTGGATTCAGGTATGATGATTCTAACTGAAATAAGTCACACAGAAAAAGAAACATCATAAGATGTCAGTAATACACGGAATGTAAACTTGGCTACACAGGAACTGAATTACAGAACAGAACAGTGTCTCAAATTTAGAAAACCAACTTATGCTTGCTTAAGGGTAAAGGTGAGTTGGGGTGCTGCATAAAACCAGAGATTGAAATGAGCACAGATAAAGTTCCTTAAGCCAAATATGGAATAGACTAGAGCTACTCCTTGCTCAACGAAATGGACTCAACACCCCATATTAAACGCCTAAGAATGTACCTGACTAGTAAGTATCTTAAAACCTATGGATTGCTATGTCTCCGAAAGAGAATCAAGCATGTGTACAGGGGCATAAACGCAGCAGTGATAGGATTGGAGAGGTTCGGTGAGCAAATGAAGACCCTTTGAAGTCATATTGCATGGTACCCATTCCACGGGTTTCAACTACCCAGGTTTAAGGTATTCCTCCTTCAGCTAAAACATGCATGTGGAACCTAGAGTATGATCAACCATGTGATCGGGAGACGTGTTCAAATATGTCTCAGTTTTCGTACCCTGGTACTCGGGTGCAACATTCCAGACGCTTTACTAACACCCTCCCGACTTGGAGAGTCATTCCCTTTAACCTCCTGTTTGGCCCAGTTTGCAATTTCTGCGGAAGATGAACAGGAATAGCGAGAACCAATGAGAGACTAGCTGGAGGTGTCTGGACGGGCAAATTTAACTCTCATTTCCCACCAGGAAGAGGAATTAACCAAAGGCTCAGCGTGCCGTGCCGGAACCAGATTAGGGCTAGAAGCCATCCTGCAGTGTTGCGGCCAGGTCACAAGAAAGCGAGTTGAAGAAAGGAGCTCAGGGGCACTGTAATTCACAAACCTGCAGAGTTATAAATGACAGCTATCGTCCAAAAATATACTGAAGTAAGGCTGCCAAGAGGACTTGAAAGCGGGGCAGAATTGCAGGAAACCGATTTCAGGAGGTAGACTGGAATTGCATTGAAAGCATAGGAAAAGAGGCAGAACGTCCACAATGATGCACTTGGCCAAAAAGGGCGTATGCGTTTTTTCCTGAATATATTCAGGAAAAAACGCATACGCCCTTTTTGGTCAACCAAGCAAGCTTGCAAAGGAAATCTGCACTACAATGAAGTCTCACTTCCCCCCGGTCAAAAGGGCCATCTGAAAAAAGTGTAAAATCCAGAAAGGCAGGACAGGCCATGGAGAACTGGGAGCCTTGTTATGCTGATGGGCGGGATGTAAATTGCCAACAGACACTCGGGAGAAGTGTATGGTGTTTCCTGAAACATCTAAAAAACAAAGCAACAGAGCCTAGGGCACTTCCACTTATGGTCCTATAGCTTAGGGAAATTAAAATCAAAAAGACACAGCCACCCCAAAGTTTGGGACGCCTCTGTTTACAAGAACCTCGTTTACCGTACAAGTTCAATATCACAGAAAGTGAAAAATGGATAAAGAACTTTTGGTACTTACGTACAATGCAGTATCACTCAGCAATGAAATCTATGTCATCAGGCCCGTAGCAGCATAATGAGTGGATTCAGGTACGATGATTCTAACTGAAATAAGTCACACAGAAAAAGAAACATCATAAGATATCACTAATACACGGAATGTAAACTGGGCTACACAGGAACTGAATTCCAAAACAGAACAGGGTCTCAAATTTAGAAAACCAACTTATGCTTGCTTAAGGGGAAAGGTGAGTTGGGGTGCTGCATAAAACCAGAGATTGAAATGAGCACAGATAAAGTTCCTTAAGCCAAATATGGAATAGACAAGAGCTACTCCTTGCTCAACGAAATGGACTCAACACCGCATATTAAACGCCTAAGACTGTACCTGACTAGTAAGTATCTTAAAACCTATGGATTGCTATGTCTCCGAAAGAGAATCAAGCATGTGTACAGGGGCATAAACGCAGCAGTGATAGGATTGGAGAGGTTTGGTGAGCAAATGAAGACCCTTTGAAGTCATATTGCATGGTACCCATTCCACTGGTCTCAACTCTCCAGGTTTAAGGTATTCTTCCTTCAGCTAAAACATGCATGTGGAACCCAGAGTATGATCAACCGTGTGAACGGGACACGTGTTCAAATATGTCTCAGGTTTCCTCCCCTGGTACTCAGGTGCAACATTCCTGACGCTTTACTAACACTCTCCCCACTTGGAGAGTCAGCGCCTTTAACCTCCTGTTTGGCCCAGTTTGCAATTTCTGCGGAAGATGAACAGGAATAGGGAGAACCAATGAGAGACTAGCTGGAGGTGTCTGGACGGGCAAATTTAACTCTCATATCCCACCAGGAAGAGGAAATAACCAAAGGCTCAGCGTGCCGTGCCGGAACCAGATTAGGGCCTGAAGCCATCCTACGGTGTTGCGGCCAGCTCAAAAGAAAGCGAGTTGAAGAAAGGAGCTCAGGGGCACTGTAATTCACAAACCTGCAGAGTTATAAATGACAGCTATCGTCCAAAAATATACTGAAGTAAGGCTGCCAAGAGGACTTGAAAGCGGGGCAGAATTGCAGGAAACCGATTTCAGGAGGTAGACTGGAATTGCATTGAAAGCATAGGAAAAGAGGCAGAACGTCCACAATGATGCACTTGGCCAAAAAGGGCGTATGCGTTTTTTCCTGAATATATTCAGGAAAAAACGCATATGCCCTTTTTGGCCAACCAAGCAAGCTTGCAAAGGAAATCTGCACTACAATGAAGTCTCACTTCCCCCCGGTCAAAAGGGCCATCTGAAAAAAGTGTAAAATCCAGAAAGGCAGGACAGGCCATGGAGAACTGGGAGACTTGTTATGCTGATGGGCGGGATGTAAATTGCCAACAGACACTCGGGAGAAGTGTATGGTGTTTCCTGAAACATCTAAAAAACAAAGCAACAGAGCCTAGGGCACTTCCACTTATGGTCTTATAGCTTAGGGAAATTAAAATCAAAAAGACACAGCCACCCCAAAGTTTGGGACGCCTCTGTTTACAAGAACCTCGTTTACCGTACAAGTTCAATATCACAGAAAGTGAAAAATGGATACAGAACTTGTGGTACTTACGTACAATGCAGTATCACTCAGCAATGAAATCTATGTCATCAGGCCCGTAGCAGCATAATGAGTGGATTCAGGTACGATGATTCTAACTGAAATAAGTCACACAGAAAAAGAAACATCATAAGATATCACTAATACACGGAATGTAAACTGGGCTACACAGGAACTGAATTACAAAACAGAACAGGGTCTCAAATTTAGAAAACCAACTTATGCTTGCTTAAGGGTAAAGGTGAGTTGGGGTGCTGCATAAAACCAGAGATTGAAATGAGCACAGATAAAGTTCCTTAAGCCAAATATGGAATAGACAAGAACTACTCCTTGCTCAACGAAATGGACTCAACACCCCATATTAAACGCCTAAGAATGTACCTGACTAGTAAGCATCTTAAAACCTATGGATTGCTATGTCTCCAAAAGAGAATCAAGCGTGTGTACAGGGGCATAAACGCAGCAGTGATAGGATTGGAGAGGTTCGGTGAGCAAATGAAGACCCTTTGAAGTCATATTGCATGGTACCCATTACACGGGTCTCAACTCTCCAGGTTTAAGGTATTCTTCCTTCAGCTGAAACATGCATGTGGAACCCAGAGTAGGATCAACCGTGTGAACGGGAGACGTGTTCAAATATGTCTCAGTTTTCCTCCCCTGGTACTCGGGTGCAACATTCCAGACGCTTTACTAACACTCTCCCCACTTGGAGACTCAGCGCCTTTAAACTCCTGTTTGGCTCAGTTTGCAATTTCTGTGGAAGATGAACAGGAATAGGGAGAACCAATGAGAGACTAGCTGGAGGTGTCTGGACGGGCAAATTTAACTCTCATTTCCCACCAGGAAGAGGAATTAACCAAAGGCTCAGCATGCCGTGCCGGAACCAGATTAGGGCCTGAAGCCATCCTGCGGTGCTGTGGCCAGCTCAAAAGAAAGCAAGTTGAAGAAAGGAGCTCAGGGGCACTGTAATTCACAAACCTGCAGAGTTGTAAATGACAGCTATCGTCCAAAAATATACTGAAGTAAGGCTGCCAAGAGGACTTGAAAGCGGGGCAGAATTGCAGGAAACCGATTTCAGGAGGTAGACTGGAATTGCATTGAAAGCATAGGAAAAGAGGCAGAACGTCCACAATGATGCACTTGGCCAAAAAGGGCGTATGCGTTTTTTCCTGAATATATTCAGGAAAAAACGCATATGCCCTTTTTGGCCAACCAAGCAAGCTTGCAAAGGAAATCTGCACTACAATGAAGTCTCACTTCCCCCCGGTCAAAAGGGCCATCTGAAAAAAGTGTAAAATCCAGAAAGGCAGGACAGGCCATGGAGAACTGGGAGCCTTGTTATGCTGATGGGCGGGATGTAAATTGCCAACAGACACTCGGGAGAAGTGTATGGTGTTTCCTGAAACATCTAAAAAACAAAGCAACAGAGCCTAGGGCACTTCCACTTATGGTCCTATAGCTTAGGGAAATTAAAATCAAAAAGACACAGCCATACCAAAGTTTGGGACGCCTCTGTTTACAAGAACCTCGTTTACCGTACAAGTTCAATATCACAGAAAGTGAAAAATGGATACAGAACTTGTGGTACTTACGTACAATGCAGTATCACTCAGCAATGAAATCTATGTCATCAGGCCCGTAGCAGCATAATGAGTGGATTCAGGTATGATGATTCTAACTGAAATAAGTCACACAGAAAAAGAAACATCATAAGATATCACTAATACACGGAATGTAAACTGGGCTACACAGGAACTGAATTACAAAACAGAACAGGGTCTCAAATTTAGAAAACCAACTTATGCTTGCTTAAGGGGAAAGGTGAGTTGGGGTGCTGCATAAAACCAGAGATTGAAATGAGCACAGATAAAGTTCCTTAAGCCAAATATGAAATAGACAAGAACTACTCCTTGCTCAACGAAATGGACTCAACACCCCATATTAAACGCCTAAGAATTTACCTGACTAGTAAGTATCTTAAAACCTATGGATTGCTATGTCTCCGAAAGAGAATCAAGCGTGTGTACAGGGGCATAAACGCAGCAGTGATAGGATTGGAGAGATTCGGTGAGCAAATGAAGACCCTTTGAAGTCATATTGCATGGTACCCATTTCACGGGTCTCAACTCTCCAGGTTTAAGGGATTCTTCCTTCAGCTAAAACATGCATGTGGAACCCAGAGTATGATCAACCGTGTGATCGGGAGACGTGTTCAAATACGTCTCAGTTCTCGTCCCCTGGTACTCGGGTGCAACATTCCAGACGCTTTACTAACACTCTCCCGACTTGGAGAGTCAGTCCCTTTAACCTCCTGTTTGGCCCAGTTTGCAATTTCTGCGGAAGATGAACAGGAATAGGGAGAACCAATGAGAGACTAGCTGGAGGTGTCTGGACGGGCAAATTTAACTCTCATTTCCCATCAGAAAGAGGAATTAACCAAAGGCTCAGCGTGCCGTGCCGGATCCAGATTAGGGCCTGAAGCAATCCTGCGGTGTTGCGGCCAGCTCAAAAGAAAGCGAGTTGAAGAAAGGAGCTCAGGGGCACTGTAATTCACAAACCTGCAGAGTTATAAATGACAGCTATTGTCCAAAAATATACTGAAGTAAGGCTGCCAAGAGGACTTGAAAGCGGGGCAGAATTGCAGGAAACCGATTTCAGGAGGTAGACTGGAATTGCATTGAAAGCATAGGAAAAGAGGCAGAACGTCTACCATGATGCACTTGGCCAAAAAGGGCGTATGCGTTTTTTCCTGAATATATTCAGGAAAAAACGCATACGCCCTTTTTGGCCAACCAAGCAAGCTTGCAAAGGAAATCTGCACTACAATGAAGTCTCACTTCCCCCCGGTCAAAAGGGCCATCTGAAAAAAGTGTAAAATCCAGAAAGGCAGGACAGGCCATGGAGAACTGGGAGCCTTGTTATGCTGATGGGCGGGATGTAAATTGCCAACAGACACTCGGGAGAAGTGTATGGTGTTTCCTGAAACATCTAAAAAACAAAGCAACAGAGCCTAGGGCACTTCCACTTATGGTCCTATAGCTTAGGGAAATTAAAATCAAAAAGACACCGCCACCCCCAAAGTTTGGGATGCCTCTGTTTACAAGAACCTCGTTTACAGTACAAGTTCAACATCGCAGAAAGTGAAAAATGGATAATGAAGTTGTGGTATTTACTTACAAAGCAATATCACTCAGCAATGAAATCTATGTCATCAGGCCCTTAGCAGCACAATGAGTGGATTCAGGTATGATGATTCTAACTGAAATAAGTCACACAGAAAAAGAAACATCATAAGATATCAGTAATACACGGAATGTAAACTTGGCTACACAGGAACTGAATTACAGAACAGAACAGGGTCTCAAATTTAGAAAACCAACTTATGCTTGCTTAAGGGTAAAGGTGAGTTGGGGTGCTGCATAAAACCAGAGGTTGAAATGAGCACAGATAAAGTTCCTTAAGCCAAATATGGAATAGACAAGAGCTACTCCTTGCTCAACGAAATGGACTCAACACCCCATATTAAACGCCTAAGAATGTACCTGACTAGTAAGTATCTTAAAACCTATGGATTGCTATGTCTCCGAAAGAGAATCAAGCGTGTGTACAGGGGCATAAACGCAGCAGTGATAGGATTGGAGAGGTTCGGTGAGCAAATGAAGACCCTTTGAAGTTATATTGTATGGTACCCATTCCACGGGTTTCAACTACCCAGTTTTAAGGTATTCTTCCTTCAGCTAAAACATGCATGTGGAACCTAGAGTATGATCAACCATGTGATCGGGAGATGTGTTCAAATATGTCTCAGTTTTCGTACACTGGTACTCGGGTGCAACATTCCAGACGCTTTACTAACACTCTCCCGACTTGGAGAGTCAGTCCCTTTAACTTCCTGTTTGGCCCAGTTTGCAATTTCTGCGGAAGATGAACAGGAATAGCGAGAACCAATGAGAGACTAGCTGGAGGTGTCTGGACGGGCAAATTTAACTCTCATTTCCCACCAGGAAGAGGAATTAACCAAAGGCTCAGCGTGCCATGCCGGAACCAGATTAGGGCCTGAAGCCATCCTGCGGTGTTGCGGCCAGGTCACAAGAAAGCGAGTTGAAGAAAGGAGCTCAGGGGCACTGTAATTCACAAACCTGCAGAGTTATAAATGACAGCTATCGTCCAAAAATATACTGAAGTAAGGCTGCCAAGAGGACTTGAAAGCGGGGCAGAATTGCAGGAAACCGATTTCAGGAGGTAGACTGGAATTGCATTGAAAGCATAGGAAAAGAGGCAGAACGTCCACAATGATGCACTTGGCCAAAAAGGGCGTATGCGTTTTTTCCTGAATATATTCAGGAAAAAACGCATACGCCCTTTTTGGCCAACCAAGCAAGCTTGCAAAGGAAATCTGCACTACAATGAAGTCTCACTTCCCCCCGGTCAAAAGGGCCATCTGAAAAAAGTGTAAAATCCAGAAAGGCAGGACAGGCCATGGAGAACTGGGAGCCTTGTTATGCTGATGGGCGGGATGTAAATTGCCAACAGACACTCGGGAGAAGTGTATGGTGTTTCCTGAAACATCTAAAAAACAAAGCAACAGAGCCTAGGGCACTTCCACTTATGGTCCTATAGCTTAGGGAAATTAAAATCAAAAAGACACAGCCACCCCAAAGTTTGGGACGCCTCTGTTTACAAGAACCTCGTTTACAGTACAAGTTCAACATCGCAGAAAGTGAAAAATGGATAATGAAGTTGTGGTATTTACTTACAAAGCAATATCACTCAGCAATGAAATCTATGTCATCAGGCCCTTAGCAGCACAATGAGTGGATTCAGGTATGATGATTCTAACTGAAATAAGTCACACAGAAAAAGAAACATCATAAGATGTCAGTAATACACGGAATGTAAACTTGGCTACACAGGAACTGAATTACAGAACAGAACAGTGTCTCAAATTTAGAAAACCAACTTATGCTTGCTTAAGGGTAAAGGTGAGTTGGGGTGCTGCATAAAACCAGAGATTGAAATGAGCACAGATAAAGTTCCTTAAGCCAAATATGGAATAGACTAGAGCTACTCCTTGCTCAACGAAATGGACTCAACACCCCATATTAAACGCCTAAGAATGTACCTGACTAGTATGTATCTTAAAACCTATGGATTGCTATGTCTCCGAAAGAGAATCAAGCATGTGTACAGGGGCATAAACACAGCAGTGATAGGATTGGAGAGGTTCGGTGAGCAAATGAAGACCCTTTGAAGTCATATTTCATGGTACCCATTCCACGGGTTTCAACTACCCTGGTTTAAGGTATTCTTCCTTCAGCTAAAACATGCATGTGGAACCTAGAGTATGATCAACCATGTGATCGGGAGACGTGTTCAAATATGTCTCAGTTTTCGTACCCTGGTACTCGGGTGAAACATTCCAGACGCTTTACTAACACTCTCCCCACTTGGAGAGTCAGTCCCTTTAACCTCCTGTTTGGCCCAGTTTGCAATTTCTGCGGAAGATGAACAGGAATAGCGAGAACCAATGAGAGACTAGCTGGAGGTGTCTGGATGGGCAAATTTAACTCTCATTTCCCACCAGGAAGAGGAATTAACCAAAGGCTCAACGTGCCGTGCCGGAACCAGATTAGGGCCTGAAGCCATCCTGCGGTGTTGCGGCCAGGTCACAAGAAAGCGAGTTGAAGAAAGGAGCTCAGGGGCACTGTAATTCACAAACCTGCAGAGTTATAAATGACAGCTATCGTCCAAAAATATACTGAAGTAAGGCTGCCAAGAGGACTTGAAAGCGGGGCAGAATTGCAGGAAACCGATTTCAGGAGGTAGACTGGAATTGCATTGAAAGCATAGGAAAAGAGGAAGAACGTCCACAATGATGCACTTGGCCAAAAAGGGTGTATGTGTTTTTTCCTGAATATATTCAGGAAAAGACGCATACGCCCTTTTTGGCCAACGAAGCAAACTTGCAAAGGAAATCTGCATTACAATGAAGTCTCACTTCCCCCCGGTCAAAATGGCCATCTGAAAAAAGTGTAAAATCCAGAAAGGCAGGACAGGCCATGGAGAACTGGGAGCCTTGTTATGCTGATGGGCGGGATGTAAATTGCCAACAGACACTCGGGAGAAGTGTATGGTGTTTCCTGAAACATCTAAAAAACAAAGCAACAGAGCCTAGGGCACTTCCACTTATGGTCCTATAGCTTAGGGAAATTAAAATCTAAAAGACACAGCCACCCCAAAATTTGGGACGCCTCTGTTTACAAGAACCTCGTTTACCGTACAAGTTCAATATCACAGAAAGTGAAAAATGGATACAGAACTTGTGGTACTTACGTACAATGCAGTATCACTCAGCAATGAAATCTAGGTCATCAGGCCCGTAGCAGCATAATGAGTGGATTCAGGTACGATGATTCTAACTGAAATAAGTCACACAGAAAAGGAAACATCATAAGATATCACTAATACACGGAATGTAAACTGGGCTACACAGGAACTGAATTCCAAAACAGAACAGGGTCTCAAATTTAGAAAACCAACTTATGCTTGCTTAAGGGGAAAGGTGAGTTGGGGTGCTGCATAAAACCAGAGATTGAAATGAGCACAGATAAAGTTCCTTATGCCAAATATGGAATAGACAAGAACTACTCCTTGCTCAACGAAATGGACTCAACACCCCATATTAAACGCCTAAGAATGTACCTGACTAGTAAGTATCTTAAAACCTATGGATTGCTATGTCTCCAAAAGAGAATCAAGCGTGTGTACAGGGGCATAAACGCAGCAGTGATAGGATTGGAGAGGTTCGGTGAGCAAATGAAGACCCTTTGAAGTCATATTGCATGGTACCCATTACACGGGTCTCAACTCTCCAGGTTTAAGGTATTCTTCCTTCAGCTAAAACATGCATGTGGAACCCAGAGTAGGATCAACCATGTGATCGGGAGACGTGTTCAAATATGTCTCAGTTTTCGTACCCTGGTACTCGGGTGCAACATTCCAGACGCTTTACTAACACTCTCCCGACTTGGAGAGTCAGTCCCTTTAAACTCCTGTTTGGCCCAGTTTGCAATTTCTGCGGAAGATGAACAGGAATAGCGAGAACCAATGAGAGACTAGCTGGAGGTGTCTGGACGGGCAAATTTAACTCTCATTTCCCATCAGGAAGAGGAATTAAGCAAAGGCTCAGCGTGCCGTGCCGGAACCAGATTAGGGCCTGAAGCCATCCTGCGGTGTTGCGGCCAGGTCACAAGAAATCGAGTTGAAGAAAGGAGCTCAGGGGCACTGTAATTCACAAACCTGCAGTGTTATAAATGACAGCTATCGTCCAAAAATATACTGAAGTAAGGCTGCCAAGAGGACTTGAAAGCGGGGCAGAATTGCAGGAAACTGATTTCAGGAGGTAGACTGGAATTGCATTGAAAGCATAGGAAAAGAGGCAGAACGTCCACAATGATGCACTTGGCCAAAAAGGGCGTATGCGTTTTTTCCTGAATATATTCAGGAAAAAACGCATACGCCCTTTTTGGCCAACCAAGCAAGCTTGCAAAGGAAATCTGCACTACAATGAAGTCTCACTTCCCCCCGGTCAAAAGGGCCATCTGAAAAAAGTGTAAAATCCAGAAAGGCAGGACAGGCCATGGAGAACTGGGAGCCTTGTTATGCTGATGGGCGGGATGTAAATTGCCAACAGACACTCGGGAAAAGTGTATGGTGTTTCCTGAAACATCTAAAAAACAAAGCAACAGAGCCTAGGGCACTTCCACTTATGGTCCTATAGCTTAGGGAAATTAAAATCAAAAAGACACAGCCACCCCAAAGTTTGGGACACCTCTGTTTACAAGAACCTCGTTTACCGTACAAGTTCAATATCACAGAAAGTGAGAAATGGATAAAGGACTTGTGGTACTTACGTACAATGCAGTATCACTCAGCAATGAAATCTATGTCATCAGGCCCGTAGCAGCATAATGAGTGGATTCAGGTACGATGATTCTAACTGAAATAAGTCACACAGAAAAAGAAACATCATAAGATATCACTAATACACGGAATGTAAACTTGGCTACACAGGAACTGAATTCCAAAACAGAACAGGGTCTCAAATTTAGAAAACCAACTTATGCTTGCTTAAGGGGAAAGGTGAGTTGGGGTGCTGCATAAAACCAGACATTGAAGTGAGCACAGATAAAGTTCCTTAAGCCAAATATGGAATAGACAAGAGCTACTCCTTGCTCAACGAAATGGACTCAACACCAAATATTAAACGCCTAAGAATGTACCTGACTAGTAAGTATCTTAAAACCTATGGATTGCTATCTCTCCAAAAGAGAATCAAGCATGTGTACAGGGGCATAAACGCAGCAGTGATAGGATTGGAGAGGTTCGGCGAGCAAATGAAGACCCTTTGAAGTCATATTGCATGGTACCCATTACACGGGTCTCAACTCTCCAGGTTTAAGGTATTCTTCCTTCAGCTAAAACATGCATGTGGAACCCAGAGTAGGATCAACCGTGTGAACGGGAGACGTGTTCAAATATGTCTCAGTTTTCCTGCCCTGGTACTCGGGTGCAACATTCCAGACGCTTTACTAACACTCTCCCCACTTGGAGACTCAGCGCCTTTAAACTCCTGTTTGGCCCAGTTTGCAATTTCTGCGGAAGATGAACAGGAATAGGGAGAACCAATGAGAGACTAGCTGGAGGTGTCTGGATGGGCAAATTTAACTCTCATTTCTCACCAGGAAGAGGGAATAACCAAAGGCTCAGGGTGCCGTGCCGGAACCATATTAGGGCCTGAAGCCAACCTGCGGTGTTGCGGCCAGGTCACAAGAAAGCGAGTTGAAGAAAGGAGCTCAGGGGCACTGTAATTCACAAACCTGCAGAGTTATAAATGACAGCTATCGTCCAAAAATATACTGAAGTAAGGCTGCCAAGAGGACTTGAAAGCGGGGCAGAATTGCAGGAAACCGATTTCAGGAGGTAGACTGGAATTACATTGAAAGCATAGGAAAAGAGGCAGAACGTCCACAATGATGCACTTGGCCAAAAAGGGCGTATGCGTTTTTTCCTGAATATATTCAGGAAAAAACGCATACGCCCTTTTTGGCCAAACAAACAAGCTTGCAAAGGAAATCTGCACTACAATGAAGTCTCACTTCCCCCCGGTCAAAAGGGCCATCTGAAAAAAGTGTAAAATCCAGAAAGGCAGGACAGGCCATGGAGAACTGGGAGCATTGTTATGCTGATGGGCGGGATGTAAATTGCCAACAGACACTCGGGAGAAGTGTATGGTGTTTCCTGAAACATCTAAAAAACAAAGCAACAGAGCCTAGGGCACTTCCACTTATGGTCCTATAGCTTAGGGAAATTAAAATCAAAAAGACACAGCCACCCCAAAGTTTGGGACGCCTCTGTTTACAAGAACCTCGTTTACCGTACAAGTTCAATATCACAGAAAGTGAAAAATGGATAAAGGACTTGTGGTACTTACGTACAATGCAGTATCACTCAGCAATGAAATCTGTGTCATCAGGCCCATAGCAGCATAATGAGTGGATTCAGGTACGATGATTCTAACTGAAATAAGTCACACAGAAAAAGAAACATCATAAGATATCACTAATACACGGAATGTAAACTTGGCTACACAGGAACTGAATTCCAAAACAGAACAGGGTCTCAAATTTAGAAAACCAACTTATGCTTGCTTAAGGGGAAAGGTGAGTTGGGGTGCTGCATAAAACCAGACAATGAAGTGAGCACAGATAAAGTTCCTTAAGCCAAATATGGAATAGACAAGAGCTACTCCTTGCTCAACGAAATGGACTCAACACCGCATATTAAACGCCTAAGAATGTACCTGACTAGTAAGTATCTTAAAACCTATGGATTGCTATGTCTCCAAAAGAGAATCAAGCATGTGTACAGGGGCATAAACGCAGCAGTGATAGGATTGGAGAGGTTCGGCGAGCAAATGAAGACCCTTTGAAGTCATATTGCATGGTACCCATTACACGGGTCTCAACTCTCCAGGTTTAAGGTATTCTTCCTTCAGCTAAAACATACATGTGGAACCCAGAGTAGGATCAACCGTGTGAACGGGAGACGTGTTCAAATATGTCTCAGTTTTCGTACCCTGGTACTCGGGTGCAACATTCCAGACGCTTTACTAACACTCTCCCCACTTGGAGAGTCAGCGCCTTTAACCTCCTGTTTGGCCCAGTTTGCAATTTCTGCGGAAGATGAACAGGAATAGGGAGAACCAATGAGAGACTAGCTGGAGGTGTCTGGACGGGCAAATTTAACTCTCATTTCTCACCAGGAAGAGGGAATAACCAAAGGCTCAGCGTGCCGTGCCGGAACCAGATTAGGGCCTGAAGCCATCCTGCGGTGTTGCGGCCAGCTCAAAAGAAAGCGAGTTGAAGAAAGGAGCTCAGGGGCACTGTAATTCACAAACCTGCAGAGTTATAAATGACAGCTATCGTCCAAAAATATACTGAAGTAAGGCTGCCAAGAGGACTTGAAAGCGGGGCAGAATTGCAGGAAACCGATTTCAGGAGGTAGACTGGAATTGCATTGAAAGCATAGGAAAAGAGGCAGAACATCCACAATGATGCACTTGGCCAAAAAGGGCGTATGCATTTTTTCCTGAATATATTCAGAAAAAACGCATACGCCCTTTTTGGTCAACCAAGCAAGCTTGCAAAGGAAATCTGCACTACAATGAAGTCTCACTTCCCCCCGGTCAAAAGGGCCATCTGAAAAAAGTGTAAAATCCAGAAAGGCAGGACAGGCCATGGAGAACTGGGAGCCTTGTTATGCTGATGGGCGGGATGTAAATTGCCAACAGACACTCGGGAGAAGTGTATGGTGTTTCCTGAAACATCTAAAAAACAAAGCAACAGAGCCTAGGGCACTTCCACTTATGCTCCTATAGCTTAGGGAAATTAAAATCAAAAAGACACAGCCACCCCAAAGTTTGGGACACCTCTGTTTACAAGAACCTCGTTTACAGTACAAGTTCAACATCGCATAAAGTGAAAAATGGATAAAGAAGTTGTGGTATTTACTTACAAAGTAATATCACTCAGCAATGAAGTCTATGTCATCAGGCCCTTAGTAGCACAATGAGTGGATTTAGGTATGATGATTCTAACTGAAATAAGTCACACAGAAAAAGAAACATCATAAGATATCAGTAATACACGGAATGTAAACTTGGCTACACAGGAACTGAATTACAGAACAGAACAGGGTCTCAAATTTAGAAAAGCAACTTATGCTTGCTTAAGGGTAAAGGTGAGTTGGGGTGCTGCATAAAACCAGACATTGAAATGAGCACAGATAAAGTTCCTTAAGCCAAATATGGAATAGACAAGAGCTACTCCTTGCTCAACGAAATGGACTCAACACCGCATATTAAACGCCTAAGAATGTACCTGACTAGTAAGTATCTTAAAACATAGGGATTGCTATGTCTCCGAAAGAGAATCAAGCGTGTGTACAGGGGCATAAACGCAGCAGGGATAGGATTGGAGAGGTTCGGTGAGCAAATGAAGACCCTTTGAAGTCATATTGCATGGTACCCATTCCACGGGTTTCAACTACCCAGTTTTAAGGTATTCTTCCTTCAGCTAAAACATGCATGTGGAACCTAGAGTATGATCAACCATGTGATCGGGAGACGTGTTCAAATATGTCTCAGTTTTCGTACCCTGGTACTCGGGTGCAACATTCCAGACGCTTTACTAACACTCTCCCGACTTGGAGAGTCAGTCCCTTTAACCTCCTGTTTGGCCCAGTTTGAAATTTCTGCTGAAGATGAACAGGAATAGCGAGAACCAATGAGAGACCAACTGGAGGTTTCTGGACGGGCAAATTTTACTCTCATTTCCCACCAGGAAGAGGAATTAACCAAAGGCTCAGCGTGCCGTGCCGGAACCAGATTAGGGCCTGAAGCCATCCTGCGGTGTTGCGGCCAGGTCACAAGAAAGCGAGTTGAAGAAAGGAGCTCAAGGGCAGTGTAATTCACAAACCTGCAGAGTTATAAATGACAGCTATCGTCCAAAAATATACTGAAGTAAGGCTGCCAAGAGGACTTGAAAGCGGGGCAGAATTGCAGGAAACTGATTTCAGGAGGTAGACTGGAATTGCATTGAAAGCATAGGAAAAGAGGCAGAACGTCCACAATGATGCACTTGGCCAAAAAGGGCGTATGCGTTTTTTCCTGAATACATTCAGGAAAAAACGCATACGGCCTTTTTAGCCAACCAAGCAAACTTGCAAATGAAATCTACACTACAATGAAGTCTCACTTCCCCCCGGTCAAAACTGCCATCTGAGAAACGTGTAAAATCCAGAAAGGCAGGACAGGCCATGGAGAACTGGGAGCCTTGTTATGCTGATGGGCGGGATGTAAATTGCCAACAGACACTCGGGAGAAGTGTATGGTGTTTCCTGAAACATCTAAAAAACAAAGCAACAGAGCCTAGGGCACTTCCACTTATGGTCCTATAGCTTAGGGAAATTAAAATCAAAAAGACACAGCCACCCCAAAGTTTGGGACACCTCTGTTTACAAGAACCTCGTTTACCGTACAAGTTCAATATCACAGAAAGTGAAAAATGGATAAAGGACTTGTGGTACTTACGTACAATGCAGTATCACTCAGCAATGAAATCTATGTCATCAGGCCCATAGCAGCATAATGAGTGGATTCAGGTACGATGATTCTAACTGAAATAAGTCACACAGAAAAAGAAACATCATAAGATATCACTAATACACGGAATGTAAACTTGGCTACACAGGAACTGAATTCCAAAACAGAACAGGGTCTCAAATTTAGAAAACCAACTTATGCTTGCTTAAGGGGAAAGGTGAGTTGGGGTGCTGCATAAAACCAGACATTGAAGTGAGCACAGATAAAGTTCCTTAAGCCAAATATGGAATAGACAAGAGCTACTCCTTGCTCAATGAAATGGACTCAACACCAAATATTAAACGCCTAAGAATGTACCTGACTAGTAAGTATCTTAAAACCTATGGATTGCTATGTCTCCAAAAGAGAATCAAGCATGTGTACAGGGGCATAAACGCAGCAGTGATAGGATTGGAGAGGTTCGGCGAGCAAATGAAGACCCTTTGAAGTCATATTTCATGGTACCCATTACACGGGTCTCAACTCTCCAGGTTTAAGGTATTCTTCCTTCAGCTAAAACATGCATGTGGAACCCAGAGTAGGATCAACCGTGTGAACGGGAGACGTGTTCAAATATGTCTCAGTTTTCCTGCCCTGGTACTCGGGTGCAACATTCCAGACGCTTTACTAACACTCTCCCCACTTGGAGAGTCAGCGCCTTTAACCTCCTGTTTGGCCCAGTTTGCAATTTCTGCGGAAGATGAACAGGAATAGGGAGAACCAATGAGAGACTAGCTGGAGGTGTCTGGACGGGCAAATTTAACTCTCATTTCCCACCAGGAAGAGGAAATAACCAAAGGCTCAGCGTGCCGTACCGGAAGCAGATTAGGGCCTGAAGCCATCCTGCGGTGTTGCGGCCAGGTCACAAGAAAGCGAGTTGAAGAAAGGAGCTCAGGGGCACTGTAATTCACAAACCTGCAGAGTTATAAATGACAGCTATCGTCCAAAAATATACTGAAGTAAGGCTGCCAAGAGGACTTGAAAGCGGGGCAGAATTGCAGGAAACCGATTTCAGGAGGTAGACTGGAATTGCATTGAAAGCATAGGAAAAGAGGCAGAACGTCCACAATGATACACTTGGCCAAAAATGGCGTATGCGTTTTTTCCTGAATATATTCAGGAAAAAACGCATATGCCCTTTTTGGCCAACCAAGCAAGCTTGCAAAGGAAATCTGCACTACAATGAAGTCTCACTTCCCCCCGGTCAAAAGGGCCATCTGAAAAAAGTGTAAAATCCAGAAAGGCAGGACAGGCCATGGAGAACTGGGAGCCTTGTTATGCTGATGGGCGGGATGTAAATTGCCAACAGACACTCGGGAGAAGTGTATGGTGTTTCCTGAAACATCTAAAAAACAAAGCAACAGAGCCTAGGGCACTTCCACTTATGGTCCTATAGCTTAGGGAAATTAAAATCAAAAAGACACAGCCACCCCAAAGTTTGGGACGCCTCTGTTTACAAGAACCTCGTTTACCGTACAAGTTCAATATCACAGAAAGTGAAAAATGGATAAAGAACTTGTGGTACTTACGTACAATGCAGTATCACTCAGCAATGAAATCTATGTCATCAGGCCCGTAGCAGCATAATGAGTGGATTCAGGTACGATGATTCTAACTGAAATAAGTCACACAGAAAAAGAAACATCATAAGATATCAGTAATACACGGAATGTAAACTTGGCTACACAGGAACTGAATTCCAAAACAGAACAGGGTCTCAAATTTAGAAAACCAACTTATGCTTGCTTAAGGGGAAAGGTGAGTTGGGGTGTTGCATAAAACCAGACATTGAAATGAGCACAGATAAAGTTCCTTAAGCCAAATATGGAATAGACAAGAGCTACTCCTTGCTCAATGAAATGGACTCAACACCGCATATTAAACGCCTAAGAATGTACCTGACTAGTAAGTATCTTAAAACCTATGGATTGCTATGTCTCCAAAAGAGAATCAAGCGTGTGTACAGAGGCATAAACGCAGCAGTGATAGGATTGGAGAGGTTCGGTGAGCAAATGAAGACCCTTTGAAGTCATATTGCATGGTACCCATTCCACGGGTCTCAACTCTCCAGGTTTAAGGTATTCTTCCTTCAGCTAAAACATGCATGTGGAACCCAGAGTATGATCAACCATGTGAACGGGAGACGTGTTCAAATATGTCTCAGTTTTCCTCCCCTGGTACTCGGGTGCAACATTCCAGATGCTTTACTAACACTCTCCCCACTTGGAGAGTCAGCGCCTTTAACCTCCTGTTTGGCCCAGTTTGCAATTTCTGCGGAAGATGAACAGGAATAGCGAGAACCAATGAGAGACTCGCTGGAGGTGTCTGGACGGGCAAATTTAACTCTCATTTCCCACCAGGAAGAGGAAATAACCAAAGGCTCAGTGTGCCATGCCGGAACCACATTAGGGCCTAAAGCCATCCTGCGGTGTTGCGGCCAGGTCACAAGAAAGCGAGTTGAAGAAAGGAGCTCAGGGGCACTGTAATTCACAAACCTGCAGAGTTATAAATGACAGCTATTGTCCAAAAATATACTGAAGTAAGGCTGCCAAGAGGACTTGAAAGCGGGGCAGAATTGCAGGAAACCGATTTCAGGAGGTAGACTGGAATTGCATTGAAAGCATAGGAAAAGAGGCAGAACGTCCACAATGATGCACTTGGCCAAAAAGGGCGTATGCGTTTTTTCCTGAATATATTCAGGAAAAAACGCATACGCCCTTTTTGGCCAACCAAGCAAGCTTGCAAAGGAAATCTGCACTACAATGAAGTCTCACTTCCCCCCGGTCAAAAGGGCCATCTGAAAAAAGTGTAAAATCCAGAAAGGCAGGACAGGCCATGGAGAACTGTGAGCCTTGTTATGCTGATGGGCGGGATGTAAATTGCCAACAGACACTCGGGAGAAGTGTATGGTGTTTCCTGAAACATCTAAAAAACAAAGCAACAGAGCCTAGGGCACTTCCACTTATGGTCCTATAGCTTAGGGAAATTAAAATCAAAAAGACACAGCCACCCCAAAGTTTGGGACGCCTCTGTTTACAAGAACCTCGTTTACAGTACAAGATCAACATCGCATAAAGTGAAAAATGGATAAAGAAGTTGTGGTATTTACTTACAAAGCAATATCACTCAGCAACGAAATCTATGTCATCAGGCCCGTAGCAGCATAATGAGTGGATTCAGGTATGATGATTCTAACTGAAATAAGTCACACAGAAAAAGAAACATCATAAGATATCAGTAATACACGGAATGTAAACTTGGCTACACAGGAACTGAATTACAGAACAGAACAGGGTCTCAAATTTAGAAAAGCAACTTATGCTTGCTTAAGGGTAAAGGTGAGTTGGGGTGCTGCATAAAACCAGAGATTGAAATGAGCACAGATAAAGTTCCTTAAGCCAAATATGGAATAGACAAGAGCTACTCCTTGCTCAACAAAATGGACTCAACACCGCATATTAAACGCCTAAGAATGTACCTGACTAGTAAGTATCTTAAAACCTATGGATTGCTATGTCTCCGAAAGAGAATCAAGCATGTGTACAGGGGCATAAACGCAGCAGTGATAGGATTGGAGAGGTTCGGTGAGCAAATGAAGACCCTTTGAAGTCATATTGCATGGTACCCATTCCACGGGTTTCAACTACCCAGGTTTAAGGTATTCTTCCTTCAGCTAAAACATGCATGTGGAACCTAGAGTATGATCAACCATGTGATCGGGAGACGTGTTCAAATATGTCTCAGTTTTCGTACCCTGGTACTCGGGTGCAACATTCCAGACGCTTTACTAACACTCTCCCGACTTGGAGAGTCAGTCCCTTTAACCTCCTGTTTGGCCCAGTTTGAAATTTCTGCTGAAGATGAACAGGAATAGCGAGAACCAATGAGAGACCAACTGGAGGTTTCTGGACGGGCAAATTTTACTCTCATTTCCCACCAGGAAGAGGAATTAACCAAAGGCTCAACGTGCCGTGCCGGAACCAGATTAGGGCCTGAAGCCATCCTGCGGTGTTGCGGCCAGGTCACAAGAAAGCGAGTTGAAGAAAGGAGCTCAAGGGCAGTGTAATTCACAAACCTGCAGAGTTATAAATGACAGCTATCGTCCAAAAATATACTGAAGTAAGGCTGCCAAGAGGACTTGAAAGCGGGGCAGAATTGCAGGAAACTGATTTCAGGAGGTAGACTGGAATTGCATTGAAAGCATAGGAAAAGAGGCAGAACGTCCACAATGATGCACTTGGCCAAAAAGGGCGTATGCGTTTTTTCCTGAATACATTCAGGAAAAAACGCATACGGCCTTTTTAGCCAACCAAGCAAACTTGCAAATGAAATCTACACTACAATGAAGTCTCACTTCCCCCCGGTCAAAACTGCCATCTGAGAAACGTGTAAAATCCAGAAAGGCAGGACAGGCCATGGAGAACTGGGAGCCTTGTTATGCTGATGGGCGGGATGTAAATTGCCAACAGACACTCGGGAGAAGTGTATGGTGTTTCCTGAAACATCTAAAAAACAAAGCAACAGAGCCTAGGGCACTTCCACTTATGGTCCTATAGCTTAGGGAAATTAAAATCAAAAAGACACAGCCACCCCAAAGTTTGGGACACCTCTGTTTACAAGAACCTCGTTTACCGTACAAGTTCAATATCACAGAAAGTGAAAAATGGATAAAGGACTTGTGGTACTTACGTACAATGCAGTATCACTCAGCAATGAAATCTATGTCATCAGGCCCATAGCAGCATAATGAGTGGATTCAGGTACGATGATTCTAACTGAAATAAGTCACACAGAAAAAGAAACATCATAAGATATCACTAATACACGGAATGTAAACTTGGCTACACAGGAACTGAATTCCAAAACAGAACAGGGTCTCAAATTTAGAAAACCAACTTATGCTTGCTTAAGGGGAAAGGTGAGTTGGGGTGCTGCATAAAACCAGACATTGAAGTGAGCACAGATAAAGTTCCTTAAGCCAAATATGGAATAGACAAGAGCTACTCCTTGCTCAATGAAATGGACTCAACACCAAATATTAAACGCCTAAGAATGTACCTGACTAGTAAGTATCTTAAAACCTATGGATTGCTATGTCTCCAAAAGAGAATCAAGCATGTGTACAGGGGCATAAACGCAGCAGTGATAGGATTGGAGAGGTTCGGCGAGCAAATGAAGACCCTTTGAAGTCATATTTCATGGTACCCATTACACGGGTCTCAACTCTCCAGGTTTAAGGTATTCTTCCTTCAGCTAAAACATGCATGTGGAACCCAGAGTAGGATCAACCGTGTGAACGGGAGACGTGTTCAAATATGTCTCAGTTTTCCTGCCCTGGTACTCGGGTGCAACATTCCAGACGCTTTACTAACACTCTCCCCACTTGGAGAGTCAGCGCCTTTAACCTCCTGTTTGGCCCAGTTTGCAATTTCTGCGGAAGATGAACAGGAATAGGGAGAACCAATGAGAGACTAGCTGGAGGTGTCTGGACGGGCAAATTTAACTCTCATTTCCCACCAGGAAGAGGAAATAACCAAAGGCTCAGCGTGCCGTACCGGAAGCAGATTAGGGCCTGAAGCCATCCTGCGGTGTTGCGGCCAGGTCACAAGAAAGCGAGTTGAAGAAAGGAGCTCAGGGGCACTGTAATTCACAAACCTGCAGAGTTATAAATGACAGCTATCGTCCAAAAATATACTGAAGTAAGGCTGCCAAGAGGACTTGAAAGCGGGGCAGAATTGCAGGAAACCGATTTCAGGAGGTAGACTGGAATTGCATTGAAAGCATAGGAAAAGAGGCAGAACGTCCACAATGATACACTTGGCCAAAAATGGCGTATGCGTTTTTTCCTGAATATATTCAGGAAAAAACGCATATGCCCTTTTTGGCCAACCAAGCAAGCTTGCAAAGGAAATCTGCACTACAATGAAGTCTCACTTCCCCCCGGTCAAAAGGGCCATCTGAAAAAAGTGTAAAATCCAGAAAGGCAGGACAGGCCATGGAGAACTGGGAGCCTTGTTATGCTGATGGGCGGGATGTAAATTGCCAACAGACACTCGGGAGAAGTGTATGGTGTTTCCTGAAACATCTAAAAAACAAAGCAACAGAGCCTAGGGCACTTCCACTTATGGTCCTATAGCTTAGGGAAATTAAAATCAAAAAGACACAGCCACCCCAAAGTTTGGGACGCCTCTGTTTACAAGAACCTCGTTTACCGTACAAGTTCAATATCACAGAAAGTGAAAAATGGATAAAGAACTTGTGGTACTTACGTACAATGCAGTATCACTCAGCAATGAAATCTATGTCATCAGGCCCGTAGCAGCATAATGAGTGGATTCAGGTACGATGATTCTAACTGAAATAAGTCACACAGAAAAAGAAACATCATAAGATATCAGTAATACACGGAATGTAAACTTGGCTACACAGGAACTGAATTCCAAAACAGAACAGGGTCTCAAATTTAGAAAACCAACTTATGCTTGCTTAAGGGGAAAGGTGAGTTGGGGTGTTGCATAAAACCAGACATTGAAATGAGCACAGATAAAGTTCCTTAAGCCAAATATGGAATAGACAAGAGCTACTCCTTGCTCAATGAAATGGACTCAACACCGCATATTAAACGCCTAAGAATGTACCTGACTAGTAAGTATCTTAAAACCTATGGATTGCTATGTCTCCAAAAGAGAATCAAGCGTGTGTACAGAGGCATAAACGCAGCAGTGATAGGATTGGAGAGGTTCGGTGAGCAAATGAAGACCCTTTGAAGTCATATTGCATGGTACCCATTCCACGGGTCTCAACTCTCCAGGTTTAAGGTATTCTTCCTTCAGCTAAAACATGCATGTGGAACCCAGAGTATGATCAACCATGTGAACGGGAGACGTGTTCAAATATGTCTCAGTTTTCCTCCCCTGGTACTCGGGTGCAACATTCCAGATGCTTTACTAACACTCTCCCCACTTGGAGAGTCAGCGCCTTTAACCTCCTGTTTGGCCCAGTTTGCAATTTCTGCGGAAGATGAACAGGAATAGCGAGAACCAATGAGAGACTCGCTGGAGGTGTCTGGACGGGCAAATTTAACTCTCATTTCCCACCAGGAAGAGGAAATAACCAAAGGCTCAGTGTGCCATGCCGGAACCACATTAGGGCCTAAAGCCATCCTGCGGTGTTGCGGCCAGGTCACAAGAAAGCGAGTTGAAGAAAGGAGCTCAGGGGCACTGTAATTCACAAACCTGCAGAGTTATAAATGACAGCTATTGTCCAAAAATATACTGAAGTAAGGCTGCCAAGAGGACTTGAAAGCGGGGCAGAATTGCAGGAAACCGATTTCAGGAGGTAGACTGGAATTGCATTGAAAGCATAGGAAAAGAGGCAGAACGTCCACAATGATGCACTTGGCCAAAAAGGGCGTATGCGTTTTTTCCTGAATATATTCAGGAAAAAACGCATACGCCCTTTTTGGCCAACCAAGCAAGCTTGCAAAGGAAATCTGCACTACAATGAAGTCTCACTTCCCCCCGGTCAAAAGGGCCATCTGAAAAAAGTGTAAAATCCAGAAAGGCAGGACAGGCCATGGAGAACTGTGAGCCTTGTTATGCTGATGGGCGGGATGTAAATTGCCAACAGACACTCGGGAGAAGTGTATGGTGTTTCCTGAAACATCTAAAAAACAAAGCAACAGAGCCTAGGGCACTTCCACTTATGGTCCTATAGCTTAGGGAAATTAAAATCAAAAAGACACAGCCACCCCAAAGTTTGGGACGCCTCTGTTTACAAGAACCTCGTTTACAGTACAAGATCAACATCGCATAAAGTGAAAAATGGATAAAGAAGTTGTGGTATTTACTTACAAAGCAATATCACTCAGCAACGAAATCTATGTCATCAGGCCCGTAGCAGCATAATGAGTGGATTCAGGTATGATGATTCTAACTGAAATAAGTCACACAGAAAAAGAAACATCATAAGATATCAGTAATACACGGAATGTAAACTTGGCTACACAGGAACTGAATTACAGAACAGAACAGGGTCTCAAATTTAGAAAAGCAACTTATGCTTGCTTAAGGGTAAAGGTGAGTTGGGGTGCTGCATAAAACCAGAGATTGAAATGAGCACAGATAAAGTTCCTTAAGCCAAATATGGAATAGACAAGAGCTACTCCTTGCTCAACAAAATGGACTCAACACCGCATATTAAACGCCTAAGAATGTACCTGACTAGTAAGTATCTTAAAACCTATGGATTGCTATGTCTCCGAAAGAGAATCAAGCATGTGTACAGGGGCATAAACGCAGCAGTGATAGGATTGGAGAGGTTCGGTGAGCAAATGAAGACCCTTTGAAGTCATATTGCATGGTACCCATTCCACGGGTTTCAACTACCCAGGTTTAAGGTATTCTTCCTTCAGCTAAAACATGCATGTGGAACCTAGAGTATGATCAACCATGTGATCGGGAGACGTGTTCAAATATGTCTCAGTTTTCGTACCATGGTACTCGGGTGCAACATTCCAGACGCTTTACTAACACCCTCCCGACTTGGAGAGTCAGTCCCTTTAACCTCCTGTTTGGCCCAGTTTGCAATTTCTGCGGAAGATGAACAGGAATAGCGAGAACCAATGAGAGACTAGCTGGAGGTGTCTGGACGGGCAAATTTAACTCTCATTTCCCACCAGGAAGAGGAAATAACCAAAGGCTCAGCGTGCCGTGCCGGAACCAGAATAGGGCCTGAAGCCATCCTGCGATGTTGCGGCCAGGTCACAAGAAAGCGAGTTGAAGAAAGGAGCTCAGGGGCACTGTAATTCACAAACCTGCAGAGTTATAAATGACAGCTATCGTCCAAAAATATACTGAAGTAAGGCTGCCAAGAGGACTTGAAAGTGGGGCAGAATTGCAGGAAACCGATTTCAGGAGGTAGACTGGAATTGCATTGAAAGCATAGGAAACGAGGCAGAACGTCCACAATGATGCACTTGGCCAAAAAGGGCGTATGCGTTTTTTCCTGAATATATTCAGGAAAAAACGCATACGCCCTTTTTGGCCAACCAAGCAAGCTTGCAAAGGAAATCTGCACTACAATGAAGTCTCACTTCCCCCCGGTCAAAAGGGCCATCTGAAAAAAGTGTAAAATCCAGAAAGGCAGGACAGGCCATGGAGAACTGGGAGCCTTGTTATGCTGATGGGCGGGATGTAAATTGCCAACAGACACTCGGGAGAAGTGTATGGTGTTTCCTGAAACATCTAAAACACAAAGCAACAGAGCCTAGGGCACTTCCACTTATGGTCCTATAGCTTAGGGAAATTAAAATCAAAAAGACACAGCCACCCCAAAGTTTGGGACGCCTCTGTTTACAAGAACCTCGTTTACCGTACAAGTTCAATATCACAGAAAGTGAAAAATGGATAAAGAACTTGTGGTACTTACGTACAATGCAGTATCACTCAGCAATGAAATCTATGTCATCAGGCCCGTAGCAGCATAATGAGTGGATTCAGGTACGATGATTCTAACTGAAATAAGTCACACAGAAAAAGAAACATCATAAGATATCAGTAATACACGGAATGTAAACTTGGCTACACAGGAACTGAATTACAGAACAGAACAGGGTCTCAAATTTAGAAAACCAACTTATGCTTGCTTAAGGGGAAAGGTGAGTTGGGGTGCTGCATAAAACCAGAGATTGAAATGAGCACAGATAAAGTTCCTTAAGCCAAATATGGAATAGACAAGAGCTACTCCTTGCTCAACGAAATGGACTCAACACCCCATATTAAACGCCTAAGAATGTACCTGACTAGTAAGTATCTTAAAACCTATGGATTGCTATGTCTCCAAAAGAGAATCAAGCGTGTGTACAGAGGCATAAACGCAGCAGTGATAGGATTGGAGAGGTTCGGTGAGCAAATGAAGACCCTTTGAAGTCATATTGCATGGTACCCATTCCACGGGTCTCAACTCTCCAGGTTTAAGGTATTCTTCCTTCAGCTAAAACATGCATGTGGAACCCAGAGTATGATCAACCATGTGAACGGGAGACGTGTTCAAATATGTCTCAGTTTTCCTCCCCTGGTACTCGGGTGCAACATTCCAGATGCTTTACTAACACTCTCCCCATTTGGAGAGTCAGCGCCTTTAACCTCCTGTTTGGCCCAGTTTGCAATTTCTGCGGAAGATGAACAGGAATAGCGAGAACCAATGAGAGACTAGCTCGAGGTGTCTGGACGGGCAAATTTAACTCTCATTTCCCACCAGGAAGAGGAAATAACCAAAGGCTCAGCGTGCCGTGCCGGAACCAGATTAGGGCCTGAAGCCATCCTGCGGTGTTGCGGCCAGGTCACAAGAAAGCGAGTTGAAGAAAGGAGCTCAGGGGCACTGTAATTCACAAACCTGCAGAGTTATAAATGACAGCTATCGTCCAAAAATATACTGAAGTAAGGCTGCCAAGAGGACTTGAAAGCGGGGCAGAATTGCAGGAAACCGATTTCAGGAGGTAGACTGGAATTGCATTGAAAGCATAGGAAACGAGGCAGAACGTCCACAATGATGCACTTGGCCAAAAAGGGCGTATGCGTTTTTTCCTGAATATATTCAGGAAAAAACGCATACGCCCTTTTTGGCCAACCAAGCAAGCTTGCAAAGGAAATCTGCACTACAATGAAGTCTCACTTCCCCCCGGTCAAAAGGGACATCTGAAAAAAGTGTAAAATCCAGAAAGGCAGGACAGGCCATGGAGAACTGGGAGCCTTGTTATGCTGATGGGCGGGATGTATATTGCCAACAGACACTCGGGAGAAGTGTATGGTGTTTCCTGAAACATCTAAAAAACAAAGCAACAGAGCCTAGGGCACTTCCACTTATGGTCCTATAGCTTAGGGAAATTAAAATCAAAAAGACACAGCCACCCCAAAGTTTGGGACGCCTCTCTTTACAAGAACCTCGTTTACAGTACAAGTTCAACATCGCAGAAAGTGAAAAATGGATAAAGAAGTTGTGGTATTTACTTACAAAGCAATATCACTCAGCAATGAAATCTATGTCATCAGGCCCTTAGCAGCACAATGAGTGGATTCAGGTATGATGATTCTAACTGAAATAAGTCACACAGAAAAAGAAACATCATAAGATATCAGTAATACACGGAATGTAAACTTGGCTACACAGGAACTGAATTACAGAACAGAACAGGGTCTCAAATTTAGAAAACCAACTTATGCTTGCTTAAGGGGAAAGGTGAGTTGGGGTGCTGCATAAAACCAGAGATTGAAATGAGCACAGATAAAGTTCCTTAAGCCAAATATGGAATAGACAAGAGCTACTCCTTGCTCAACGAAATGGACTCAACACCCCATATTAAACGCCTAAGAATGTACCTGACTAGTAAGTATCTTAAAACCTATGGATTGCTATGTCTCCAAAAGAGAATCAAGCATGTGTACAGGGGCATAAACGCAGCAGTGATAGGATTGGAGAGGTTTGGTGGCAAATGAAGACCCTTTGAAGACATATTGCATGGTACCCATTCCACGGGTCTCAACTCTCCAGGTTTAAGGTATTCTTCCTTCAGCTAAAACATGCATGTGGAACCCAGAGTATGATCAACCGTGTGATCGAGAGACGTGTTCAAATATGTCTCAGTTTCGGTCCCCTGGTACTCGGGTGCAACATTCCAGACGCTTTACTAACACTCTCCCGACGTGGAGAGTCAGTGCCTTTAACCTCCTGTTTGGCCCAGTTTGCAATTTCTGCGGAAGATGAACAGGAATAGCGAGAACCAATGAGAGACTAGCTGGAGGTGTCTGGACGGGCAAATTTAACTCTCATTTCCCACGAGGAAGAGGAATTAACCAAAGGCTCAGCATGCCGTGCCGGAACCAGATTAGGGCCTGAAGCCATCCTGCAGTGTTGCGGTCAGCTCAAAAGAAAGCGAGTTGAAGAAAGGAGCTCAGGGGCACTGTAATTCACAAACCTGCAGAGTTATAAATGACAGCTATCGTCCAAAAATATACTGAAGTAAGGCTGCCAAGAGGACTTGAAAGCGGGGCAGAATTGCAGGAAACCGATTTCAGGAGGTAGACTGGAATTGCATTGAAAGCATAGGAAAAGAGGCAGAACGTCCACAATGATGCACTTGGCCAAAAAGGGCGTATGCGTTTTTTCCTGAATATATTCAGGAAAAAACGCATACGCCCTTTTTGGCCAACCAAGCAAGCTTGCAAAGGAAATCTGCACTACAATGAAGTCTCACTTCCCCCCGGTCAAAAGGGCCATCTGAAAAAAGTGTAAAATCCAGAAAGGCAGGACAGGCCATGGAGAACTGGGAGCCTTGTTATGCTGATGGGTGGGATGTAAATTGCCAACAGACACTTGGGAGATGTGTATGGTGTTTCCTGAAACATCTAAAAAACAAAGCAACAGAGCCTAGGGCACTTCCACTTATGCTCCTATAGCTTAGGGAAATTAAAATCAAAAAGACACAGCCACCCAAAAGTTTGGGACGCCTCTGTTTACAAGAACCTCGTTTACAGTACAAGTTCAACATCGCACAAAGTGAAAAATGGATAAAAAAGTTGTGGTATTTACTTACAAAGCAATATCACTCAGCAATGAAATCTATGTCATCAGGCCCTTAGCAGCACAATGAGTGGATTCAGGTACGATGATTCTAACTGAAATAAGTCACACAGAAAAAGAAACATCATAAGATATCACTAATACACGGAATGTAAACTTGGCTACACAGGAACTGAATTACAGAACAGAACAGGGTCTCAAATTTAGAAAACCAACTTATGCTTGCTTAAGGGGAAAGGTGAGTTGGGGTGCTGCATAAAACCAGAGATTGAAATGAGCACAGATAAAGTTCCTTAAGCCAAATATGGAATAGACAAGAGCTACTCCTTGCTCAACGAAATGGACTCAACACCCCATATTAAACGCCTAAGAATGTACCTGACTAGTAAGTATCTTAAAACCTATGGATTGCTATGTCTCCAAAAGAGAATCAAGCATGTGTACAGGGGCATAAACGCAGCAGTGATAGGATTGGAGAGGTTCGGTGAGCAAATGAAGACCCTTTGAAGTCATATTTCATGGTACCCATTCCACGGGTCTCAACTATCCAGGTTTAAGGTATTCTTCCTTCAGCTAAAACATGCATGTGGAACCCAGAGTATGATCAACCGTGTGAACGGGAGACGTGTTCAAATATGTCTCAGTTTTCCTCCCCTGGTACTCGGGTGCAACATTCCAGACGCTTTACTAACACTCTCCCCACTTGGAGAGTCAGTGCCTTTAACCTCCTGTTTGGCCCAGTTTGCAATTTCTGCGGAAGATGAACAGGAATAGGGAGAACCAATGAGAGACTAGCTGGAGGTGTCTGGACGGGCAAATTTAACTCTCATTTCCCACGAGGAATAGGAATTAACCAAAGGCTCAGCGTGCCGTGCCGGAACCAGATTAGGGCCTGAAGCCATCCTGCGGTGTTGCGGCCAGGTCACAAGAAAGCGAGTTGAAGAAAGGAGCTCAGGGGCACTGTAATTCACAAACCTGCAGAGTTATAAATGACAGCTATCGTCCAAAAATATACTGAAGTAAGGCTGCCAAGAGGACTTGAAAGCGGGGCAGAATTGCAGGAAACCGATTTCAGGAGGTAGACTGGAATTGCATTGAAAGCATAGGAAACGAGGCAGAACGTCCACAATGATGCACTTGGCCAAAAAGGGCGTATGCGTTTTTTCCTGAATATATTCAGGAAAAAACGCATACGCCCTTTTTGGCCAACCAAGCAAGCTTGCAAAGGAAATCTGCACTACAATGAAGTCTCACTTCCCCCCGGTCAAAAGGGCCATCTGAAAAAAGTGTAAAATCCAGAAAGGCAGGACAGGCCATGGAGAACTGGGAGCCTTGTTATGCTGATGGGCGGGATGTAAATTGCCAACAGACACTTGGGAGATGTGTATGGTGTTTCCTGAAACATCTAAAAAACAAAGCAACAGAGCCTAGGGCACTTCCACTTATGCTCCTATAGCTTAGGGAAATTAAAATCAAAAAGACACAGCCACCCAAAAGTTTGGGACGCCTCTGTTTACAAGAACCTCGTTTACAGTACAAGTTCAACATCGCACAAAGTGAAAAATGGATAAAAAAGTTGTGGTATTTACTTACAAAGCAATATTACTCAGCAATGAAATCTATGTCATCAGGCCCTTAGCAGCACAATGAGTGGATTCAGGTACGATGATTCTAACTGAAATAAGTCACACAGAAAAAGAAACATCATAAGATATCACTAATACACGGAATGTAAACTTGGCTACACAGGAACTGAATTACAGAACAGAACAGGGTCTCAAATTTAGAAAACCAACTTATGCTTGCTTAAGGGGAAAGGTGAGTTGGGGTGCTGCATAAAACCAGAGATTGAAATGAGCACAGATAAAGTTCCTTAAGCCAAATATGGAATAGACAAGAGCTACTCCTTGCTCAACGAAATGGACTCAACACCCCATATTAAACGCCTAAGAATGTACCTGACTAGTAAGTATCTTAAAACCTATGGATTGCTATGTCTCCAAAAGAGAATCAAGCATGTGTACAGGGGCATAAACGCAGCAGTGATAGGATTGGAGAGGTTCGGTGAGCAAATGAAGACCCTTTGAAGTCATATTTCATGGTACCCATTCCACGGGTCTCAACTATCCAGGTTTAAGGTATTCTTCCTTCAGCTAAAACATGCATGTGGAACCCAGAGTATGATCAACCGTGTGAACGGGAGACGTGTTCAAATATGTCTCAGTTTTCCTCCCCTGGTACTCGGGTGCAACATTCCAGACGCTTTACTAACACTCTCCCCATTTGGAGAGTCAGTGCCTTTAACCTCCTGTTTGGCCCAGTTTGCAATTTCTGCGGAAGATGAACAGGAATAGGGAGAACCAATGAGAGACTAGCTGGAGGTGTCTGGACGGGCAAATTTAACTCTCATTTCCCACCAGGAAGAGGAATTAACCAAAGGCTCAGCGTGCCGTGCCGGAACCAGATTAGGGCCTGAAGCCATCCTGCGGTGTTGCGGCCAGGTCACAAGAAAGCGAGTTGAAGAAAGGAGCTCAGGGGCACTGTAATTCACAAACCTGCAGAGTTATAAATGACAGCTATCGTCCAAAAATATACTGAAGTAAGGCTGCCAAGAGGACTTGAAAGCGGGGCAGAATTGCAGGAAACCGATTTCAGGAGGTAGACTGGAATTGCATTGAAAGCATAGGAAACGAGGCAGAACGTCCACAATGATGCACTTGGCCAAAAAGGGCGTATGCGTTTTTTCCTGAATATATTCAGGAAAAAACGCATACGCCCTTTTTGGCCAACCAAGCAAGCTTGCAAAGGAAATCTGCACTACAATGAAGTCTCACTTCCCCCCGGTCAAAAGGGCCATCTGAAGAAAGTGTAAAATCCAGAAAGGCAGGACAGGCCATGGAGAACTGGGAGCCTTGTTATGCTGATGGGTGGGATGTAAATTGCCAACAGACACTTGGGAGATGTGTATGGTGTTTCCTGAAACATCTAAAAAACAAAGCAACAGAGCCTAGGGCACTTCCACTTATGGTCCTATAGCTTAGGGAAATTAAAATCAAAAAGACACAGCCACCCAAAAGTTTGGGACGCCTCTGTTTACAAGAACCTCGTTTACAGTACAAGTTCAACATCGCACAAAGTGAGAAATGGATAAAAAAGTTGTGGTATTTACTTACAAAGCAATATCACTCAGCAATGAAATCTATGTCATCAGGCCCTTAGCAGCACAATGAGTGGATTCAGGTACGATGATTCTAACTGAAATAAGTCACACAGAAAAAGAAACATCATAAGATATCAGTAATACACGGAATGTAAACTTGGCTACACAGGAACTGAATTACAGAACAGAACAGGGTCTCAAATTTAGAAAACCAACTTATGCTTGCTTAAGGGGAAAGGTGAGTTGGGGTGCTGCATAAAACCAGAGATTGAAATGAGCACAGATAAAGTTCCTTAAGCCAAATATGGAATAGACAAGAGCTACTCCTTGCTCAACGAAATGGACTCAACACCCCATATTAAACGCCTAAGAATGTACCTGACTAGTAAGTATCTTAAAACCTATGGATTGCTATGTCTCCAAAAGAGAATCAAGCATGTGTACAGGGCCATAAACGCAGCAGTGATAGGATTGGAGAGGTTTGGTGAGCAAATGAAGACCCTTTGAAGTCATATTGCATGGTACCCATTCCACGGGTTTCAACTACCCAGGTTTAAGGTATTCTTCCTTCAGCTAAAACATGCATGTGGAACCTAGAGTATGATCAACCATGTGAACGGGAGACGTGTTCAAATATGTCTCAGTTTTCTTCCCCTGGTACTCGGGTGCAATATTCCAGACGCTTTACTAACACTCTCCCCACTTGGAGAGTCAGCACCTTTAACCTCCTGTTTGGCCCAGTTTGCAATTTCTGCGGAAGATGAACAGGAATAGGGAGAACCAATGAGAGATTAGCTGCAGGTGTCTGGACGGGCAAATTTAACTCTCATTTCCCACCAGGAAGAGGAAATAACCAAAGGCTCAGCGTGCCGTGCCGGAAGCAGATTAGGGCCTGAAGCCATCCTGCGGTGTTGCGGCCAGCTCAAAAGAAAGCGAGTTGAAGAAAGGAGCTCAGGGGCACTGTAATTCACAAACCTGCAGAGTTATAAATGACAGCTATCGTCCAAAAATATACTGAAGTAAGGCTGCCAAGAGGACTTGAAAGCGGGGCAGAATTGCAGGAAACCAATTTCAGGAGGTAGACTGGAATTGCATTGAAAGCATAGGAAAAGAGGCAGAACGTCCACAATGATGCACTTGGCCAAAAAGGGCGTATGCGTTTTTTCCTGAATATATTCAGGAAAAAACGCATACGCCCTTTTTGGCCAACCAAGCAAGCTTGCAAAGGAAATCTGCACTAAAATGAAGTCTCACTTCCCCCCGTTCTAAAGGGCCATCTGAAAAAAGTGTAAAATCCAGAAAGGCAGGACAGGCCATGGAGAACTGGGAGCCTTGTTATGCTGATGGGCGGGATGTAAATTGCCAACAGACACTTGGGAGAAGTGTATGGTGTTTCCTGAAACATCTAAAAAACAAAGCAACAGAGCCTAGGGCACTTCCACTTATGGTCCTATAGCTTAGGGAAATTAAAATCAAAAAGACACAGCCACCCCAAAGTTTGGGACGCCTCTGTTTACAAGAACCTCGTTTACCGTACAAGTTCAATATCACAGAAAGTGAAAAATGGATAAAGAACTTGTGGTACTTACGTACAATGCAGTATCACTCAGCAATGAAATCTATGTCATCAGGCCCGTAGCAGCATAATGAGTGGATTCAGGTACGATGATTCTAACTGAAATAAGTCACACAGAAAAAGAAACATCATAAGATATCAGTAATACACGGAATGTAAACTTGGCTACACAGGAACTGAATTTCAAAACAGAACAGGGTCTCAAATTTAGAAAACCAACTTATGCTTGCTTAAGGGGAAAGGTGAGTTGGGGTGCTGCATAAAACCAGAGATTGAAATGAGCACAGATAAAGTTCCTTAAGCCAAATATGGAATAGCCAAGAGCTACTCCTTGCTCAACGAAATGGACTCAACACCCCATATTAAACGCCTAAGAATGTACCTGACTAGTAAGTATCTTAAAACCTATGGATTGCTATGTCTCCAAAAGAGAATCAAGCGTGTGTACAGGGGCATAAACGCAGCAGTGATAGGATTGGAGAGGTACGGTGAGCAAATGAAGACCCTTTGAAGTCATATTTCATGGTACCCATTCCACGGGTCTCAACTCTCCAGGTTTAAGGTATTCTTCCTTCAGCTAAAACATGCATGTGGAACCCAGAGTATGATCAACCGTGTGAACGGGAGACGTGTTCAAATATGTCTCAGTTTTCCTCCCCTGGTACTCGGGTGCAACATTCCAGACGCTTTACTAACACTCTCCCCACTTGGAGAGTCAGTGCCTTTAACCTCCTGTTTGGCCCAGTTTGCAATTTCTGCGGAAGATGAACAGGAATAGGGAGAACCAATGAGAGACTAGCTGGAGGTGTCTGGACGGGCAAATTTAACTCTCATTTCCCACGAGGAAGAGGAATTAACCAAAGGCTCAGCGTGCCGTGCCGGAACCAGATTAGGGCCTGAAGCCATCCTGCGGTGTTGCGGCCAGGTCACAAGAAAGCGAGTTGAAGAAAGGAGCTCAGGGGCACTGTAATTCACAAACCTGCAGAGTTATAAATGACAGCTATCGTCCAAAAATATACTGAAGTAAGGCTGCCAAGAGGACTTGAAAGCGGGGCAGAATTGCAGGAAACCGATTTCAGGAGGTAGACTGGAATTGCATTGAAAGCATAGGAAACGAGGCAGAACGTCCACAATGATGCACTTGGCCAAAAAGGGCGTATGCGTTTTTTCCTGAATATATTCAGGAAAAAACGCATACGCCCTTTTTGGCCAACCAAGCAAGCTTGCAAAGGAAATCTGCACTACAATGAAGTCTCACTTCCCCCCGGTCAAAAGGGCCATCTGAAAAAAGTGTAAAATCCAGAAAGGCAGGACAGGCCATGGAGAACTGGGAGCCTTGTTATGCTGATGGGCGGGATGTAAATTGCCAACAGACACTTGGGAGATGTGTATGGTGTTTCCTGAAACATCTAAAAAACAAAGCAACAGAGCCTAGGGCACTTCCACTTATGCTCCTATAGCTTAGGGAAATTAAAATCAAAAAGACACAGCCACCCAAAAGTTTGGGACGCCTCTGTTTACAAGAACCTCGTTTACAGTACAAGTTCAACATCGCACAAAGTGAAAAATGGATAAAGAAGTTGTGGTATTTACTTACAAAGCAATATTACTCAGCAATGAAATCTATGTCATCAGGCCCTTAGCAGCACAATGAGTGGATTCAGGTACGATGATTCTAACTGAAATAAGTCACACAGAAAAAGAAACATCATAAGATATCACTAATACACGGAATGTAAACTTGGCTACACAGGAACTGAATTACAGAACAGAACAGGGTCTCAAATTTAGAAAACCAACTTATGCTTGCTTAAGGGGAAAGGTGAGTTGGGGTGCTGCATAAAACCAGAGATTGAAATGAGCACAGATAAAGTTCCTTAAGCCAAATATGGAATAGACAAGAGCTACTCCTTGCTCAACGAAATGGACTCAACACCCCATATTAAACGCCTAAGAATGTACCTGACTAGTAAGTATCTTAAAACCTATGGATTGCTATGTCTCCAAAAGAGAATCAAGCATGTGTACAGGGGCATAAACGCAGCAGTGATAGGATTGGAGAGGTTCGGTGAGCAAATGAAGACCCTTTGAAGTCATATTTCATGGTACCCATTCCACGGGTCTCAACTATCCAGGTTTAAGGTATTCTTCCTTCAGCTAAAACATGCATGTGGAACCCAGAGTATGATCAACCGTGTGAACGGGAGACGTGTTCAAATATGTCTCAGTTTTCCTCCCCTGGTACTCGGGTGCAACATTCCAGACGCTTTACTAACACTCTCCCCACTTGGAGAGTCAGTGCCTTTAACCTCCTGTTTGGCCCAGTTTGCAATTTCTGCGGAAGATGAACAGGAATAGGGAGAACCAATGAGAGACTAGCTGGAGGTGTCTGGACGGGCAAATTTAACTCTCATTTCCCACGAGGAAGAGGAATTAACCAAAGGCTCAGCGTGCCGTGCCGGAACCAGATTAGGGCCTGAAGCCATCCTGCGGTGTTGCGGCCAGGTCACAAGAAAGCGAGTTGAAGAAAGGAGCTCAGGGGCACTGTAATTCACAAACCTGCAGAGTTATAAATGACAGCTATCGTCCAAAAATATACTGAAGTAAGGCTGCCAAGAGGACTTGAAAGCGGGGCAGAATTGCAGGAAACCGATTTCAGGAGGTAGACTGGAATTGCATTGAAAGCATAGGAAACGAGGCAGAACGTCCACAATGATGCACTTGGCCAAAAAGGGCGTATGCGTTTTTTCCTGAATATATTCAGGAAAAAACGCATACGCACTTTTTGGCCAACCAAGCAAGCTTGCAAAGGAAATCTGCACTACAATGAAGTCTCACTTCCCCCCGGTCAAAAGGGCCATCTGAAAAAAGTGTAAAATCCAGAAAGGCAGGACAGGCCATGGAGAACTGGGAGCCTTGTTATGCTGATGGGTGGGATGTAAATTGCCAACAGACACTTGGGAGATGTGTATGGTGTTTCCTGAGACATCTAAAAAACAAAGCAACAGAGCCTAGGGCACTTCCACTTATGCTCCTATAGCTTAGGGAAATTAAAATCAAAAAGACACAGCCACCCAAAAGTTTGGGACGCCTCTGTTTACAAGAACCTCGTTTACAGTACAAGTTCAACATCGCACAAAGTGAAAAATGGATAAAAAAGTTGTGGTATTTACTTACAAAGCAATATCACTCAGCAATGAAATCTATGTCATCAGGCCCTTAGCAGCACAATGAGTGGATTCAGGTACGATGATTCTAACTGAAATAAGTCACACAGAAAAAGAAACATCATAAGATATCAGTAATACACGGAATGTAAACTTGGCTACACAGGAACTGAATTACAGAACAGAACAGGGTCTCAAATTTAGAAAACCAACTTATGCTTGCTTAAGGGGAAAGGTGAGTTGGGGTGCTGCATAAAACCAGAGATTGAAATGAGCACAGATAAAGTTCCTTAAGCCAAATATGGAATAGACAAGAGCTACTCCTTGCTCAACGAAATGGACTCAACACCCCATATTAAACGCCTAAGAATGTACCTGACTAGTAAGTATCTTAAAACCTATGGATTGCTATGTCTCCAAAAGAGAATCAAGCATGTGTACAGGGCCATAAACGCAGCAGTGATAGGATTGGAGAGGTTTGGTGAGCAAATGAAGACCCTTTGAAGTCATATTGCATGGTACCCATTCCACGGGTTTCAACTACCCAGGTTTAAGGTATTCTTCCTTCAGCTAAAACATGCATGTGGAACCTAGAGTATGATCAACCATGTGAACGGGAGACGTGTTCAAATATGTCTCAGTTTTCTTCCCCTGGTACTCGGGTGCAATATTCCAGACGCTTTACTAACACTCTCCCCACTTGGAGAGTCAGCACCTTTAACCTCCTGTTTGGCCCAGTTTGCAATTTCTGCGGAAGATGAACAGGAATAGGGAGAACCAATGAGAGATTAGCTGCAGGTGTCTGGACGGGCAAATTTAACTCTCATTTCCCACCAGGAAGAGGAAATAACCAAAGGCTCAGCGTGCCGTGCCGGAACCAGATTAGGGCCTGAAGCCATCCTGCGGTGTTGCGGCCAGCTCAAAAGAAAGCGAGTTGAAGAAAGGAGCTCAGGGGCACTGTAATTCACAAACCTGCAGAGTTATAAATGACAGCTATCGTCCAAAAATATACTGAAGTAAGGCTGCCAAGAGGACTTGAAAGCGGGGCAGAATTGCAGGAAACCGATTTCAGGAGGTAGACTGGAATTGCATTGAAAGCATAGGAAAAGAGGCAGAACGTCCACAATGATGCACTTGGCCAAAAAGGGCGTATGCGTTTTTTCCTGAATATATTCAGGAAAAAACGCATACGCCCTTTTTGGCCAACCAAGTAAACTTGCTATGGAAATCTGCACTACAATGAAGTCTCACTTCCCCCTTGTCAAAAGGGCCATCTGAAAAAAGTGTAAAATCCAGAAAGGCAGGACAGGCCATGGAGAACTGGGAGCCTTGTTATGCTGATGGGCGGGATGTAAATTGCCAACAGACACTCGGGAGAAGTGTATGGTGTTTCCTGAAACATCTAAAAAACAAAGCAACAGAGCCTAGGGCACTTCCACTTATGGTCCTATAGCTTAGGGAAATTAAAATCAAAAAGACACAGCCACCCCAAAGTTTCGGACGCCTCTGTTTACAAGAACCTCGTTTACCATACAAGTTCAATATCACAGAAAGTGAAAAATGGATAAAGAACTTGTGGTACTTACGTACAATGCAGTATCACTCAGCAATGAAATCTATGTCATCAGGCCCGTAGCAGCATAATGAGTGGATTCAGGTACGATGATTCTAACTGAAATAAGTCACACAGAAAAAGAAACATCATAAGATATCACTAATACACCGAATGTACACTTGGCTACACAGGAACTGAATTCCAAAACAGAACAGGGTCTCAAATTTAGAAAACCAACTTATGCTTGCTTAAGGGGAAAGGTGAGTTGGGGTGCTGCATAAAACCAGACATTGAAATGAGCACAGATAAAGTTCCTTAAGCCAAATATGGAATAGACAAGAGCTACTCCTTGCTCAACGAAATGGACTCAACACCGCATATTAAACGCCTAAGAATGTACCTGACTAGTAAGTATCTTAAAACCTATGGATTGCTATGTCTCCAAAAGAGAATCAAGCATGTGTACAGGGGCATAAACGCAGCAGTGATAGGATTGGAGAGGTTCGGTGAGCAAATGAAGACCCTTTGAAGTCATATTGCATGGTACCCATTCCACGGGTCTCAACTCTCCAGGTTTAAGGTATTCTTCCTTCAGCTAAAACATGCATGTGGAACCCAGAGTATGATCAACCGTGTGAACGGGAGACGTGTTCAAATATGTCTCAGTTTTCGTACCCTGGTACTCGGGTGCAACATTCCAGACACTTTACTAACACCCTCCCGACTTGGAGAGTCAGTCCCTTTAACCTCCTGTTTGGCCCAGTTTGCAATTTCTGCGGAAGATGAACAGGAATAGCGAGAACCAATGAGAGAATAGCTGGAGGTGTCTGGACGGGCAAATTTAACTTTCATTTCCCACCAGGAAGAGGAATTAACCAAAGGCTCAGCGTGCCGTGCCGGAACCAGATTAGGGCCTGAAGCCATCCTGCAGTGTTGCGGCCAGCTCAAAAGAAAGCGAGTTGAAGAAAGGAGCTCAGGGGCACTGTAATTCACAAACCTGCAGAGTTATAAATGACAGCTATCGTCCAAAAATATACTGAAGTAAGGCTGCCAAGAGGACTTGAAAGCGGGGCAGAATTGCAGGAAACCGATTTCAGGAGGTAGACTGGAATTGCATTGAAAGCATAGGAAAAGAGGCAGAACGTCCACAATGATGCACTTGGCCAAAAAGGGCGTATGCGTTTTTTCCTGAATATATTCAGGAAAAAACGCATACGCCCGTTTTGGCCAACAAAGCAAGCTTGCAAAGGAAATCTGCACTACAATGAAGTCTCACTTCCCCCCGGTCAAAAGGGCCATCTGAAAAAAGTGTAAAATCCAGAAAGGCAGGACAGGCCATGGAGAACTGGGAGCCTTGTTATGCTGATGGGTGGGATGTAAATTGCCAACAGACACTCGGGAGAAGTGTATGGTGTTTCCTGAAACATCTAAAAAACAAAGCAACAGAGCCTAGGGCACTTCCACTTATGGTCCTATAGCTTAGGGAAATTAAAATCAAAAAGACACAGCCACCCCAAAGTTTGGGACGCCTCTGTTTACAAGAACCTCGTTTACCGTACAAGTTCAATATCACAGAAAGTGAAAAATGGATAAAGAACTTGTGGTACTTACGTACAATGCAGTATCACTCAGCAATGAAATCTATGTCATCAGGCCCGTAGCAGCATAATGAGTGCATTCAGGTACGATGATTCTAACTGAAATAAGTCACACAGAAAAAGAAACATCATAAGATATCAGTAATACACGGAATGTAAACTTAGCTACACAGGAACTGAATTCCAAAACAGAACAGGGTCTCAAATTTAGAAAACCAACTTATGCTTGCTTAAGGGGAAAGGTGAGTTGGGGTGCTGCATAAAACCAGAGATTGAAATGAGCACAGATAAAGTTCCTTAAGCCAAATATGGAATAGACAAGAGCTACTCCTTGCTCAACGAAATGGACTCAACACCCCATATTAAACGCCTAAGAATGTACCTGACTAGTAAGTATCTTAAAACCTATGGATTGCTATGTCTCCAAAAGAGAATCAAGCGTGTGTACAGGGGCATAAATGCAGCAGTGATAGGATTGGAGAGGTTCGGTGAGCAAATGAAGACCCTTTGAAGTCATATTGCATGGTACCCATTCCACGGGTCTCAACTCTCCAGGTTTAAGGTATTCTTCCTTCAGCTAAAACATGCATGTGGAACCCAGAGTATGATCAACCGTGTGAACGGGAGACGTGTTCAAATATGTCTCAGTTTTCCTCCCCTGGTACTCGGGTGCAACATTCCAGACGCTTTACTAACACTCTCCCCACTTGGAGAGTCAGCGCCTTTAACCTCCTGTTTGGCCCAGTTTGCAATTTCTGCGGAAGATGAACAGGAATAGGGAGAACCAATGAGAGACTAGCTGGAGGTGTCTGGACGGGCAAATTTAACTCTCATTTCCCACCAGGAAGAGGAATTAACCAAAGGCTCAGCGTGCCGTGGCGGAACCAGATTAGGGCCTGAAGCCATCCTGCGGTGTTGCGGCCAGCTCAAAAGAAAGCGAGTTGAAGAAAGGAGCTCTGGGGCACTGTAATTCACAAACCTGCAGAGTTATAAATGACAACTATCGTCCAAAAATATACTGAAGTAAGGCTGCCAAGAGGACTTGAAAGCGGGGCAGAATTGCAGGAAACCGATTTCAGGAGGTAGACTGGAATTGCATTGAAAGCATAGGAAAAGAGGCAGAACGTCCACAATGATGCACTTGGCCAAAAAGGGCGTATGCTTTTTTTCCTGAATATATTCAGGAAAAAACGCATACGCTCTTTTTGGCCAACCAAGCAAGCTTGCAAAGGAAATCTGCACTACAATGAAGTCTCACTTCCCCCCGGTCAAAAGGGCCATCTGAAAAAAGTGTAAAATCCAGAAAGGCAGGACAGGCCATGGAGAACTGTGAGCCTTGTTATGCTGATGGGCGGGATGTAAATTGCCAACAGACACTTGGGAGAAGTGTATGGTGTTTCCTGAAACATCTAAAAAACAAAGCAACAGAGCCTAGGGCACTTCCACTTATGGTCCTATAGCTTAGGGAAATTAAAATCAAAAAGACACAACCACCCCAAAATTTGGGACGCCTCTGTTTACAAGAACCTCGTTTACAGTACAAGTTCAACATCACAGAAAGTGAAAAATGGATAAAGAAGTTGTGGTATTTACTTACAAAGCAATATCACTCAGCAATGAAATCTATGTCATCAGGCCCTTAGCAGCACAATGAGTGGATTCAGGTATGATGATTCTAACTGAAATAAGTCACACAGAAAAAGAAACATCATAAGATATCAGTAATACACGGAATGTAAACTTGGCTACACAGGAACTGAATTACAGAACAGAATAGGGTCTCAAATTTAGAAAACCAACTTATGCTTGCTTAAGGGGAAAGGTGAGTTGGGGTGCTGCATAAAACCAGAGATTGAAATGAGCACAGATAAAGTTCCTTAAGCCAAATATGGAATAGACAAGAGCTACTCCTTGCTCAACGAAATGGACTCAACACCCCATATTAAACGCCTAAGAATGTACCTGACTAGTAAGTATCTTAAAACCTATGGATTGCTATGTCTCCAAAAGAGAATCAAGCGTGTGTACAGGGGCATAAATGCAGCAGTGATAGGATTGGAGAGGTTCGGTGAGCAAATGAAGACCCTTTGAAGTCATATTGCATGGTACCCATTCCACGGGTCTCAACTCTCCAGGTTTAAGGTATTCTTCCTTCAGCTAAAACATGCATGTGGAACCCAGAGTATGATCAACTGTGTGAACGGGAGACGTGTTCAAATATGTCTCAGTTTTCCTCCCCTGGTACTCGGGTGCAACATTCCAGACGCTTTACTAACACTCTCCCCACTTGGAGAGTCAGCGCCTTTAACCTCCTGTTTGGCCCAGTTTGCAATTTCTGCGGAAGATGAACAGGAATAGGGAGAACCAATGAGAGACTAGCTGGAGGTGTCTGGACGGGCAAATTTAACTCTCATTTCCCACGAGGAAGAGGAATTAACCAAAGGCTCAGCGTGCCGTGCCGGAACCGGATTAGGGCCTGAAGCCATCCTGTGGTGTTGCGGCCAGGTCACAAGAAAGCGAGTTGAAGAAAGGAGCTCAGGGGCACTGTAATTCACAAACCTGCAGAGTTATAAATGACAGCTATCGTCCAAAAATATACTGAAGTAAGGCTGCCAAGAGGACTTGAAAGCGGGGCAGAATTGCAGGAAACCGATTTCAGGAGGTAGACTGGAATTGCATTGAAAGCATAGGAAAAGAGGCAGAACGTCCACAATGATGCACTTGGCCAAGAAGGGCGTATGCTTTTTATCCTGAATATATTCAGGAAAAAACGCATACGCTCTTTTTGGCCAACCAAGCAAGCTTGCAAAGGAAATCTGCACTACAATGAAGTCTCACTTCCCCCCGGTCAAAAGGGCCATCTGAAAAAAGTGTAAAATCCAGAAAGGCAGGACAGGCCATGAAGAACTGTGAGCCTTGTTATGCTGATGGGCGGGATGTAAATTGCCAACAGACACTTGGGAGAAGTGTATGGTGTTTCCTGAAACATCTAAAAAACAAAGCAACAGAGCCTAGGGCACTTCCACTTATGGTCCTATAGCTTAGGGAAATTAAAATCAAAAAGACACAACCACCCCAAAATTTGGGACGCCTCTGTTTACAAGAACCTCGTTTACAGTACAAGTTCAACATCACAGAAAGTGAAAAATGGATAAAGAAGTTGTGGTATTTACTTACAAAGCAATATCACTCAGCAATGAAATCTATGTCATCAGGCCCTTAGCAGCACAATGAGTGGATTCAGGTATGATGATTCTAACTGAAATAAGTCACACAGAAAAAGAAACATCATAAGATATCAGTAATACACGGAATGTAAACTTGGCTACACAGGAACTGAATTACAGAACAGAATAGGGTCTCAAATTTAGAAAACCAACTTATGCTTGCTTAAGGGGAAAGGTGAGTTGGGGTGCTGCATAAAACCAGAGATTGAAATGAGCACAGATAAAGTTCCTTAAGCCAAATATGGAATAGACAAGAGCTACTCCTTGCTCAACGAAATGGACTCAACACCCCATATTAAACGCCTAAGAATGTACCTGACTAGTAAGTATCTTAAAACCTATGGATTGCTATGTCTCCAAAAGAGAATCAAGCGTGTGTACAGGGGCATAAATGCAGCAGTGATAGGATTGGAGAGGTTCGGTGAGCAAATGAAGACCCTTTGAAGTCATATTGCATGGTACCCATTCCACGGGTCTCAACTCTCCAGGTTTAAGGTATTCTTCCTTCAGCTAAAACATGCATGTGGAACCCAGAGTATGATCAACCGTGTGAACGGGAGACGTGTTCAAATATGTCTCAGTTTTGGTCCCCTGGTACTCGGGTGCAACATTCCAGACGCTTTACTAACACTCTCCCCACTTGGAGAGTCAGCGCCTTTAACCTCCTGTTTGGCCCAGTTTGCAATTTCTGCGGAAGATGAACAGGAATAGCGAGAACCAATGAGAGACTAGCTCGAGGTGTCTGGACGGGCAAATTTAACTCTCATTTCCCACGAGGAAGAGGAATTAACCAAAGGCTCAGCGTGCCGTGCCGGAACCAGATTAGGGCCTGAAGCCATCCTGCGGTGTTGCGGCCAGCTCACAAGAAAGCGAGTTGAAGAAAGGAGCTCAGGGGCACTGTAATTCACAAACCTGCAGAGTTATAAATGACAGCTATCGTCCAAAAATATACTGAAGTAAGGCTGCCAAGAGGACTTGAAAGCGGGGCAGAATTGCAGGAAACCGATTTCAGGAGGTAGACTGGAATTGCATTGAAAGCATAGGAAAAGAGGCAGAACGTCCACAATGATGCACTTGGCCAAAAAGGGCGTATGCGTTTTTTCCTGAATATATTCAGGAAAAAACGCATACGCACTTTTTGGCCAACCAAGCAAGCTTGCAAAGGAAATCTGCACTACAATGAAGTCTCACTTCCCCCTTGTCAAAAGGGCCATCTGAAAAAAGTGTAAAATCCAGAAAGGCAGGACAGGCCATGGAGAACTGGGAGCCTTGTTATGCTGATCGGCGGGATGTAAATTGCCAACAGACACTCGGGAGAAGTGTATGGTGTTTCCTGAAACATCTAAAAAACAAAGCATCAGAGCCTAGGGCACTTCCACTTATGGTCCTATAGCTTAGGGAAATTAAAATCAAAAAGACACAGCCACCCCAAAGTTTGGGACACCTCTGTTTACAAGAACCTCGTTTACAGTACAAGTTCAACATCGCAGAAAGTGAAAAATGGATAATGAAGTTGTGGTATTTACTTACAAAGCAATATCACTCAGCAATGAAATCTATGTCATCAGGCCCTTAGCAGCACAATGAGTGGATTCAGGTATGATGATTCTAACTGAAATAAGTCACACAGAAAAAGAAACATCATAAGATATCAGTAATACACGGAATGTAAACTTGGCTACACAGGAACTGAATTCCAAAGCAGAACAGGGTCTCAAATTTAGAAAACCAACTTATGCTTGCTTAAGGGTAAAGGTGAGTTGGGGTGCTGCATAAAACCAGAGATTGAAATGAGCACAGATAAAGTTCCTTAAGCCAAATATGGAATAGACAAGAGCTACTCCTTGCTCAACGAAATGGACTCAACACCGCATATTAAACGCCTAAGAATGTACCTGACTAGTAAGTATCTTAAAACCTATGGATTGCTATGTCTCCGAAAGAGAATCAAGCATGTGTACAGGGGCATAAACGCAGCAGTGATAGGATTGGAGAGGTTCGGTGAGCAAATGAAGACCCTTTGAAGTCATATTGCATGGTACCCATTCCACGGGTCTCAACTCTCCAGGTTTAAGGTATTCTTCCTTCAGCTAAAACATGCATGTGGAACCCAGAGTATGATCAACCGTGTGAACGGGAGACGTGTTCAAATATGTCTCAGTTTTGGTCCCCTGGTACTCGGGTGCAACATTCCAGACGCTTTACTAACACTCTCCCCACTTGGAGAGTCAGCACCTTTAACGTCCTGTTTGGCCCAGTTTGCAATTTCTGCGGAAGATGAACAGGAATAGCGAGAACCAATGAGAGACTAGCTGGAGGTGTCTGGACGGGCAAATTTAAGTCTCATGTCCCACCAGAAAGAGGAAATAACCAAAGGCACAGCGTGCCGAGCCGGAACCAGATTAGGGCCTGAAGCCATCCTGCTGTGTTGCGGACAGGTCACAAGAAAGCGAGTTGAAGAAAGGAGCTCAGGGGCACTGTAATTCACAAACCTGCAGAGTTATAAATGACAGCTATCGTCCAAAAATATACTGAAGTAAGGCTGCCAAGAGGACTTGAAAGCGGGGCAGAATTGCAGGAAACCGATTTCAGGAGGTAGACTGGAATTGCATTGAAAGCATAGGAAAAGAGGCAGAACGTCCACAATGATGCACTTGGCCAAAAAGGGCGTATGCGTTTTTTCCTGAATATATTCAGGAAAAAACGCATACGCCCTTTTTGGCCAACCAAGCAAGCTTGCAAAGGAAATCTGCACTACAATGAAGTCTCACTTCCCCCCGGTCAAAAGGGCCATCTGAAAAAAGTGTAAAATCCAGAAAGGCAGGACAGGCCATGGAGAACTGGGAGCCTTGTTATGCTGATGGGCGGGATGTAAATTGCCAACAGACACTCGGGAGAAGTGTATGGGGTTTCCTGAAACATCTAAAAAACAAAGCAACAGAGCCTAGGGCACTTCCACTTATGGTCCTATAGCTTAGGGAAATTAAAATCAAAAAGACACAGCCACCCCAAAGTTTGGGACGCCTCTGTTTACAAGAACCTTGTTTACTGTACAAGCTCAATATCACAGAAAGTGAAAAATGGATAAAGAACTTGTGGTACTTACGTACAATGCAGTATCACTCAGCAATGAAATCTATGTCATCAGGCCCGTAGAAGCATAATGAGTGGATTCAGGGACGATGATTCTAACTGAAATAAGTCACACAGAAAAAGAAACATCATAAGATATCACTAATACACGGAATGTAAACTTGGCTACACAGGAACTGAATTCCAAAACAGAACAGGGTCTCAAATTTAGAAAACCAACTTATGCTTGCTTAAGGGGAAAGGTGAGTTGGGGTGCTGCAAAAAACCAGAGACTGAAATGAGCACAGATAAAGTTCCTTAAGCCAAATATGGAATAGACAAGAGCTACTCCTTGCTCAACGAAATGGACTCAACACCGCATATTAAACGCCTAAGAATGTATCTGACTAGTAAGTATCTTAAAACCTATGGATTGCTATGTCTCTGAAAGAGAATCAAGCATGTGCACAGGGGCATAAATGCAGCAGTGATAGGATTGGAGAGCTTCGGTGAGCAAATGAAGACCCTTTGAAGTCATATTGCATGGTACCCATTACACGGGTCTCAACTCTCCAGTTTTAAGGTATTCTTCCTTCAGCTAAAACATGCATGTGGAACCCAGAGTATGATCAACCATGTGATCAGGAGACGTGTTCAAATATGTCTCAGTTTTCGTATCCTGGTACTCGGGTGCAACATTCCAGACGCTTTACTAACACTCTCCCGACTTGGAGAGTCAGTCCCTTTAACCTCCTGTTTGGCCCAGTTTGCAATTTCTGCGGAAGATGAACAGGAATAGCGAAAACCAATGAGAGACTAGCTGGAGGTGTCTGGACGGGCAAATTTAACTCTCATTTCCCACGAGGAAGAGGAATTAACCAAAGGCTCAGCGTGCCGTGCCGGAACCAGATTAGGGCCTGAAGCCATCCTGCGGTGTTGCGGCCAGGTCACAAGAAAGCGAGTTGAAGAAAGGAGCTCAGGGGCACTGTAATTCACAAACCTGCAGAGTTATAAATGACAGCTATCGTCCAAAAATATACTGAAGTAAGGCTGCCAAGAGGACTTGAAAGCGGGGCAGAATTGCAGGAAACCGATTTCAGGAGGTAGACTGGAATTGCATTGAAAGCATAGGAAAAGAGGCAGAACGTCCACAATGATGCACTTGGCCAAAAAGGGCGTATGCGTTTTTTCCTGAATATATTCAGGAAAAAACGCATACGCCCTTTTTGGCCAACCAAGCAAACTTGCAAAGGAAATCTGCACTACAATGAAGTCTCACTTCCCCCCGGTCAAAAGGGCCATCTGAAAAAAGTGTAAAATCCAGAAAGGCAGGACAGGCCATGGAGAACTGGGAGCCTTGTTATGCTGATGGGCGGGATGTAAATTGCCAACAGACACTCGGGAGAAGTGTATGGGGTTTCCTGAAACATCTAAAAAACAAAGCAACAGAGCCTAGGGCACTTCCACTTATGGTCCTATAGCTTAGGGAAATTAAAATCAAAAAGACACAGCCACCCCAAAGTTTGGGACGCCTCTGTTTACAAGAACCTTGTTTACCGTACAAGCTCAATATCACAGAAAGTGAAAAATGGATAAAGAACTTGTGGTACTTACGTACAATGCAGTATCACTCAGCAATGAAATCTATGTCATCAGGCCCGTAGAAGCATAATGAGTGGATTCAGGGACGATGATTCTAACTGAAATAAGTCACACAGAAAAAGAAATATCATAAAATATCACTAATACACGGAATGTAAACTTGGCTACACAGGAACTGAATTCCAAAACAGAACAGGGTCTCAAATTTAGAAAACCAACTTATGCTTGCTTAAGGGGAAAGGTGAGTTGGGGTGGTGCATAAAACCAGAGATTGAAATGAGCACAGATAAAGTTCCTTAAGCCAAATATGGAATAGACAAGAGCTACTCCTTGCTCAACGAAATGGACTCAACACCGCATATTAAACGCCTAAGAATGTACCTGACTAGTAAGTATCTTAAAACCTATGGATTGCTATGTCTCCGAAAGAGAATCAAGCGTGTACAGGGGCATAAACGCAGCAGTGATAGGATTGGAGAGGTTCGGTGAGAAAATGAAGACCCTTTGAAGTCATATTGCATGGTACCCATTCCACGGGTCTCAACTCTCCAGGTTTAAGGTATTCTTCCTTCAGCTAAAACATGCATGTGGAACCCAGAGTATGATCAACCGTGTGAACGGGAGACGTGTTCAAATATGTCTCAGTTTTCCTCCCCTGGTACTCGGGTGCAACATTCCAGACACTTTACTAACACTCTCCCCACTTGGAGAGTCAGCGCCTTTAACCTCCTGTTTGGCCCAGTTTGCAATTTCTCCGGAAGATGAACAGGAATAGCGAGAATCAATGAGAGACTAGCTGGAGGTGCCTGGACGTGCAAATTTAATTCTCATTTCCCACCAGGAAGAGGAAATAACCAAAGGCTCAGCGTGCCGTGCCGGAACCAGATTAGGGCCTGAAGCCATCCTGCGGTGTTGCGGCCAGCTCAAAAGAAAGCGAGTTGAAGAAAGGAGCTCAGGGGCACTGTAATTCACAAACCTGCAGAGTTATAAATGACAGCTATCGTCCAAAAATATACTGAAGTAAGGCTGCCAAGAGGACTTGAAAGCGGGGCAGAATTGCAGGAAACCGATTTCAGGAGGTAGACTGGAATTGCATTGAAAGCATAGGAAAAGAGGCAGAACGTCCACCATGATGCACTTGGCCAAAAAGTGCGTATGCG